>NW_017729005.1:8807994-8822043 GCF_001723915.1 Gavialis gangeticus
GCCTTTGTATTGTTGCAAGCATTGGGACATTCTAAAACAGCATATCATATGAATGCTGTTCATACACTGGGGTGGTGGTGGGATTGGGGGGGATGACAAGGCCTGGAGCGCTGCAATAACGGAGGTGATGGAGTGGGGCAAGGGGGCAAAGCCAGCAGCACTGGCCTCGCCCCCTCCTGGTCTGCTCCTTGGAGCCAGGGGCCAGCACCCCCCACCTCCTCAACAACAGCTGGCAGGGAGGGGAGGCAGCGGGGAACAGGGGAGGGAGGGGAGCAGGAAGGGAATGGGAGCTTACAGCTCAAAGTGGTGGAGGGGAGAGGGGGAATGGCCCTGGCCCTAGCCCTGACCCAAGGCGAAGGGGGGGAGGGGTGAGAGGGACACAGGCCTCTGTCCCTGCCTGCTCCCCCCACATCATTCTTGATAGGCTAGTAACAGTAATAAAAGGCAGATTTTTACAGGGGTTCCATGTCCATATCTCCTCTAGAGTAAAACAATTTCTCACTAGTAGGTCTTTTTCTAAAATAGTTCAATGCACCCTTTTTGCTTAGACAGAGGGGCAGTTTCTTCACTGTCTCTGGGTAAGAATGATGATAAGTATCGAGAAGAATGTTGAAGCAATGATGCAGCCTTGCTTTAACTCCCATCTTAACCTCAAAGGGATCTGTGATAGATCTGTTACTGAGAACCAGCGCTCGCACACTGTCATGGAGACGGCAAAGAATGTGACAAATTTCAGTGGGCATTCACAACATTTCTTGGTGACAGTAGAAGGCTTGTGTGAGGTCAAAGAAAGCCACGCAGAGCGTTTTATATTGTTCCTGATATTTTTCGTGCAGCTGGTAAGCTGTGAAGAGAATCTCAGTTGTACCCCTTGATGTCCTAAACCTACACAGATTCCAGGAGGAGCTCTTCAGCAAGTGGAAGGAAGCAGTTCAGGAGGGTTCTTGCAATGATCTTTCCTATGATGGACAGCAAGGCGATCCCTCTGTAGATGAGCAGTAGTATTCAAAGACATGGAGAAGATCAGGAGGGAGAGAGAGGTTTTTTTGTTTCCTCCTATGCTTGGCAGTAGGATAACAGCTAGTATTATTTTGGACACAATATATGTACCTGTTTGCTAGACCATAAAAGAAAAACCCCAATAGACTTCTGCCTCTAAAAGAAAGTGGTACTTTCAAGCCATTGGTCATACAAGAAAAAGGTACAAGTGTCCTCTTGAAGACTGACTTTTGCAAGAAGTTAGGAAGTAGAAGATAATGTAAATATTGTACTCCCAAGGGAATCTGAGTTCAGAATACATTATCATCTTTTTGGGATCAGGTTTAAAAAAATATTAGCTTTAAAAACACTATCTCTTTTATATCTGGTGTTTGCTTAAAGATTATTGTTAAAAACACAATGAAGTACACAAGGTCTATGGGCATGCCACAAATACTCTTCAGTGCCATCTAACAAAAAATTAGGACCTGATTTCCTCAATTCCCAGTGCTAGTCTTTCTCTTTTTCAGTGAGGCTGAGTGAAACACAAAACTCTAAAAGTCTTGGTTCAGAGGTGATACCTTTTATTAGGCCAACTAAAAATATTTTAAAAATTCTTTCTTTGCAAGCTTATGGGCACACACATCCCTCTTCAGGGTGAGGAGAAATCAAAGATTGTAGAAATTCTCCTAGGTAAAAAATAAAACTCCATTTTGCACAGGGAAAGTTTTAGGCTGGAAGTATATTTCTGTGGGCCAGTGAGACTGAGGTAAGACCTGAAATCCCTAACACAATTCTTTAGAGCAAAACCTGTTTCTTTGTGTTTCAATAGTGCTTAGGACAGTGGGGCCCCATCCCCGATGGTAACCTTTGGGTCCAAATATGCAAAACCAGTGGTGCTCAACCTATATGGCCTTCTGGGCTAGATGAGTCCCTGGAGCTAGATGAGCCCATTGGCTAGAACCCATATGCAGGGCTGGTCCGCAGGTCAGATCTGGGAATATTATCCCATTCACCCAGATCCAGCTATGCATTGGACCAACCCTGCATGCCAGCCCAACCACACGCTGAAACAGTCTAGCTCACACAACCACGTCATCCAGACCATGGGGCTCCCCACAGGGGGAGAATCTAGAAACTTGACAGGGGAACAGCAATTTACACTGCCACCACTCCCCAGTACCCAATTTTCAGAGCCATGAGGAGAGACCTGTGACAAGTTTCTGCAAACCATAGGATGCACCACTGTGCTAACTGATTAATAATAATATAGCTACAAATATCTGCTCTGAGATGGTCAGGAATAATGGAAGAGTAATTGTGATAAAAGACCAGCTATTATCACAGATTTCTGTCCTCTACTAAAAGCAGTGGGAGACTTCTCCCAACCTAGTAAATCGGCAGTCTCTTCAGCTCCTCATCCTTTGGCTGGTGTGATGAGAGCTCCCTCCTGTGTCAGTTTTATCCCAGTCAGGATCTTGATGAGAGTGAGAGATGGAGAAGGAAAAAAAGTGAGGTGATCTCCAGGCTCTCCTCACTGAGAAGTATGCAGAACTCCTTAAAAGCAAACATGAATAGGAAGCAACACAAATCCCAAACTAATGATTCAGTCATTAATTTAGGGTTTATCTGCTTCAGTCAAAGATTGATATTAGAGTCTGCAATTCAAATGAAGCTTTTTATTTATTTATTTGGGGGGGGGGGGACGGACATTTCAGTGTTTTGGATCCAGTTCAGAGCTCAGCTTGGATATGAATACATTTGAATTTCTCTGTAAATTCATTAGCATAATTCCAATGAAAATAACTCTTAGTTTGCAAAACTCTCTTCTGGTAAACATTAAAGTCAGGCCAAGTTTGACATTCATTGGGGAACGTTAGGCTTGCTTTCTGCAGCTTGGTGTCTTATCGTAACTCACACCTGAAAACATCTCTTACATTAGTCACAGGAATTATCAATGTACCAATAATTATTTCAATTATTTATTTTAATTCATAGTTGGCTGTATTGATAGTTATTTCAATTTTTCAGCTCTCTTGCTTTCAGTCTACTGTTGAGTCACTGAAAATATGAAGTGTCTATTCTAAATGGTTATAATTGTAAGACTTAGTTACAAGTGTGTGCATGTAAAGTAAAAATTACAATTATAATGTGCAACCAAGACTTGTCAGACTTATAACAACAAACCATTTATAGCTTAGGGAGGCATGAAATTATAGGGAAGGAGAAGAAGAAAATGGAAACACTTCTGCGCCCAGTCCTGTTCTGTGCTATGCCTCTGCAGAGTACAATTGATGTCAGCAAAGGTTACAATCAGTGCCTGTCTCTTTCTAATGTGTGACTATTATGCTTTGACTTGTTGCTCTTGTGCCCTTTATATGTTCTGGGTATCCAAAATATTCAGCCCAATACCCTACATTGGTGGTGTGGACAGAGGTAAAAGGAAGCATGGAAGAGGGAACAGAATCTCTGTTGCATGCCTTCCCCACTAGGAGCTTAGCGTAGTCTATCTGGGTCACTGTTTTGTGACCCTTGGGAGAAAACTATTCTGGCCAGGAGCACAAATGAGCAGCGGTTTTCTGAATCTCAGAAAGGTCTGCATGGGAATTTCTGATGCAACCTTATCCAAGTAATTGCTTCTGGAAGGGAAGTATGTGCAGACAAAGAATCTGCTGTCAGTAGAAGAAAGTGAGAGATGCCTTAACCTGTGTGGAGAACTGTTACTACTTCTGTGGCTCCTATACTCCCTTGTTTCTCTAAAGTACTTGGAAATAAGTAAGCTAGTAGTGGTATCTGATCATATTGAACCACCATTCAAGTATCACTATCCTTCTAGTATCACTTTATTGTCAGTATGATTGTAAAACAAGGTGAATATTAGAATATTGTTGTTTTTAGCTATTTTGATGCTTGCTACTGGAAATTGGTTCATGAATTAAAATGTTGTTAGAAATGTGAGCGTTGTCATGACTATTGAAGATGTATATAATATTCATAGATTGCAGGTGGGAGAAGAGAGAAATAATAGGATTTTTCGCTACTACATTTTCTCTTGTAAAACAAGCCACATACTAATGATAGAAATGTATTCAAAATTATATGTAATTACCATCTTCAGTGGGCTCTAGGATAATATTGCTTTAAGTTACCTACTGAGTCTAGAAGAAATGGCTGTAATGATAGAATACCATGTATTGTTTACTACTTTGAGACCATTACACTTAATTCATTCCAAGCAGGTCTAGTACTCAGTAAACAACAGAATAGCAAATCAAAATGTCATGTCTTTATCACAAAAATCATTTTCAAATGAAATAGATATCAGAGTCAGTCAGAAAAATGTGCTAAATGTCCCCATTATACATCACAAGTCAGAACGGCAGAAGAGTGATTAGCCAACTTCCAGGTATTTTCCATTTGTATTGTTCTGTAAAAGTAAATGGTTATTTTTCATTCCTTATAGTTGCAAGATCTATTGAGGTTTGCCAGGAGCAAATAACTTTTCATTTTGTTGACACTTCTTCCAGCTTTCTACTTCTAGTCGTACAAAACATGAGAAGAAACTATAGTTTTATTTTTTCCCCTCCATTCCTTTTCTCCCTCTCACAGAATATCTCAATGCATAACACAGTTGGAGGAGCAATGGCAGGGCCTGGAACCCACCAGCTCACAAATACTAGGATGCCAAACCATGACACCAGCGTTGTGATTCAACAAGCCATGCCATCTCCACAGTCCAGTTCAGTCATAACACAAGCACCTTCCACAAATCGACAGATTGGGTAAGTCCAAGTACTCTATTTTTTTTCTTGCCTTCCACCCTAGTGGTTATGGAATAGGCCATGAGGTTCTGGATTTTCAAGAAGTATGACTAAATTTACCTGGAATCCATTACTATGCTGGAGAATCTCCCATAATTTGTGATGCACAGCCTGTGGTGAAAAGGCAACCACAATCATACGACTTGTCTGTGTTGTTTGTTATGGAAGCTGAATGGATGTACTTGGATGAAAGTTCTGCTGCGCTTCATGTGATTTAGTTTTGTGTTCTTAAAATCTAAGGTTAAAGCTGCTATTAAAATTTTGTTGGGAAGGGGGAGAGATGACATTTCTGGGCCTGATCTTTAAAGTACTGATTGTCTTGATCTTTAAAGTACTGATATCACATTTCATTCATTGGGCACTGGTGTTCAGTCATTAGCAGGAGCATTCAACACATTGCAAGATTAAACCTTCTGTTTTTTAAGTTCTGTGTTAGTCGAGGACTGCCAAACAAAGTGTAAAGGCAGTCTTGGGAATATCAAGGTAAACGTTTTTTGGTATCAAAGACTTCTGTGAAAAGGTGTCCAATTTACAATGATCAGTTAGTATTTATAGTTATTCATATTTATATTATTTATAACTATGCCATATAAGTCCTTTTGCCTCTTATGTTATCATACCATCAACGTTCATTTGGTTTGCATGAGTTGTATATATGCCTACATTTTCAAAACAGCAGGCACAAAAATGTATATACTTTATGCATACACTTACTATAACTGCACATGGTTACAGTATTTAAACATAAAGACTAGTAGTCATTAAACATATACATATATATGTAGACAATTACTAGTCTTTATTTTCAAATACAGGAACTTTGTGTGTGTGTATGCGTATGTATTTTATTTATATATTATAATGATCAACTATGCATATAGTATACACATCTCTAAAAATATTGACTACTGAATGTTACTGAGAATGAAAGTGCTGCTGCTATTATTAATCATTGGTAACTGGTAGTGCCCACTGTGTGCAATATTTTTCTGTTACAGGATTGAAATGCCTTTTACCTGCATCTTCCCTACCTCTGAATATAAGTAAGATAACTCCTTGTGAGTGTCCCATTAACTAAAAAGCCTGCAGGTTTTCAAAGATCGAGTCTCTCAATGGGGATGTTTGCAGATGGTAAACCAACTTTTTTGTTTTAAGAAGTGAAATACATAACAGAAATGAATTACGTTAATTAACTAAAGTTATCCATTCAGTTTCTAATATAACTTATCTGGGGCAATTATGATTCCAGTTTGAAGAAAAGCATTTGGTGCATGGATCAGGTGTATCTTACTGGACTTTATTCAGGTTTCAAAAAGTTATGTCAGTATTATAACCAGTATTATATGTGGTTTTGTAGAGTGCTGTCAGTTTGGTTTTGACAAGTAGCTGGTGATGTAGTCTAAAGTCAGTCAGAATGCAGGGTAGGTATGCACCTTTATAGACTAACTAAATAAGGTATATAGCTATAGATATAACTAACTAATTAACTAAGATAGATCTATCTCTATCTTAGTTAATTATATCTATTCATTAATACAATTTATTCCTACTAATTTATATATATGAATATATCTATAAATTAATACTGTTGTATCTTTATTCATTGATGACATTCATTTCTGTTAAGTATTTCACTTCTTAAAACAAAAAAGTTGGTTTACCACCTTCTAACATCTCCTATGTCTGTGTGTGTGTGTGTGTGTGTGTGTGTGTGCGCGCGTGCGCACGTGCACATGAGATGTTTGCAGGTGGTAAACCAACTTTTTTTTGTTTTAAGAAGTGAAATACTTAACAGAAATAAATTACATTAATGAATAAAGATATAAAATAGTATTAATTAATAAATATTTAATTAATAATATAATATATATATTCTATCTATCTATCTAGTCTGAAGGCCAAAAACGAAATATATGTGTACATTTGGTTTGGGCCTTCAGTGGCTTGGAATTAGGCTTCATTCAGTCAAGATGAGAAATGTCTGAAGACTTAGGAGAAAAGTGTTTGGTCAATCGCTAGTGTCTGCGGTGGTGACTTATTTCATAACATATATCTACATTTTGGTACATGATTGACTAATATAGGCATGCTGCCTAGAGCTACTCTACTAGGAAATAATTGTCAGCAGCTTTGCTCTCTGTACGTGAATGAGGTGAGTGATATGACCTCCAGCACACTTTATTCTCCGTTCTTCCCTCATCCAAGGAGGTTTTGTTTCTCTAGGAGAAAATTGCTATATTTTGGACTTCAGCTTCTTGCCAAACTTTTGAGTACTTTATTTTTCATAGACTTTTCCCTGTGATGTTTGCAGCATTTATCAAAGAACATATTTTGTCATTTCCACTTAATCGTACCCTTCTAAACTTAAGATGATAACCAAGAATCATTCAGGAGGAACACAGACACAGCAGTGGTTTCAGTATTAGGCAAATTATCATAAACTCTGAGACCAAGACATTCAGAACCTGCTTACAAACATCCTGAAGGTTGGTGGTTTTGGTTTGGCTATTTAAAAATTGAGATCAAATCCTGGTTCAGATTTTGTTTGGATCTGAGTGTTCTGTTTGAGCCCACATGTATGTAAAACATTAGGAAAAGGATTTTGTTTTCTCACACCCTCAAGCAGAAGTGAATATTTACTGAGAAGATGAAGTGCCCCCTGAGAATGTGCCTTTTAATGAACACTAGGAATTATAGATAGCAACTGGATAAAATTCTCTTTGACTTTAGGGGGAGTAGGATCAAGCCCTGAAGACCCATCTTGTAGCAATATTCTGATTTTTATCACAACCACAAGTATTTAAGTGTCAGAATATGGCCAAACCACCTGCAAATGTTTGCAATGGCCTCAGTCCAATAAAAACAGCAAACAGCAGTGAAAGTCGACATTCAGACTCTGGATTTGGGCTCTGCTCCAGCAAAAGAGACTGGGACCCACCTGTGCCCACGCACATTTTGTTGCATTGTGGAGACTGGGTGTGTTCACAACAGCTGAAATTCTTGATGGGGTGTTATTTTTCTCTCTCTTCTCTCTCCCTCTCTTTCTCTCTCCTTTCCTTTACCTCAGCCCTGTACTCTGATTCTGAAAGTTTGCATGTAAAATGATATAATACAAGCATAGAAAAATATGGTAACATGAGAATGGATAAGCATGACTTGCTGGGAAAGTGTATACATATTGTTTCAGGTATTAAAATATTGTTGCTACTGAACAGGCATTGAGCCAGGTTAATCAGAAGAAGGGAGGAACATGAAGAGCAATAGCTTTAAAAAAATGCAAGGCATTGCTCAACATCCCTCCCACCATATACTGAGCTAAGAACAAGCAACAGTATAGGCATTGCAGCAAACTGGCAGGTGAGTATAAACATACCAGATAGTATTTATGTGGCTAGACAGTCTTTACTGCCTCCTCCCCGCTTCACCATGTGGGAGGAATCCTGTAACCAGTAACTGCTTGTGCTAAAGAAAAATCAGTTGAGGAACACTTAATAGTGAAGGGTGTCTTCAGTTGATTAATAGCACATCATATGAAGATAAGTTAGAGAGAGGAAAAGCAGTAAGTAAGGCATACTCAGCCAGGGGAGAAAAATAGATGATATAAGACATGTATCTGTCAAAGATATAGAAAGGCAGAGAAGCTGAATCAGCCCACTATTCAAGATATGAAACCTTGAATAGAGATCTACAATGGTTACTTTCATCATTTTATTATGACTAAATTTCATGCAATCTATTCAGTTCAGTAACAGCATGTTAAGCAAGGAATGGGAAAATGACGTTAAGGCAAGCTACTGTCAACACAGTACTCTCATTCCTTTATCCAGGTACTTCTTTGACAAGCATAAGATCTCTTTTTCACAACAGCTAAGTCCATTTAATAGGAGGCTTCATCCTGGCAGTCCAGCCTTCCTGGACAGTGTAAGCTTCTTTTTTTGAAAGTTGAGTGGGAGACATAACTGATACTTAGCCTGTTTATAGTGGTATCATTCATACAACTCTGCAGCTGAAATGGAACAAGAGGAGAAAATTCAGGGTTGTTATAAATTGAGAACCAACAGTATGCGCAGCCCTATACTAAACAGAGGTGAAGACATGAGACCAATGAGCTCAGATTCTAAAATAGACAGAGACCAACCCCCATGCAATGCATCAGAAAATGTTCCAATTTCCAAGTGTTACTGAAACTTTTAATGAGGTTAGTGGAACAAAGGAAGCAGGAAGCAATTGCCACTATATTTGGTGTAATGAAACAAAGTATAAAGAAAGAGTGGGAGAAAGATTCAATAGGGATTTAGGAAGGTAGATTTTGAGAAGTGTGGTGAATATCAGGAAATGGGAGCAGAGGTATAGGAATAAGATACAGTTATGCGGGGCCTTGAAAGTGAGGAAGAGGAGATAGAATGTGGTAAGGTGAAGAGATGCTAGTGGAGGGTCTTGAAATGAGACTCAAATGATCAATAGTGAACAAGAAAGACACTGGAGGAAGTAACATAAGATATAGGAAGGCAAGAAGGAGATGCAATAGAAGAAAAGAAAAGAGAATTTTTCTGTAGGCAGCTAAGAGATGACCAAAACACAAAGTGCGGATACACATAACAACTGAGCCATTCCAAAATGTCACTGATTACGAACAGGTTCACAGTTGTGTGATGTGCTGTGGCTCTGACACTAGGGGATGGGAGTGAACACCCAGCCCAGCATGCCTTGCACTGGGCAAATTGGAGATGGGGGGTAGTGCTTGCACACTTTACTCGGCAGGGAGAGGGCTGCAGGGTGTAAGTGACCTGTGGCTGGGGGAGTCTTCACTTTTCTGCTTTCTATTCTTTCCTAAACATGAGAGCAAAAAACTAAATAGCCTAGAAATGACGAAAGCCTGCAGTGTATTGTCTGCCTTGGTGGGTAGGTAGAAGTGCTTTGTCCCACTGTTTTTGATTCCTAGGGACTGAAGAGGCATGCCATGTTTAAACCATTCTACATGTTATGTGTGTCCATCACCATAAGGACTTCTCAGAGACCATGGGATTGTAAGGTCTCTTGCATGCTGTGGTATTGGTGTATAGCCATTGACAAAACAAGATCTTCCCATTGGGCTGGTACCTTTGAATGTGTTGCAGTGCCCTGGCACTAAAGTAGGAGAGCCATTAATCCCTTTCCTCCCAACACCGAGCCCAGTTCTCCCATATATCACACGTACATGTGGCTTGGAACCTCCCCCACATTACGCTCCCTTTCTACCCTGCCTCCCAGTTACTTTTATACCAGCCTGCATCTCTTCTCACTCACCTTTTTCCTCCTGCTGCCCTGCTCTTTCCCTTCTCCTGGGAAAAGGTATCCCTGTGGTCAGGGTTACGGAGACTAAATGGTCATGCTAGGGAACGTATAAGGGTCTAGTACAGGGGTGGGCAAAATGTCCTGTAGCCAGACTCCATTTCACAGCAGCCCCTGCCCATGTTGCTGCAGTTGGTTTTCATGGAGACCCCAGGAACAGCAGGTCCATGATGACAGCGTGGGGCCAGGGTTTCCATGGAGACCAGCCCCAGCAGCACTAGCAGGGAGCATGGCTGGGTGGGGAGCTGCTTTGGAGCCAATGCTGGGATCTTGTGGCAGTCTGGAGTCAGGGCAAAGCTATGATCTGCTGTCTGCACACCCCTGCATGGGGCACGTGGCCACCGGATTAGAGCCCTGCCCTGGCTCTGGACCATGCTGTCACCGCTACAGGATCCCAGCCCCGGAGCAGCTTTCCTCCCAGCCGTGCACCCTGCCACCACTGCTGGGGCTAGTCCCCATGGAAACCCTGGTCCCACACTGTCACAGTCCCAGCACTTCTGGGGTCTCCATGGAAACCGGCCACAGTGATGTGGGCAGGGGTTGCCGAGAAATGGAGTCTGCTGCGGACCAGACTTTGCTCATCCTGGTCTAGTACAATAATAGGGAAAACAGGGTAAGAGAGGGCTTTATCTGCCTGTCCACAAGTTTTGGGAGATGGCATTCCCTCCCCATGATCTGGTAGACCTGAGGTTGCATAGGCTTCTCATCTGGACATAAGAGTTTTACAAGCTGCCTCAGAAGTTGAATTAGTAGCTGTGTTTCTGAGGCCCTTTTGTGCCATCTATTTTGGTGAAAAGGGATGGGAAAAACTTGTGTAATATCTGTCTGCACAATACCCCCTGCAAAATCAAGATCGTAAGATCTCCAACGGTGATCTTTTTAAAGTTCTCTTAAGGTTACATTGCCATGCCTCATCTAAAGCGGTAACCTTGTATACTTTAGTAAAGGTCTCCCTGCCAGTGCTTAACAAGCTGGGGAGGTATGGGTCACTGAAGCGGATATGAAATTCTGCTTATGCAAATTCAAAGGCCAATCTCCTTGCTAGGGAACATGCTGAAGCAACAGCATAAGTCTGACCAGCAGCCAGAGAACATGGGAGATGAGGAAAACAGTAATATTTCACACACTCAGCTGACCTCTTCTCCTTTGTTACCTGAACAAGTTCACTTTTTTTGCCTTTGTTTAGCAGGAAGTTGTGAATTTCACCTTTTAAATAACTGATAAGAGAGGAAGGGTGGACAAACTAGGTTGTCTAGGAATTTTCTTTCTTTGCTGCCCCCCCTGCCTTTACACTGTCACACAAAAGCTGGATCTTTTATCTTTTGCTGTAGTAGGAGAAGTACATGTTTTCCATGGCTATTGATATTTTATCTTTTCCAGGGGAACTGTCTGCGCTAGGTGTGCACTCTATAGTTAGTTTTTACAGTGTCACCAGATGGGCTTGAAGTCATTGAGATATTATGAGCAACCAGTCCCAAACCTCCGAAACTCAGAAATTTTTCAGGAAATTATTACAAACGAAGCATTCATAGAGACAGGTTGTGCCTAATAAAATAATTTGAATTAACAAATACAGTAATGAGGGGAAAAATGTAGAATGGACAAAATAGTATTTCAGGCAATTCCCCCCTACCTCTCCCCTACTCACTCATGCACACGCACATACACACTCTTCTCTTTTCTAGCTGGCTTGTGCTTTGACAAAATCTATGCATATACCTACATAGTACGCTCCACAGAATTAACATGGCATTTGAGAGTTCCTGTCTCTGTTTCCTTCCACAATTCCTCCTTGTGGTTTGCACTGAGATGGTCCAGGCGCTGCTGGTTCAACACTTTCTGCTGAGTAAAGAAGGGGGGAAAAAACCCCAAAGCAGTACCGGTCTGTAGCTTAGATATGTCACAGTAGGGTGATTCTTAATGACATCTTGCACATATCCCAAACCTTACCTCCCCACAAACCAGGTCTGGGAGGAGGTTGAGAGCATTGAACATATCAAGATGACCTTCATAAGAGTGAGAGGAGGTTCAGAGGCTATGTAATAAATGGATTATCAATCAGGAATGGGGACAGATTTATATGTTTCTTAGTTTTGTAATTAACTCCTGTACTGAAGTGTGGTTTACTAATAAACATAATCTCCTATGGTCTTATTCTTTTTTACTCAAAGTACCTAAGCAATTTGAAATATGTTATTCACTCTCATTTAAAAATGTGATACCTATATTACTGTGTGAGACTTTTTTTTTGGCAGTACTTTTTAGCATTGTTGTTATTTTCCTGCCATCAGAAAGAAGCTCTTCTTTCCATTTTTAGTGGAAGTCTTCCTTATAAACTTTGTTTTTTGTCCCTGGAGTCTTTATGTCCCACTTTCTTTTCCCATGATACCACTACTGCAGTATTTCTAAATGGCAGGCTGTTCTACTTTTTTTTTTTTAAACTAGGTCCTGTACATGGTTGGGTGGCATTCCCATGCTTATTCTCAATTTGTTCTCAGAGAACAACATTTTAAGTTGGCATTTAGACATCATGCAGCCCAGTAAAAATGTGATGTCATTATAGTGTACTGGACTTGTTACTGTCTGGAAAAAAACCTGTGCCTTCATAGAAGTGGGTCAATTTTCACATCTCAGTAACAGTCATAAACACAGATGATATATATGAGTCAGCCAGGAAATACTGATTTACTTAACTTTGGCAATATATCACTTGCATGCCTTCAATACATAGAATGTGTATACTATACATATCTCCTCCAAAGGTGTCATCAAAATTTATAATAATGGTTTCTGATTTATACTCTTCTTTAAGTAAAGCAGATGTAAAATCATTTTATGGTGGAAGAGTAACTTAGAGTCATTGTAGGTTTGGTACAACAGATGGAGCTTCCCATACCAGGAGTGCTCATTAGACTTCTGCGCAGCTGAATTGTAGCGGTCTGCTCTTTATCATGCAGTCTTGCACTTAACATGCTTTGATGCATGATCCCAATATTTCTTTTATCCTTCTGACAGGTACCTAAGTTACAGAAAAGTTCTAAATCAAAGAATATAGACTGCTTTTTATCTACAGCAAAAAGGGAATAATTTGCAGATTCCAGAAAGAAAACTTGCTTTGAGATGTTGGCTCATACCATATACCTTAAAAGAAATCATAAAGATGTGTGTTGTTGGTTGCATGGCACTAATAATGAATGAGTACAAAACAAAGAAGAGCTTTGTGTATTTTGGAGACCCATGTTACTTACTTAAAAGTTATGAATTATAATTTTTTTTCAAGTTAGGTCAATCTAAATGTAACACCTGCCCATCTAGATAGAAAGGGAACAAAAAGTTTTAATTTATCTAGGTTTTCAGAAAGCTTTGGATAAAGTTTTACATGGCTATTTTTTTAATTTTCTTAATGTAGATTAAAACAGGGGTGTCAAACTCAGTTGGTCCCACAGGTGGAATCTGGATTGCAGGGCTTCTCACAGACTGGATAAACAAGGTCCAGTGGTGGGGTAAGTGGCAACAGTGTTAAACTCCTGGATGCTGGCCCTAGAGATGCATCAGCTCTTCCACCATGGGAGTTAGCATCAATGGCCATTTGTACATGCCACGGTGGTCTCCTTTGGTTTAATTCTCCCTAAATTGAAGCGGTGGGCTTTCAAAAACACCGATTCAGTTTAGGGTGAAGTAAACCCCTGTGGTGTGTACACAAGGGTGGAGCCTCTCCAGTGCTGGGGAGGGGAGGGCGAGCTGCTGGTGGGCTGAGCGGTCCCTGAGCTGCGGGGGGGGTGGCGGAGAGGAGAGGAGACTGGTGCTTCCATGGCCCATAGGCACCCAGCCTGGGCAGTCCTGGGGGGCACCACAGGCATGCAGGGAAGCACTAGGTCCCAGGCAGGCTTGGGGAGGGTGGGATGGGGGGAAAGATCAG
>NW_017729005.1:8827043-8842510 GCF_001723915.1 Gavialis gangeticus
CCAGCCGGGGCGGTCCGGGGGGGCCCCACAGGCATGCGGGGAAGCACTGGGCCCCGGGCGGGCTGGGGGAGGGTGGGAGGGGGGGAAAGATCAGGCTTGTTGCTTATTTTTTATTTTCCTTCAGTGGAGCCTGCCTGTACGGGCTGCTGCTGGGCTGCCTGCACAGCCCCTAAACTGCACGGGGCCTGGTGCTTCCCTCCACAGCTGTAAGGTAGCAAACTAAAACACCTCAGACGTATTTTCTTTTGCTGTGTCCCAAAGTCATTTAACATGCATTATGCCGCCGACATGTGTAGACGGCTACATCATTAAAGCAGTGCAAAAGGGCATTAAGCCACTTTAAAGGCCAATTTTGTGGCGTGTACAAATGGCCAATGTTGCATGTCCCACTGCTGAAGTTCTGGACCCCTGAGCAGATCTGGAGGTAAATCTCAGCCAGAACTGGCCCTACAGGCTGGATGAACTGTCACCACAGTCTGGATGTTGGACAGCCCTGGATTTATATTAGAAATCATTAAAAATGATCAGAAACTAGTCATTAGGCTAAATCTGAAGTTGAGTTTAAACATATTCAGTCTTTGTAGATGAAGGAAATAGTGTCCATCAGAGAGGACTAACCTCAGAATTATGTTTCTTTTGAAAAACTCTCCCCATTAGGACCTGATCCTTCCATCACAGACCCTTGCTTTCACAATGAACCTACTTGAATACAATGGAACTCTGCCAGGACATAGGGGGTCTGTGTTAGTCCAGTTGCTGGATCAGGACCCTAACTGATTTATTTTGGAGAAGAATGAAGGGATAAATCTTTGGGCTATTACCAACTTCCTCTGAAGCAAGTGAAGTGAAACACAGCTGCTGTGATGGTGTCCGATACATATTCTGGCAGGACTTTAAAATGTTTTCAGTAGAGAATTCTCCAAATAAGCCAAGAATCTGGATTCTAGCCACTGGAGAGTTGTACACATTTTCTGAAGAATTGTAAGTTATAGTATGTCTCTTTAGCTGGCTATTTAACAATAGCATCCAGAATATCCAGATAAAGAAATGGAAGGGCTCAAAATAGTTGTCTAATTTCTTTCCCCTAAAATAAGTAAGATATACATCAAGAAATTGTAAAAATAAGTAAGATATACATCAAGAAATTGTAATAAAGGATCATAAAACTATTAAATCACTAACCTAAATGGTTATGAATGCTGTTCTTCTCTTCCTTGCCTGTATCTATTTCCATCTCCTTTTCTTTCACCAAATATAAATGGCAGTTAGCATCACAGTGTTTCAGAGATGACAATCCTGTAGCTTGCTTGTGTCCCATGTGTCTGTCCAATTATTAGAACTGACAACAGTTGATTTGTTTAAAGAATGTGGTCCAGAAAAATCGCAAGCTGTTCAGAATTTGCAATTACTTCTGAACAGGATTATTTAATTGAATTTGGATCTTAGTGTAGATTGTAAGCAGTGCAGTGAGCATACGATAGTTTTCAGAAGGTCTTACCATCAGAGAGAGATTTCTGTGAATGCAAGATAAGGCCCAAAATCAGGTTTTGGGTGTCACTGTATGTTGGTGGATTCATTATTTTCACTCTATGAAGATTCTGCAGCATTTACTTACAAGTCTTTGTTATTGTCAACGTTCTAGCCAGTAAACTCATTCATTTATAATATTTGTGGTGAGTGAAAGCAATAAGGACACAAATGCCATCAGGCTAAGTTAATTTAAAATGATAAAATGAGTTGTTAGTGAACACTTTCTGGTATTCATTCATTTCTAATAATTATGTATAACCATAAATTGAATTTACTACCTCTAACCCAGATATATTTAATTCAATTTCAGTGTATGGGATCCAGTTCGAAAGCACGGAGAAATCAATACAGTATTTTTTTTTCTATTTTTTTTGTATAATGACATTTTTGCAGAGGATCTAGAGTTAGTGAAAATAATTCCATCCCATTACTGTTGGAGCCGTGGGATTAAATGGAGCCCAGTGAAGTTATATTATATTATTTTTGAGAATATTCTAAAGATGGATTCACTTTCTAATTCAGTGTGGTGTTAAAGTCAGCAGGATACTCCCATTCACATGCACACATCCCCACAGTTCCCATGAGGAAAGAAAAACAAGGATATTGTATTGATAAGACAGGTCAATGCACAAGAAATGTTGTGAGGGTCTTAGATCTCAGACTCCATGGAGAATGTTGTAAATAATGCAGGCTTGGAGATTTGTTGTAAAATCTCTTCTAACTGAGGTGCAAATTTTAATGAAGTATCATTTTTATTAAAGCTGTGGTGTGGCAACAGTGTGTTGGCTAATGACAGGGAGCTTGAATGTCTGTCTTCCGTAGGGATCATTTGTTCACCAGCAACACCAGCCAAACTTTAGCTTAGTTTATCAGGATTGTCAGCATCTGCTCAAGAGATTCATCAGTTCAGTATTATAGAGGTATGGCTGATGTTAAAGTAGTACTATACAATTTTAATAAATTCATAGGATTTAAATGGGTTTAAAATGAGGCTGCATTTGAACAAATTTCCTATGAAATCTCCTGCTTGGTATTGTCAATTTGCAGTCGCACGGTTTACTTGCCCAAGGTTTCACAACATAAATTCTAAATTTAGCCTTGACTGAACGTATGTGATTGAAAATAGGAGCCAGCTTCTACTGTACTTTGGCTTGAAGACATGTTGTGGAAATCGTTGCTGCTAGGTTCCCTAAAATTACCTTTCAGCACATTTTCCTGCCTCTAACCAAGATATATTTGGTACAGTTGATCCAAAGGTTAATTCTTCCTTCCCTCCTTACTGTGGGTTCCAGGCCCAGGTAGGAAGGAAACCTAGATCATCCTGAGTTGTTGTATGCCATCTGTTAGGGCATCAGAATAGGTAGCAGAACAGCATTCCTGCGGTGAAATAGCAAAGCAGTGATATGGCATGCCAGGAAATTGCAAAGCCCCCTAATGGAGGAAAGTGAGGTTAGTAGTTTCTTTCTGAGTTATGCTTTCAGAGCTATGCTGAAGTGATGCAGGGAAGAATTGTGTGGAATGGTTTCTGGGCTCTGTGACAGAGATGATAATCCATATTTGCTGCCAGTTTTCCCTCAGGCCTCTTCATAGTTCTGTTGCTCTGATATGGAACTTCTGACTCAACAGATTCGTTGAATACGGTCTTAAAATTTGGTAAACAGAGTCCATTCCAGGAAGCACGATTACGCTCCGTACTACTTTGTGGGAAATTTTGGATCATTTATCCAGTCTGGTCTTGCATTCCAAAGGCCAAGGTAGCTAAGTTGACTCATCCTTTTGGTAGGTCAAAGAATACCTCAAAGGAGAGTTAGTAAGAGATGTTCTGCCTTTTTCAGCATTCCCCGAGGCTAGTGGAGAAGTCTTTTTTCAGACATATTAGGTATCTTTCAAAGCTATGGCTGCTGCTTTTTTTTTGTGTGTCCAGAATTAAAATGAAGCATGAGGAAATAAAATTTCTGCTACTGATCACTTGATGACCTTTCCCCACTCCTTCCTGAAATGTTGATGCCCATAAAAACATTCTTCTTTTACTTGGCTTCATAATATTGTCAGTAACTTGTAGTTATGAATAAACTTAGACTTCTGGAAGTTCTTTTA
The DNA here is from genome assembly GCF_001723915.1 of Gavialis gangeticus. NCBI lineage: Eukaryota > Metazoa > Chordata > Crocodylia > Gavialidae > Gavialis > Gavialis gangeticus. Next base: position 8,830,671 of record NW_017729005.1, read on the forward strand.
AGGTGTGATACTGAGAACATTGAATTAATGGAAACCCAGTGAATTCAGGAGCTTTGGATCAGGACCATAAACTACCTGAAATTTGCAAGTTTCTTTTAATTTGATGAGTGAGCTAAATGTGAAAAAACACAAGCACAGGGATTTTTTTTCTGTTTCGTTTTTGTACTTCAGGTCTTTTAGATCATGAATTCCCTGGCACATGCATTGTCTTTATTTGCTCTATGTTTGTACAAAGCTCTGCACAGTGGGTGCCTGATCTTTGATCAGGGACCCCAGGTACTCCTGTAAGACAAATAATAAAAAATAATATTAGGCTTGAGCAGAATGCAGAAATTCAGAGAGAAGAAATAGCATGTGGGGAACAACAAAAGCTGAAAAGAAAACAGTTTTTTTACAAACTTCTTTTTTTCTATTTTCAGTTTAAATTTTGGGTGAGAACTCATCAAGTCAGTTCACCTTTCCCTATGGCAAGATCAATTAGCTCTAAGGGCATGTGTAGACAAAATGGGGGCCCTAAATTGAAGTGGTGGGTTTTTTAAAAAACACCACTTCAATATAGGGCTAATTAAACCCCTGTGTTGTCCCCACACCTGACTTACCTGCCTCTCCACCAGCGGGGAGGGGAGGGCTAGCTGCTGGCTTGTGGAGCGGTCCTTGGGCTGGGGGTAGCAGGGGGCTGGTGCTTCCATCTGAGTCAGTAGCAGCACCCCCCCATGCGGCACCCTCCCACAGGCATCTGGCTCGGGTGGTCCTGGGGAGCACCACAGATGTGGAGGGAATCACTGGGCCCCAGCGCAGCTCAGGCAGGCAGGCCCCAGAGGAGAAGAAAAAGATCAGGCTCGTGACTTTTTTTTATCTTCTCTTGGGTAGAGCCTGCCTTCCTGGGCTGCTGCCAGGCTGCCTGCAGGGCTTCCTGCAGAGCCCCTGAACTGCACAAAGTCTGGTGCTTCACTCTGTGGCTGGTAGGGCAGCAAACTATAAAACTCCTTGAAGGAGTTTTATAGTTTGCTGCGCCCCAAGTCATTTTAGGCGCATTATGCCGCTGAATTTGCTACAGTGGCTGTAATTAATGCACAATATGCCACCAAGGCATGCAAACACCAGCACCATTAAAGTGGTGCAAAAGCATTTAGCCCACTTTAAAGTGTTGTGCACACATGCCTCTCATTTCGTCTACACACAGCCTAAGATGTGTTCAGTCCTCAAAGACACCATAAATAATTTAAAACCAACAAACATTTAGCACAGTAAGAATAAATACTGAATATTACCTCTCATTGATATGCTAATTTCCTTCCTGTCCCTTATTCTTCTATGCAGTTCAAACAGGAAAATACAGATACTCCTGCCATGTTTAAAAGCTTCTCTGTTGCATTGTACCATGGTAGGCAGAGTGCTAAAAGCAAAACTGCCAACACTAACTATGTCAATGATACAGCCATTGAGAGGGCAGGGATGCGTGTGTGTACGTGTACCACACACACATGCACACATATTCATCAATGGAAATTATTCAGGAGGAAAGTGCTACTAGCAAAGAATAATGCTAAATAAAGGTCGTGTCTACATGAGACGCTGACTGCTCAGTAGCCCAATGCTACTGCACAGTAGCATCACGTGGTAAAAAACTGTGACGTGATACTACTACACAGTAGTATTAAGCTACTGTGCAGTAGCATCATTAAAAAGGTGTTTGCTGGCCCTACTACACAGTAACGTGGGTTATTGTGCATTTATTTAGTCCTTGTGTAAATAAGGACTAAATATGCAGTAACCACTGTGCAGTAGCTTCTCATGTACATGCAACCAAAGAGAATGAGGACACATCGTGGGATTTATTAATTCTGAAAGATGTAAAACTTTTCTAAAGTTTAGAGCTTTGTTGAAAACCAAGTATTTTTCCTGCCCTTGCAACCTTCTGTAATATCTTCTGAGAGCAAGGGAGGAGGGTGGATGGGAGTCTTACCTATGCCAGACACACAAGAACAGTCCCTGGCACTATGGGCGTGTACAGATGAAATGGGGCTTACTTCACCTAAATTGAAGCAGTGGGTTTTTAAAAACACCGCTTCAGTTTAGGGAGAAGTAAACCCCCGTGTTGTGTACACCTGGGTCTTCCCTGCCTCTCCGGCGGTATAGGGGAGGGCGAGCTGCCAGTGGGCAAAGCAGTCTCTGGGGTGGGGAGGGTGCTTCCCTCTGTGGCAGCAGCACCCCCCAAGCAGCACCCACCTGCAGGCACCCAGCTCGGGCAGACTTGGGGGGCACTGCAGCTGCAGAGGGAAGAACCAGGTCCCTGCGCAGCTCATTCAGGCAAGCAGGCTCCAGAGGAGGGATGGGGGGTGGGTAAAAGATCAGGCTCGCTGCTTTTCCGCTCCCCCCACCCCCCTTCAGTGGAGCCTGCCTTCCTGGTCTGCCTACACATCTCCTCAGCTGCATGAAGCCCAGTGCTCTGCTCTGCAGCTGTAAGGCAGCAAACTAAAACTCAGGAGTTTTAGTTTGCTGTGCCCCAAAGTCATTTAAGGTGCATTACGCTGCCGAATGTGCTACAGTGGCTGGAATTAATGTGCAATATGCCACCGACGCATGCAAACACAAATGCCATTAAAGTGGTGAAAAAGCATTTAACCCACTATAAACTGTCATGCACACATGCCCCTCATTTCATCTACACAAGCTCTAGGTTGCTGCTGTAGCTGCTACAGTATAGTGCGACTGCCCCAGCTGTTGCTCCTACAGCAGCAAGACTGTATCCACACACCCAGCTGCTGCTGCAGAAGCAATGCCATGGAGCAGTTTTTCTTGCTGGGGCAGACTTCACAAGGGTGGTGGACAATTCTGGTACCCCTACTAAGTTAACACCCAGGCTCTACCCCACATTATGCTACTAAAGGAATACATCTTTCTCTTTGTTTTCTGTAAGCTTTTGAGACCCATTAATTCTTAGTAAGTTCTAATTATTGATGTTATTGTGATCACTCATTTTCTGATGTAACCTTGTTGGTGGATCCATTGAGTGTTTCTGTCTATGATTCAGGAGTCCCAAGATGAATGTGAATAGATGGAATAATTTTTCTTCTACTCTTTTAAAATAAATACTATCCATTGGGAAGCCCAGAAAACTAGCAGTTTGTTAAAGGCACTTGCAGTACTTTTACTGTTCTATGGATTCTTTGAGACTATGAATGTATTCATTTACAAGATGGTCAAAGAGTTTTCTCTCAACCACATATAGCTATTCCTGTTCTTCTTGTGTCCCAATCTGACTGCAGATTTCATATTTGGATGCACCTTTTGTTTAGAATATTAGAACAAAAACATGCAAACATATAGCTGGTATTTGATGTGATAGTATGAATGCATATTCAGCGTATAAATATACTTACACCAACATGCGCTCTTTCTCTGATACTCTATGCTGTGGGGCTGCAAAAGAGAAAGATCATTTACAGCTAGATTTGACACACTACCACTCCCAGTTAGATGGTGGCTATAGCCTTAAAAGAGTCCAGACTTATGTTCTTGAAAGGGACCAGAGTAAAGGGCTGTCACCATCTAGTATAAAGCTATGTACTGTAACTGAGAGCAAGCAGTTCAGATAGCTTTCTCAGATTCTTTGTCTTACCCTTATCAGATCAGGCTATCAAAGAGCAGATAGACAGGTAAGTCTGAAAGACCTCTGAACCTAATTAAAGTTATACCACAAAGAAATCAAATTCATGTGGTTTGCATTTTAGATAGTTACATTTGGTGGGCTGCACTTACTTTTATTTGGTAATCTAATGCAGACCATGTGAACATTTGAAACGCTTTTAACAGTTAAACCAGCTCAAATAACACAGAACCAGAACAGCAATAAAGAATGAATTAAGACTGATTGAAACTGGCCAAACTTTTTTCTCTCCCTTAAAGGAATATATATTTTTGGGAATTGTCTTCAGCTTTTAACAATGCAATAACTATTCTTTATCTTTTAAATACATGTTTCAAATGAATAGCTTAGAAATTTGTTCTTTATTTGAAGTATGTTTTTAATTAACCCAGTGTTCCAAGGTAAATTTGGTTACAATATGGAACAACGGATGCACCTATCAGTGCATTTTAATTTGTGTAATAGTGATCATATATCTCTGAGAACTCAAAAGATGCTGGCATTTAAAATACTGGGCAAAATAAGAATAAAGGTATAGAAGGATAAGAAAAGAAGTATTCAAGTTGCAGTTTTCATTGACATAAATAGACCCACAAGTTTTCTTGTTTCATTAGCCATCTGTTTTTGCTCTCTATCATTACATACATCTCATGCAAAAAGGAAAAAAATTGGTGCAGTTTTGCTTTGTTTCTCCTTTTGCAGAGCAAGAGGCATTGACTAAAGGCCTCGAACCTGTCCAGAATATCCCACATAGAGGTGTGGTGGGTAAACTATTCCCCATTTTACCACTAGTGCATCTGACCTGAGCAAAGTGGTGTAGTTTACATCCAGTGGGAAAAGCAACACTGATTTTGTAGATTCTAGGAACACTCAATGGTTAAGTTTTACACTGTATTCAGTCCTGTATTCTACATAAATCCCCAAATGGCTTTAATAGGATTTTTTGCTGGCATTAAGTGATTGGACCACAGATTTTGTAAAAGCTCTTCTGTTTTCATAGACTGTATCCTGAAGGGAAAAAAATGTTCATTCAGGGAAGGGAGGGGTGGGACAGGGGGAGTGAGACAATAAGATAAAGGCAAATCTTGTGGCATTCTGCTTCATGGCAAAGGGCCAGTTGGAGATCAGTGACAAACCTGACTTCTTGGCTATGAAGCAGAACTGCGATACTGGATGGATAGTTCCCTCCTCCCCACAACTGTTTTGGTGTGGCTGTGTAACAGTATATTCCAATTGCTGCCTGTGTGTGGAGTGTGCTGCTTTACCCTCTCTGTACCCCAAGGTCTTTTGGGGATTATGTTGGAAAGGTCCAGCACAGGCACAGCCTCTCCATTTAAGTTCAACTTGGCCTGCTTTGAAATTGTTGTAATCCTACAGGGGACTGCTCTCTACATATAATTATGCAATTAATATATACGTATACCACTACATGTCAGTGAGTTTTTGTTTTTTTTTACTTGTTGCTATTTTTCTGGCAGCAATTTTCAGGGCTCCCCTGCTGTCTGTATAACACTACATGCAAACACAGTTCTAAGAGCTGTTTTGATAGGAATTTCCTATAAACAAATAATAAAGGGCAGGGGAAAAGGCTCCTGTTGATTTTAAGACAGTCAGGAACGTAAGAAAATAATTGATTTTTGAAAAAACATGAAAAATTAATAAATGCTAAGTAGTTAGCAATGTCGTCTTTGTCTTTTATGGAGACTGTGTTCATTCACAAATGTTAATTGCATTCACTCACTGCACTTTCTATTCTTTAACACTCTTCCTAAAGGCAGAATAAAGTTTTGATTATATCTGGATGCCAAACACTGCCTGCTGACTTGCTTTGTACTTTCTGGGCAAGTCACACCAAGTTTTTCAAAACTGATTTGTGACTACAGTATTGCAGATCCCGAGACATCCACAATCATAACGTTAGATTTAAAATAGTCATATTTTGCATGCTTTGTATTTAATTTTCTGGCCCCTTCAAGTTCACTTGAGTTTCATTTCCAAGCTCTTCTCTGTGACCATGAAGGGTTGTAGACAAAACTTTGGTAACTGGAATTCTACTTGCTGCATGGTTTTTTGAGTCTATTTTATACTATTCATCTTCAAAATGACTTATAATTATCAACTAATTAATTTTCAGTCACCCACATGAAGTAGGTAAATATTTTATTTAATAGGTAGGAAAACCAAAAAACAGTTTTTACATTAGCAAAGTTGGAGTTTCTCAGATTACGACCAAGGGCCATGAGATGAAGATCAGGCACAGTGTAGTGCAGCGATTTGCCCAGGGCCACAGAGCTAGTCAATAACAAAGTGACATTAGAATCCCCAGTTACACCTTATGCAGCTGGTTCCCAGGACCACTTTTTCTGATGCACAGTCTTATATAATATACACATGCTATTTTCTCTTACTAGTTCTATACTATACAGAAATAGAAAATCGTTCAGTCCCATTGTAATTTCATTGTCTTCTGTTGACTGATATTAGATCATTAGGTTGAATTATTGGCAATTTCACTTACTGAGAAACTCCAAGAAAAAAGATTGTTTAAACAATAAATAAAAGTGCACGTTTAAACTCTAACAATTTTAAAAATAGAAGAGTTCTTTTTTTCTCTCTCACTGTGTACCCTGCAATGAGGTGACAGAGAATAAGTATGAGTGAAGATCAGGCTCATTCCTTTTCTTTTCAGCACATGAAACCTTGGGAATAACTGAAATATCATCTTTCAGACTTGTTTTGCACAAAGTGAAGTATAAAGAAACTACAGGTTTCCCTTGCTTTATGTGGGTTCTGTATGTGCAAATTCACTCTTGTGTGACAACCCTTTTTATACCAAAAATTCATTATACGCGAGGTAAATTCACTCGTATGTGATCAGTGTGGTGGAAGCTTGTAGTCAGCTACTTTGTGCAGTGCATTGTGCAAGTGATGTGCCCCAAAATATAGTCTCCTGTGTGGATCTGTGCTCCTCGCTTGTTGTCTGTGACACGTGTTTCTGTAGTTGCCATCCCCATTATGATAGTGTCCCGTGCTTGTGTGTACTGTCTGCTGTTGGCAAGTACCAAAACTGTCTTGTAAAAAGTGGTAGAAATGGATCTGGGGGTCAGTACAGTCAAGGTCTTGGAACCTATTCCTATTTGTTACATTGTAAAGTGGGTTCCCTTTATGCGAATTCAACTTATGCATCATTTTCCAGGAATGCATGTAGAGCATACAATGAGGGAATCCTGTATTCCCTTTTTTAGTGAAGGTTGGTGCTGTAGTAGGCGAGCACTTTTATTTTAGTTTAGCTGAAGATTACTGGATTTGTGAGCCCAGTAAACAATATCACATGGTTATCACTGAATTGCCAGGCTCTGTGGGAGATATTAAACTGCATCATTTTCATCACATATGCCACATTGCCTTATGCCAAGTTATCCTAATCAAGACTTAAAGTATTATAAATCTTGGAATACAACATGTGGGTTTCTGTGAAAGGGGACAGAGGTTTCCTTTACAATTGTGTAACTGTGCTCAAATATCTCATTTTATACAGAGGGAGTGGTGAAGGGGGTGGAGGGTGACAACTGATAAATGCAAATAACTGCAAAACATGTGGAAACACTTGTTTAAGCCCTAAAGTTTTTCCACTCTCACCCATTTCTGCTGCCTCCTTAAAATGCAAAGAAGTAGTGGGTGAAAGGTTGAGATTCAGATTTTGGCCTGGATCTGAGTTTCATGAGGTTCCACTTAGCTAAGGCAAAGAAAAATTAACAAAAAGTATTTTATTTAGACTCAGCTGTTTCTGAATCTAAGCACTCTCTCTACCCTGAAAGAGTGCTTCTTCTGGGAGAGGGCATATGCATGCTGATGACAGGTTGGTGGAACTTGCAATCTGTGTAATAGTTACTCTGTTAGAGTTGAACAGGCAGGCAAGCTCTACTTACCTCCTTTTTCCCTGGCAGTCTGGTGGTTGGCTCAGAGTTCGGAATCTAACCTCTCCCCATGATTTTAATTGAGAAAATTTTAATTGACAGTCTTCAGTAGGGTTGTGTCAAGCTTCGGTCCCCTATTCGATTCGGTGGAGATTTGGCCTGATTTGGTGGTGAAATCTCTGGATCCGAATAAAATCAGAGGACCCTTTAATCTCTCAAAATTGAATTGGAACCCCCTGAATTAATTTGGAGAGATTCAGAAAGATTCGGTGATTCGGACATAAGCACAGCTTTAAATATTTTTTCTACATACCTCTAGGTACCAGGTGGCTCATGACTGCTGTGATGCTGGGGCGCACAGAAGCACAGGGGGCTCCTCAGCGCACTTGGCAGCAGACTCAGAAGTGGACCAGAAGCACTTCCAGACCACTTCCAGGTTCACCACCGAGCACGTGGAGGGCCCCCCTGCACTCCTGTGGGATGCTCCATCCGCCCCAGCATCGCAGCATTCACAAGCCATGCTGGTACCTTGAGGTATGTAGAAAAAACATTTAGAGCTTTGTCTGTGTCTGAATTGCTGATTCTCTGAATCAGCATTGAATCTTCAGACTCCGATTTAGCCGGATCAAATCAGGGACAGTGATCTGAATCAACAAATTGAATCACTGTCCCTGATTTGGGCTGAATCTGAATCGAATAGGGCCCGCTTCGCACACCTGTAGTCTTCAGCACTTACACCCAATGCACAGAGAGATAGAGGATACAAGTTCATAGAGTTCAAATAAAGATGCCAAGTACTAAGTTTGTTCTGAGTGTTTGTCATCTGTATTTGTCTCTTATATTGTCTTTCAGTCTGAGGATGAAATTAGTACTTAAAACAATGAGTTAGTTACCCAATTTGTTGTCAGTCTGTAAACTGCATCAGTCATTATTTATCAGTAGCTTATCCACAGCCCTTGATTTTTAAAGCAAGTTTCAGTAAGAGAGGGATTGCTGGGCAAAAAAGTACCAGGGTTTCATTAATGTCTACCTGAACTGGACATGGAGACTTGCAGGAGGAACCACAGCTTAATGTCTCAATCGAGTCTCTAACACATTAGCATATTTCTCCTCTTTCACTATAATAGTGAAGAGCCAGCACTAAGGCTGAGCCCAAAACTTGCTGTGGAACTTAAATCACTTGGCCTTTTGGTCCAAAGATGAGGGTGCAACCAACTGATTAGTTTTGCAAGTAAGCAGAGGAATTATTAACAAAATTAACTTCTTGGTATCACAATTCCAGCATTTATTTTTTCCAGGAATAGGATACATTTTAAAAAAGAGACTACTGGAACCAAGGGGTTAAATAAATGTACACTAGACAAGATCCTTTATATGGATCCTTTCCCATTGTTTGTTGGTGAGGTGGAGGCACTTGGCCATGTAAAGAGATGCATATCTTGGCATATACAGAATCTAGAAATGCATTACTTTAAAACAGAGGAAAACTGATCTCTTGAGTTACTGTCCTTCATCACCCCATTTTTAAATGTCAGGATATCTATATATTATGTAATATCTTTTTCATTGTGAACAAAACGGTTACAGTGTAGTACAGCATTTAGACAAAGAAAAAACGGGGAAATACATTCTACTTAAAATACAGTATTATATGAAACATGAGTGTGAGGGACCAACAGTGAGGACTCAAGTCAGGCATGAATAACAGGTGCTTATAAAATGCTTATAGTCTTCAAGTAATGCGGCTGAATTATCAATATTCCAGTAGGCCTCTGTTGAATGGCAACTTCCAGCTACAGAAAATTGAACAGGACATAAATGTGATGTTTACTGAGAAATAAAATGTATTTAATGTTGACATTTCAGCTGAGTCATGGGTCAAGTAGAGAACAAAACTGTAATGACCCAATTCTGTTACTGCTAGATTAAGTGTAAAACTCTCAGGAACTTTAATAGCATTCAGATTGGACCTTAAATTTAATGGAACAAAATAGCTCAACCCATACCATCCTGATCAGTCCGTCAATCTGAACCTTCCCACATTTCATGAATTGCATAAGCTCCCTGCTACAAGTGTAGAAAGTGATCTCCCTGGAAGATCAATGCTGGATAGAAGGACAGCACTGCACTTCACTTAGGTGTTCATATGAACCAGTGTATTTTATGTTGGGTTTGTAACCAGTGTAAATTACACGAAAAGTAGGAATGCATAGAAGTGAAGCTGTGCTAGGGTACTAGGCTCTCTAGCAGAAATTATAGGTGGTAGACAAGCAGGTAATATACCCTGTTTCTGTTTAGCAAATGGCTACCCCAGAATGGAAGTGGAGAGATGAAACCTAGACCACTATAATATACACCAGTGGAGTATTTTTCCTTCACGTAATTACTTTGCATTGGGTAAAGTTACTGTAGCTTAGGGTAGCGGTTCTCAACCTCTTGCACCTTACGTCCCCGCTATGTAAAGTAAAAAAACTCCTGGTCCCACCGGTAGATGACCAAGGGCTGTTCCCCAGCGGCCGATCGAAGCATGCAGAAGCAAAACTGGAAGTCGCATGGCATTTCTGGTTTTGCCACCACAACTCAAGCCCTACTTACAGGCCCAGTGAGACACATCCCACCAGTTGAGAAACCCTGGTTTAGGGGTTTGTGTTGTCTCTCGAATACTTTACTGACTACCAGTCTAAATTCCTGTTTCTGTACACCCTTAATGTGTTTTATTGTTCAACCTGATTTTTTTTTCATTTTTAATAAAAGAACAATATGGCCATGGCAAAATATGCACTATTTATAAATTGATAAATGCTATTGATGCTGATCTTTCAATAAAATAAAAATAGTTATCTGTGAACCATGACTGAGTCATGCCTCACCTCATTTCTTCATACTATTTTATTTGCCTAACAGAAAAATAAATTTCAGTTAAAAAATTAAAGTATTTGCATCTTTTAAAATGAATTAATTTGAGTTTAGAAATATTCCAGGATAATTTTTGTGGGTTTTTTCTTTTTGGGGGGGGAGGGGCTGCATTTTGGGGTTTACTTTGTTGCTGTGTTTGCAACTCAGCATTAATGTGATGGTTAAATTCAGTTACTACAGTTTAATTGCTCTCTGATATTAGAAATCATTAAAATATATAAAAGGAAAATAGTGCAAGGGAAAAGGGTTTGTAACGGTTTCATAATTATATTATTTTATATCAAATCATATTATTATATTAATTACTTATTTTCAAATCAGGCTGTTCGCTGACCAGTAAAACCACAGCAGCAATTTTCTCCAAGACTGAACATAAATCCCATTTGGGCCCTGTTCTGACTCCCATTGACACAACTGAGATGAAATTCTGACTGAATTCTGTCTTGGTACTACAACGATGAGAGACTAAAACATTTTTATTGACTCTTTGGCAAGTAGAATATAGGTTTGCAAGTTTTGCTTTCAGGGCCTCATGTAAATGCCATTGAAGTAAGTGGTGTCTCTCCACTGACTACAGTAGGGTTTGGACTGGGCCTCTTGAGCCTGATTTTGCAGCCTTCCTCATTCTAAATAGCACTTTATAAGTAGAGGGCTGGGGTGGTGCAGGTGCTAAGGTTCATGGTTGACAGTCCAGAGGTTGCAAGTTTTAGGCCATAGCAAAAGTGTCCTGTCAGATTTCAACAAATCTGTGAATTTTGCTAAGTGCTTTGTCACAAGGACATGAAGAAGGAAGGGCTCCACAAGTAGTCTCATTCATTTACCTCTTGGGTAAGAGTGAGCTTCCTCCAAGTTCCAGTGCATGGATTTCAAGATGTTTTATTTGCAGATTACAAAGCACTAAACAATGCTGGTCCATGCAACACTGTTTAAGGTAACCAGTCTAGTTAAATACCATGGTAGAATTTGTGTTTCAGGACTTGTTATTGTTGTTTTGTTTGGAGGGGGGAATCGTTCTTCAGTGTACACAACAATAATTTGCAATAAACCATTCAAGTGACATATCCAAATGGAACAATTTCAACATTGAGCTTCTGGAGGGGCTGGACGCGTTCAAGTCAGCAGGTCCGGATGATCTCCACCCCAGGGTGTTGGGGGAGCTAGCTGGGGTTATTGCAGGGCCCCTGGCAAGGCTCTATGAGCGATCGTGGTGCTTGGGCCAGGTGCCAGATGATTGGAAGGTAGCAAATGTGGTCCCCATCTTCAAGAAGGGGAAGAGGGAGGACCCGGGTAACTATAGGCCCGTCAGTCTTACCTCAATCCTGGGGAAACTCTTTGAGAAGATCATCAAGGAGCACATT
>NW_017729005.1:8842811-8849648 GCF_001723915.1 Gavialis gangeticus
TGATGGAGAGGAGGTATAGATTGGACATCCGCAAAAACTACTTCACAGTTAGGGCGGCTAGGAGCTGGAACCAACTTCCAAGGGAAGTGGTGCTGGCCCCTACCCTGGGGGTCTTTAAGAAGAGGCTGGATGCCTACCTGGCTGGACTCATTTGAGTCCCGTTTCCTTTTTGGGGTTTTTTGTTGTTCTCCCGCCCTGGCGGGGGGTCGGGCTAGAAGATCTACTAGGTCCCTTCCGACCCTTAATCTATGAATCTATGAATCTATGAAACATAATTGTCTGTAGATCCTTTAAATTAAATGAGGTAAAATATGACTATGAAATCTATATCAGTAGAAAAATATTGAAAATCTCATTTCATACCTCGAGCCTTGGGAACAAGATGTGAGAAAAGTTGTATATTATTAGTACATTGGTTAATAACATTTTTGTAAGTCTTCAGAAAGGCAGTACAATAATTTGGTACATGGTCTTTAATTTTAATGGGGAGTTATTGCTGACAGGGTTTCAATCTGTGTGAATTAAATTGACTGCAAGATAGAAAACAGCATACAGAATGTGTTTCACTGTGTGTCTTATATTTTAGAAAATTATTCAAAATAATTTCTGGGTATGTAACATATATAAATGTTAGTAGCTCAGTATAGGCTAGTAGATCTCAGAGTCAATAGGTCCTAGTAGATATTTGTTAGTAATCACTGTGTTTACTTACCATGTAGATTTTTTCCCCCAAGAAGATTGTGTTCTCATTGTTTTAATTGGTTCAGCAAAAGATTCTTGTTTCATAGCATACAAAATCTATATTAAAAGAATGCTTTTAGTTTGGGTTCTCTTGGCTACCTTAATTCTACCCCCTCATGCATATACTTGATGCTACCAACTTTGATTATGTAATCACATGATCATTGGAGGTGAATTGATTACATGCTCTTCTCCGCAGGAGCCCTGTCTAACTGGGTGCATAGCATGTATGGTTGCTTGCTGACAAAGTGAACAGGGTAAACTTATGGCCTGTATCAGAGCGTAACTAAGGCAGAGCAATCAGGGCAGAAGACCTGCATGCCCAATCAGGAGGAGGCAGAACAAAAACAACAGCCATTGAAGCTGCTAGCTGCTGGCATATGCCACTGTCCTGTGCATTGCCACTTCCCAGGACATAGAGCTGCCATGATATATTTCTGCTTTGTACTACCATGTCTGAACTGCTTCTGGTACCCATGGGTAGTCTACACCAGAATACACAGTTTAGAAATATCTGGAGTGTCTAAGACTAGGGACAGACATTCAAAACCCTGAGCCTGAATTGATTCAATCTTTGCAGGTTAGTCTAACCTGGCTAGGCTAAACCAGTTTTGTAACCACACAGACATCCCCTCTGGACTGAAGAAATGCCAGCACATGCCTGCAGTGGCTCAGGGTAGAAGCCAGGGGGTGTTAGAGCAGCATTCACTTCCTTTCTACAGTGCTGAGCTGAGGAGGGGTATGGCCAGGCCCCAGCAGGATGCTCTGATTAGTGAGTAGTTGTCTCCCCCCATGGGTGTCTGACACCAGTCAGTGACTGGAGGGGATCCCCTGGCAGCTGATCCCACTGACTGGGGGTAGTGGGGTCCCCCAGCAGCTGATCTCACTCACCATGAAAGTGAGTGAGATCCTCCAGCCACTTCCGGAAGTGGTGCAGCTGCTTTTGCTGGCAGCCCCGCTCCCCGGCCAGCACTCTCGGGGGGGGGGCACTGGTGCTCCTGCCTGCCCCCCTATCTGCCAGCTAAACAGGGAGCACAGCCTGGCAGAGGATGCACTGGTGCTCTCATGTGCACCCCTGTGCACCCCCTACATGTTGCCCCTGTCATCCCCCCTTGCTGTTCATAACAGAGCCTTGAGTTACACAGGGAATTGCTAGCGTTTATCACCCCATCAGCAAAACAAAACAGCTTCTCTCATTATTTCAAGCTCTTCTTTCGAAGGAAGGAACAGAGGGACCTTACCAGCTCCCTGTTGATTAGCCCCAAAAAGCCCTAAGGGGATACTGTCCTGTCTGCCTTTTGTCTCATCTCCCACTGCATGGACCGTAGCCAGCATGTGGTATACTAGCTAATGCTAACACGTGTCTGTGTAAGGCAGAGGGGAGGGGGGAATCCCTGCTTGAGCAGGGAGTGATAGGGGGAGGGGGGAGTAGGAGGAAGCCAGGCAGATGCCCCTGTACCTGCAGTCTCAGCTGCAGCTGTATCCAGGGAGCACAGGAGAGGGGTCAGCCCTTCTGGGCTGGAACAGAGAGCAGAGCCCTGTCCAGCAAAGCATCTGGGATGCTGGAGGATTCTGACTTAACTTAAATCAGGAAGGGGTCTAGGACAGATATTGCATACACCAGTTTGACCCAAATCAGTTAAGTCTGTGTGACAAAGGCACCTTCCAGGCCCGGTATTAGTATGGCCCCATCCTTGTCTCTGGGCAAACTGCCTACCTTGCTCTCCTGCCATGCCTTGTTGATAAATGGTTATGATGTCAAATAGGCAAAAGTCTGCCAGTTGTGTGTCCAAATGACTGTGGGTGATACATACATGTTCCTGCCATCCCTACACGTGTCCCGTGCCTCACTTATGTCTCACTGTGTGATGATACTCCAGCTGAAGGCCTGGCCAAACTGGGCGCACAGTTGTATCTTTATCATACTGCCTGCTTTGGGGCCACACACACACCATCCCACTGTCACCGGGGCCTCTTGCACTCCATCAGCTCTCACCAGGTCTCTTGCATACTACCTATCCAGGCCACATTCAATCCACCCTACTCAAGCAGATCCACAGGCTTTGGGTCTCTCCAAAGGTCTTTTTGGGCCTCTTCCATGACCCTCACCTGAACAGGACTGAGCAATTACTCAACTATAGGCCTATTTGACCCTTGGCCCCTCACCAGACCACTACGCCCCTCTCTCAAGCCATATCTCCACCTCTTACACTGGGAGCTGGGGTCTTCCACCCCTTAGGACTCAGCCACTCCTCCCTGAGCTTAACTGGCCCACAACTCCACTCTGCAACTCTCAGGGCCCAGGCTCTTGCACCCCCTTGGGCTCAGGTGCTGTCAGCATGCCTGGCCCTCACTCCAGGGTTCAAAACCCCATAGGACTCAGGTGCAGCTACTGTGCATGCCTGGCCCCCCACCAACTCTCCTAGCAATGCACCCAAAGGTGGGAGCAGGGGTTTAGGCACTCCAACCTGCCTTACACTGGGGAGGTTTTCAGTCCTGGTATTTATGTGGCTCTGCCCCACCAGAGGCAGGACCACCATGCCTACCCATCCCAGCAGGATGCTGTTTTAGGTCATGCTCAGGACCAATGAGGCCTCTTCCTTCCCCATAGCCTCCCAGTTGTTCCTGGAGCCAGAGCTCAGGAGGGCAATATCTCCTCCCTCCACTGATCTTGCACTGCTCTGCTCTTATAACAGAGCTCTCCAAAATGGCTGCTCTCATCAGCCACCTGGAAGCTCCCTGCTCCAGGCCTTAAAGTGACAGACACCCAAAAGTGTGTTCTGTCACAGTCTGACGCTACATTCAACCAGGTTTACCTCAAACCGGTTTCAGCTATTTTCAAACTGGTTTACTGAACAGCTGTTCTGTTACAGGTTCAAACTAGTTTCTGATCACTTAAACCAGTTTATGTGTAATGTCTGTCCCTAGCCTGAATGCCTGAGATTTGTGTCTGCCTTAGTGTAGATCTAGAACTTATTCCTAGGTTGAAATGCTTTATTTGGTATTAAGGATTGTGTAGGGAGCAGCACTAGTTACTAGAAGTGTGGTTTCCTAGATGTCAGTTCAGTGCATCATCTGACAGGAACAAGTAATAAAATAGGTGGGGGGAGGACCATCAGAATCAATCTGACAGCCAATGTCTAAAAGAATCAAATTTAAAATGAACATTTTAGTCTTTATCTGTCTGTACAAGATCATAAGTCAAGAAGACTAGCAATACCCAGCCCATAGCCATGTCTCTGTAATGTAAACAGGTCTTAAACCAGATTGAAAGGGCTCCAGGAAATCTCTAGATAATTCCAAAGCTACATCTTAGTGACCTTTCCCAAGGAAGGAAGTTTACATGTAAGGTGGCAGTTGAGGTGATCAGCTGTATTAGATGACAACTTTGGCATGTCAGATGACTAGTTTCAGTAGTTGGAAGAAAACCTTATCCTCCTGCTTACTGAATGTGGATACAGTTATGAGAGGTTATCATATTCTTCTGTCTGTTTCTTTCTAAAACAGAAATTAATGATTTTCTGTTTGTGTCTATGTATTAATTGTTATGATGAGGTGTCATTCTTCATGTGCTAACAGATTGTAGACAATGGATATGAAATGTTTTTCAAATCCAGAATCCATAGCATATGGAAGCTTTTTAAAAGAGGCTCTTTGTTTTTAATGCCTGTTAGTATGGAATGCATCATTTGGAAATACGCACAGGTATAGGCATTCTTGCATGTGAGTTTTTTGTATTTGGCTTATAGTTGCTGAAAGGAGACAAATATTTTCTGAGCAGAATATAAACATTTTTAGTCTCCTATTTTAAGTGCTTTCCTATCACATGCGGTTAGTTAACTGTTGTGGGAGCACTCTCAGCACTTTTCTTCACCCTGAATTCAGCTCTGAGCTACCCACTCAGAGCTAATTTAATGAGTTGCACAGAATTGTCCACCAGTATTTGGTGTATTAGAGCATTTTTATGTTCTGTTGTGTATCATGATTTGATCCATAGAAAAAACAGAATTTTAATTCGGGGAAGTGTATGGTCTTTAATCTTATCTTTTACTGTAGGCTACAGTTGCTACACTACAGTCAGAGATGTCCAGAACAGGAGAAAGATTAACAGTATCTGTTATAACCACAACAGTGTGTGTGTATTTGGAGGGAAATCTGGACATGATGATAACAGAGCTATAGCCAAATATACATGAAACCCAGGGAATTTGGTGAAACTTCTTTGTCTGGGATGAAGGCATTCTTTATGGATTCAGATACCGCAGCCCTATCTTTTCATATTCCATTTTATTGTATAACATTAATTTGGAACGCATGAAAAAACAGAGTGCCAACTACAACTGGATAACTGGATTTCATTCACACTTACTCTTGACCTGGAATCGATAGCTTTGTAAGTGGGCCCAAATTAACTTTTACATTTGCACTTATTGTGCTCCCTCAGGATTTGTACACACATTTAGATGATCTGGGAGAATTCTCCCATGAGTGTTTTCGTGTTAGAAAAACTTACACAGAGACCCCTGAACAGACATTTGAATGCTGATCCCCTGAGGATCAGAGAGCTTGCAGTGCTGAGTTGTGTGCAGGGGCCCCTGTGCATACAACTCAGTGTGCTCTGCAGGCTCCCTCAGTCTGCCTGGAGACAGATGGCAGCAGTGTACAGGGCAGCCCTGTGTCTCCCTGCAATGCAATGAAGGGGGTGTGTTCTGTTCTCTGCTCAGATGAAGCAGTGAAGTCCAGCCCAAGTAGCATATAGTCTCCCTGGGGGAAGATAAGAAAGTAAAGCACACTGGGATACTGGAGGACTATGCTGAGGCATCTTTCAGAAGGGGAAGTTTACATACATTCATTCTTCTGGAAGAGGAGAAACTTTTCCAGAAGTGATTTAATGCTGGTTGTTCCCAGGTTATTTTTCTCCCAGAGTGGCCATTTTTGCTCTGGGAGAAAAATTGTGAACATCTGTATACTCAGAGTTTCTCCTAGGAGAGCAGCAACTCTCCCAGAAACTGGATGTCTCTACATGACCTCACTCACTCTTTCCCTAGTATGGATAACCTATCTAATCTTGCAGTTTGGGTTTATATCGATCTTATCACTATAGCAGTTGAACACCAGCAATTAACAAGTGTTTGACTGAAAAGAGGAAAAGTAACACTGAGAGGAGGCTGACATCGTTCAATTAATAACCTTCAATAGTAAAAAGGGATTAGTTTGTATCCTGTTAGTGCTGAGTACAGCTTGGTAATTTTTGCATTTGATAGTGACCGAACTCATCATAAAGTTGAATCCCCAGTAATTCCCAGCTAGTTTGTGTAGTGTACCCAGGAGAAAGTTCAGCATTTCCTCAGGAAAAGGGTACATATTGAAGAGTAGATAAATGATATCTTGCAGTATAGAAGGATGAATGGAATATCAGAACAGACAGAAAAAGGAAAGGATTGTAGACTCTTTTGACAGGGACCATGTCCTCTAACTTGTTTCACAGTGCTTAGCACAAAGACCTTGAATTAGACTTTTGGGGTCTAAGTAATAATCCTGTGTAATGCTAAAAGTAAAAAAAGAAGAAGCAAGACAAGTACTTATTTAGAAATAGTTTATAGAAAATTTGCTTTATTTAGCATTTGTAATCTGTAATGTAACAGTAGGATAATGACTTTTAAACATACAAACAAATCTGAAAATGCTCTTCTGTGGATAGGGTTGGATGATACTCCTTCCACATAAATGTCCTATCACTGTTTGTAACTTTTTTCATCTTGATTTTGAAAAGTTCAGTGGTATTTAGAGGTGTACTGATACACTGGTCTGATATTGGATCAGTACCAATATAAAGAAAATTGGCTGTATCAGAAATCAGCCTGAAGAGGTGGATAATTTGGCTAATAAACGCCCGTGTGTGCACACAGCTGCAGTGCAGCATGCAGGCAGTGAGGAGCAGAGCCCAGCAGCATGCAACTAGAAAGTCTGTTGTGATGGAAGGGGAGCAGGGAGGGAAGGGGCATGGGGGGGCAGATCAACACCTGCTGCGGTGAGGGAGGGAGGGGGCAGGGGTGCCCAGCCAGGGTGGGCAGGCACAGGATGAAGCTGTGACTT
>NW_017729005.1:8854648-8858330 GCF_001723915.1 Gavialis gangeticus
CCACCAGCTTTGAGGATGGCTTCACTAAACCCACCCTTTTACTTTACTATATCTTTTAATCCATAAGCATGCTGCCTTCTCTTATTGCCTAGACTTTGGCCTGACTCGTAGTTCTAGAAGTGCCCTGTGGCACGCTGGGTTCTAGTCTCAGCTCCCCAATAATCTGCTGTGTGGTATTGGGTAAAGCTGTGACTTGTGGCTGGGGAGGGGCAGCTCCTGCCAATGCATGCACCCAGCAGAACATGGGGGGCATGTGCCCCTGGATCTGCGAGGGGTGGGGTGGGGCAGGTGGGCTCCAGCTGTGGCCTGAACCAGGCTGCTCTTGGCAGGGGCTGGGCTCGGGGTGGGTGGCGATAGTGCTGGGAGGGGGCTGCAGCCACCCCAAATTTCACTGTAGTCCCCTGCAAAGCCTCACTTCCAGTGCCACCACTGCTCATCCAGTGCAGCCCTGGCTCAACCCTCGCCTCCCCCAATGTACTGGGAAGAGCATAGAATTTTAGTCCTCAAAGAAATTCTTCCCCTTCAAAATAGCATTTTCTTTCAGGAATTTGGGGTAGAGTGGTTTCCCAATGTAGTTCAACCACTTTATGCCCCAACTTCCAACTTTGCTTTTTCTTAATCACTCTAGCAAAGAACTATACGTCTGGAAGGTGTTCTTATTTATGACTTACTGTAGATAATTAAGATTGGCCAAATTTTATCTTAGACACTCATTTGTAGTGAGTAAGGGTTCACCATTTCACTCTATTTTTTATTCCAACATACCTGTGAGATAGGAAAACACACTTTTCCCTATTTCATAGATAGGAAAGTGAGAGGATTGATGACTTCCCTAAAATCACACAGGCAGTCAAAATTGAGCTTTTAAAACTATATTATTCCAAAGGAGCACAGTTTTCTCATTGTGCTAGATCTAACAGGGGCTCTCACTGATGTCAACTGAGGCTCTATTATATGTCAACAGAGGTTTTATATTCTATTCTGATTTTATACTGAAGCCATCACAGGTTATTTTAGTAGTCCATGTATCTCTGAAGGCAGATTATGGCCTTACATTTATTCTCATTAGTAAGTATGTATTTATATACTGTTAAAACATTATCATATACAAAACCTCACATTCCATAATGAATAGCCTTGGAATGCAAGTCATCATAGAGAAAGAACAACCATCAAAACAAAACAAACATAGCAAAAAACAGGAACTACAAAAAACCCCCCTCATAAAAATGAAGAATGAAAGAGAGACAACAGAGGAGGAGTTAAATATATGACCATGGTAGAACAATTTATGGTCTTATTTTGCCTACTCATTACTTGGAAAATCTCATGGGAAACCATCAAAGTTTGTTTTTCTGATTAAGAACTGTAGTAGCAGTTATTTTTTTAAGCTATTGTTTTTAAAGCTCTCAGATATTCTCAATCATCTGTTCTTAAAAAAAGTTTTAGGGACAAATGAGAAAAAACCCGTAATTTCAGATTACTATACTTAATTTCCATACATGATATGCGATTCTCCCCTTCTCTTAATAATATAAATATATACTAATAATTTCAGGAGGCTTATTTTCCTCAGTGGTTTTAATATTAGAGAACTGTATACTCTTAGAGTTTCCAGTGTGGTCTTAGGCAAGGCCTCTGTAGTTGTCTCCTTAAGAAGATTTAGCAAATATTCCATTTTGTCATCTCTTTTTAAATCTGCAGGCATACCTAGCAGATGTAAATTTGATCTTCTCAGTCTGTTTTCTAGGTTCTCCATTTGTAGTTGTAGCTTAGCCAGATTATTATTGAGCACAGAAACTCCCTTCAGACAACTGTATTTTCTTACCTCAGAAATCCTCCTGCTGAATGTTTCAAACCTAGATGCCATTTCGTCCATAATCTTTGGGAATTTGCATATTAATTTTCCATTTTTTAAAAATAAAAATCCATAGAAGCAATCTCCTGTACTTCCACATTAGAAGATCCTGCATACCAGTTGCATTTAAGTGAAACGTAATATATGCACTGGAGAACATACACATTCCCAACTATAATAATTCAACAATTGTTAGCCAGGCACCAAAAAACATGAGATAATGTCAGGAATCTTTAGTTTGACTTCTGTTTTTTGGTTCTTTGGAGGTGCATATTGCTTATGCTTTTTTCAAGGACTACAGACCAACAATTTTAATTTTCTTTTTAATTGAAGCCTGACAGTCTCATATAACCACTTGATTCCAGGATCTGGGGGTTTAACAAAAACAAAAAATACTGTGACTTTTGAGAATTAGAAAAAAGTGAGATATACAAACTAAAGAAAGAAATTGAATTATAAGCAAGGGATGAAAATGAACCATCTTCCTGACAACACTCACCTCTGTTTTGTTAAACTTTGTCTTGCTATCTCAGCTGTTACTTAGTTCTGCTTCTTTATTTTTTTCATTTTTGGTAAAGAGCTGCTAGAGCTGGGAAAAATATTACTGAACTATGTAAATTATAACTAATATATTTGATAACTTTAAACCTGCTCATGAATAAATTAGGAAATGGAGTTTGGATTTTTTTTGGATGTTTTTATAAATTTGTTTGCTCAAGATAGTTCAGTTCTGTTCAACAAACATATTGTGAAAATTAATTTCAGACAGTTTTGAAATGCTTCTGAACTAAATTTTGCTTTGAGTATTTGCCACTTATAATTTTCTATTTAGTTGACATCACTGGTTTTCTAAATCATAGAGTATCATTCCTTCTTCCTGGGAGGCTTATTAATTAAACAAATAGAGAAGTCAATGGGAGATAGGTTTAAATATGACTTTTGTCACAAGTATGTTCACAAGTATTTCTGAGTATTTTGCTTATTCTTAACTTTCTTATGAGCAGAATATTTTTACACAAAACTGCTTACAGAAAATGAATAAAAAAGATCATGAGTACCATCAAATTGAATTCTCAGTTATTCATAGAATTAACTCTCTTAAGCCTATTGTATTGTTTATCCAGATCTAATCACTTCTGATTCTTCCTTTAAAACAAAAATATTGTCATGATCTTATACTTCCTTTTGTAACATTTTTCATCTGTCTTCCAAATCTTGAAAGAAAGTGGAATTTTAGACCAAATGTTTTAGATTAGAGATAGGTACAAGTCACAAGAATTGGATCAGGATCCAAACTTTGCTGAATTTCCAGCACTGGGATCCAGAGTTTGGGTTAAAACCCTATCCAGTTCAAACAAGTCACTCAGGCTAAGGACAGACATTACACATAAACCGGTTTAAGTAATCAGAAACTGTTTTAAACCTGTAACGGAACAGAAGTTCATCACACATAAGCCAGTTTCAAAGTTTAAGACAGACCTGGATGGATGTGCACCAGACTTAACTGATTTAGGTTAAATTGATCTATCAAACTTCTGTCCCAGATCCCCTTCCAACTCAAGTTACCTCATTGTCCTCCAGCATCCTGTGATCCTTTGCATGCCTACACTGTTTCTTCACTGAGCTGGGTCAGCCCCACTCTCTGGGCTGTTGCATTGCTAAGGCCTCTCCTCCTCAGCTCTGCCTGTGCATGCCACTGGCAGTGCAGGAGGACGTGGGTGGAGGAGTGGAGGCCTCCACATGTGGGCCCCCCCAGCTGTGCTTGCTTGGGTGGGGGGGGAGGGCTGGGCCACAGGGTAGAAACCTCTGCTTCCCACCCTGTGA
>NW_017729005.1:8858341-8876543 GCF_001723915.1 Gavialis gangeticus
AAACCTCTGCTTCCCACCCTGTGAAGCTGCCCAGCTTGACTGACAGCCTGTATAGCTCTCAGGCCCTCTGCTGCCTGTCCATGTCAGCTGAGTGTGGCAGAGCAGGGGGAAGGGTGGGAGAGTGTAGGTTCCTCCTAGTTGTGTTTGCTCGGGTCTGGGAGGGCTGAGGATGGGTCTGTGGGGTGGGGCACCTGCTCCTCCCCATCTGCCAATGTTGCCCAGCTCAGCTGAGACAGGGAGGCAGGAGCTAAGGCTAAAAGCCATGCCAGGACTGCATTCCCACCTGCTCAGTGCCGGAGGTGGGAGGGTGGGGGAGCAGAAGCACCCACCCTGTGGGTGTGGCCCCAGCCCCTGGGGGTGGGGTTCTGCTCCCCTTCATCCCCTAGCTCTGCCCAGCTCAGCTGACAACCCTTGCATCTCTCAGCCCTGCTCCTGCCTGCCCATGTCAGTAGAGGCCAGCAGGACTGGGGAAGGGGTCCCACAGGCAAGTGGCTTGTGTTCCCACATCCCCAGCACTGAGCAGCTGGGCTGACAGTGCTGGCACAGCTCTCAGCCACAGCTCCTGCCTCCCTGTGTCAGCCAAGCCAGGCAGTGGTGGGGAGCAGGGAAGAGCAGAACCCCTGCCCCATGGGCCTGGCCCCTACCCCCCACACCCAAGAAAACACATCTGGGGGAAGGGTCTGCTCCCTCTCATCCCCAGCATTGCCTGGCTTAGCTGACAGCCTGTGTGGCTCTAAGCTCTGCTCCTGGCTGCCCATGTCAATAGGCTTCTGCCCCCGCTCCCCTGGGCTAAGTGGCTCAGCTGGCAGTCCTGGCATGGCTCTCAGCCCTGGCTCCTGCCTACCCATGTAAGCTGAGCTGGGCAGTGGTGGGGAGGAACAGAGCCCTCACCCTGTGGTCCCAGCCCCAAGCAAACAGAGCTGGGGGGAAACTATGCTTCCTCACCCTTCTCCCCACCCTGCCAAGCTGAGCTGTCATCAGCAGGGTGGAGCAGGGCTGAGAGCCATTCTGTTTGGGCTGTCAGCCAAGTGGGGCAGCATCAGAGACATGGGGGGAGCAGAGGCCCCCCATCTGGTGGCCCAGCCATGGCTCTCCCCAACTTGAGCAAGCACAGTGGGAGGGTGTCCCTCTGCTGCTGACAGGGCTGCTTGTGTGGTGGGGGGAGTGAGGCTGGGGAAAGAGGCCCCACTAGGAGGCATGTGAGAGCACCCCTGGCCTTCTGGCTTGCCCAGTACTGGCATCTCCATCCCTCTTCCCCACCTTTCCCACCACAAAGAGTAAACGTGTTCTGTTCACTCCTGGTTCAATCTACACAGCTTAGAGAAACCTGGGTAGATTGAATCGGTTCCACCTGGGACTGTTGGAATGTCTGTACTTAGCCATAGTCACTTTCACTCTAACGGTATCCATTTTAGATAAGCGATCAGAGTATGGCTCGAAGTTTTCTTTGCATGACAAAGTTTACCAAGAACTAATTTCTACAATTAATGTGCAAACCCAGGAAGATTTGTGCTTGTACTTGAAAATCTGGAAGCCCTTCACTGTTAGCATGCCTGTAACTTCAGGATGTTCACATATTGCTTTATTTTAGTTGTTTTAATTGTCTACTTTGGAATAATACATTTTAAAAAGTTAAGTGATGTGGAGTACCATTCAAAGGGCTGATTCAGACAAATTTCTAAATAAAGTCCTGTGTGTTGAATTCTGGGTCTTATTTGAATTATGCTTTTGCAGCATGGTGTCCACCCAAATTAAGGAACCTTCCTCCCACATGGGATTATAGAATGGAAAAGAAGGTGGTTTCTGTGTAAAAGTTCTAGTTAATAATCCTCTGGGTCATGAAGAGCTGGGAGTGCCTCACAGAGAATACTTTCTACCACTTTAGGCAGGGAGGGACTCTTTCTGGCTAACATACACACTGGCATTGGCACTTTGCAGATGGACATAGATCCAGCCTTCCTAGGAAGGAAGATTTACTGTGAGAGTCACAGGGCCTTTGGGGATGGGTGGGAACAGAGTAACTGTATACCAGTGAACACACATGGTGAAAAGTTTCCAATTTCCAGCTCTGTAAAAGAGTTGAAAATCCAAATACAATATTTGCATATTGCCATACCTGCAATAATGCATCAGCAAACGGCAGTATTCTGGGATGTCAAAATAATTTTTTATTATAATAATTATTGTTGTTGTTGTTATTATTTTAATATAACTTGCAGTTCGGGTTTAAGAGGCAAATTTAATCTAGTCCCAATATCACTGTGTTAAATCATTAAAAATATTCTGGAAGGGTGTTCTTGGACTTATTCTTGGTGCCTGTGTAGCTATGTGGTGAAACTTTTATTGGCTTTAATAAGATCAAGATTTTCTGTTATGCCCCAACCATGCAAACAGATTCGATGTGATCATTCACCATAATAAAATCAAGCATGTTTGTAGAAGTACAGCATTAATACATGCATTTTAAAAATGCTGCATCTTGAAAGACTGCGTATGCATGTGCATGCACACATACACACATCCATCCTTTAACAGCCCAGTTTAGAAGACTCAATATACTATTCTTAGTACAATTGCTTTGCTTTTTATTCAGTTTGTGCTCTATGAAATACAAAGCAGCTCAGGGCACAGTATTTTCTGTGTAATGTTATTGGCTGGGAGCATTGTTTATCAGTCATGACATTCGGGCATAGAGATTTTATTGTATTGTTTCATCTTTCAGCAGGCAGATCTCACCAAACCCTTCTGCATTCCATCTCCACTCATGTCTGCCTGTCCTTTTTAGCAGAAATCAGGGTGAGGATTGTTTCCAAGTGTGTTCAGTATGTTTTCTTTCCTTTGTTTTTATCCTCTTTCTTCCTTAAAGTTTGTTAAATTAATGGTAGGGAAAGTTAAATTTTGGGATTAAACAAACGAGAGCAAAAGATTAACAGAATGGATCTAAGAAATTTGGATAGTTTTAGAAAACGGAATATATCATCTGGGATTGGATGATATTATTAGAGTTGGATTTAAAATGAAATACCTATTCTGAAAACAATTTAAATAATAGTTTTAAAGTATGTCTGGGTCCGCTGTAGAAAACTGCCTCTCCCAGCCCATGCTTCCTAAAATCCACCTTTAAGGCCTCTGTCCTGCAGATCTCATTAGGATCAGGGACTTCCCCATTGTCATTTATTCCAACTCTCTGTCACTTCACTGAACTTGTATCACATAATCTTATTCTAGGACAAACCAAGGTCATATATCAAACCAAGGGATATAGATGTGTTATTATATATGTTGTTTGTTTATGGTTCTGTAAGAATTTTGAAGGAATGTTGTCCCAGGTTGGAAATTGTTGAAAAATTGTTGGGGTGGGGTGGGGGGAGGAGGGACTGCAGCAAGAAATTTTAGCGAAGTCAGAACTGCTTCTCCTTACTCGTAGTTTGAAGATAAAGTATCCACTTTCACAGATTCACAGAAGTTTAGGGCTGCAAGGGACCTCATGAGATCATCGGGTCCAGCCCCCTTGCTCTAGGCAGGAAAGATTGCTGGGGTCAAATAAGGTGTGAATCCAATCTCCTTTTGAAGATCTCTAGGGTAGTTGCCTGCACCACCCCCACTTGGTCTATTCCAGAATCTGGTCTCATGAACCGTAAAGTTTTTCCTTATATCCAGACTGAAACCCCCTTCTAGGAGTTTATGACCATTGCTCCTGGTTTTTCCCTGGGGCACTTTGGTGAATAGCTGTTCACCTAACCCCTGATGCTGTCCCCTGATATATTTGTAAGCTGCCACCAACCCTCCCTCCCCCCTGAAAGCCTTTTCTTTTCTAGGCTGAACAGTCCCATATCTGTCAGCCTTTCCTCATATGACTTGCTCTTCAGGCCTCTAATCATACAAGTGGCTCTTCTCTGGACTCTCTCAAGCTTCTCCATAGACTTTTTGAAATGTGGTGCCCAGAACTGGACACAGTATTTCAGCTGTGGCCTCACCAACGCTGAGTAGAGCGGAAAAATAACTTCTGTAGTTTTGATGAGATGCATCAGTTGATGCATGCCTAGTGTATTATTTGCTCTGCTAACTGTATCATCACACTGGTGGCTCATATTCATTTTATGGTGTATTATGACCCCCAGGTCTCTTTTGGATGAGTTGTGGACTTGCCACCAACCCTATAAGTTTGTTATGGATTTTTCCTCCCCAGATGGAGCACTTTCCACTTCTCAGTGTTGAACAGCATATGGTTCTGGTCCTCTCTTCTAACTAATCTGTCTAGGTCTACCTGGATTGTCAGCCTACCCTGAGGCATAGCCACACTTCCTCAAAGCTTAGTGTCGTCGGTGAATTTTGCCAGTGTGCTTTTCACCCCCACGTCCAGATCATTGATGTAGATGTTGAAAAACACTGGTTCAGGTACTGAACCCTGGGGGACCTCACTGGCTACCTTCCACCAGGTCAACACAGATCCATCTATTAGTACTCTCTGGGTCTGACCCTGCAACCCATTTCCCATCCATCTGACCATTGAATTGTTGAGCCCATAGTCCCCTAGTTTCCCCTTGAGAGTCTCATGGGACACCAAGTCAAAGGCCTTCCTAAAGTCCAAGTAAATGACGTCAACCTCAACTCCCTTATCCAGGTGGTTGAGTAACCTGGATGTAGAAGGAGGTGACATTAGCCAGACATGACCTACCTGCGACAAAACTGCTGGCTGTTTTTGCCTTCTACTAGCTTATTGCATATGGATTTTTCCTGGGATTGAAGTCAGGCTGATTGGTCTGTAGTTCCTGCGGTCCTCTCTCCTCACCTTCTTAAAGATGGGCACAGCATTGGCCCTCTTCCAGTCTTCTGGGACCTCTTCTGAGCGCCACAAATTCTCAAAGAGGTTTGCTAGCGGTCCTGCAATGACTTTGGCTCATTCATTCAGCACTCTCAACTGGAGTACATCCGGTCATGCTGACTTATAGATATCCAGCCTCCCTAGCTGTTCTTTGAGCAGCTCTACATTGACTGTTGGTAGGTGATCATCCATACTGTGAGTATTCTGCATCATATTTGCATCTGGCACGCTATCCCTCTTAGACTGGTAGAATACAGGTGCAAAGTACTCATTCAGGAGTTCAGTTTTTCTCTTGGTGTTGGGGATTAGATGTTCAGATGCATTGAGCAGTGGTCCCACATTTCCACTAGTTTTCCTCCTGTTACCTACATACCTATAGAAGGACTTCTTATTGTCCTTCTTATTTTGGTTGCTAATCTGAATTTGGTCACTGCCTTTGCTTTTCTAATGTGCCCCCTAAAGGTGCAGGCCAATCTTACATTGTTCTTCTTGGGGCCTATTCTTAGCTTCCATCATTGGTAAACCTCCCTTTTCTTTTTCAGAAGATCTGCGACTTCCCTGTTGAGCCAAGATGGCCTCCCAGGCCCTTGTGCCACCTTTTTTGCATACAAGTATGGACAACTTCTGTGCACTGAGGATCATATCCTTGTGGAACGACCACTCTTCATCCGCACTCTTTCCCTGCAGTCCATGATCCCATAGGGCATTACTCACTAAAGCCCTTAACTTATTGAAAGCAGCCTTTTTCAAGTCAAGAATTTGTACGTAACTGACAGATTTCCCAGCCCTACGACGGACAGTGAAAGTGAAAGTGTCATGGTCACTGTCGTGTAGGTTACCCTCTATCTTCAGATTACTTATAAGGTTGTCCCCCTTGGCCAAGACTAAATCTAGGAGGGCATTTCCTCTGGTCACCCTGTATAGTTCCTGAGACAGGTTGAGCTCGTCGATACAAGCCAAGAATCTATGTAACCAGTCAGGTCTGGCTGAGTGTTCTTCTCAGGAGATGTCTGGTTAGTTAAAGTCATCCATGATGACAATATCCTCTGCTCTTGCAGCCTTTTCCAGTTCTCTGGAGAATTCCAGATCTAACTACTCATCTTGATTCAAAGGTCTATAATATATTCCTACAGTTAGGTCCCTTTCGCTGGATCCCCACCCTGTATCTTGATGCAAAGGGTCTCGAGTCACCCTTCCTTAGTACCAATTTCAGCTTCCAAGGAGGTGTACTGCTCTTTTACATATAGACCTCCACCCTTTAGCTACAGTCCCATCATGGGTAGAGTCCCACCAGGTCTCTGTTATCCCTACAATATTGTAGTCCCTGATGGAAAGCAGGAGGGCCAGTTTCTCCTGTTTGTTCCCCACACTCCTGGCATTTCAGCCCCTCCAATGGAGGTCCTCAGTTTTCTGTCATGTTGAGGGAGCTCCATACCATCAGCTTGTGCTGCAGTGTCCTTCCTGTTGTCTCCTGTTGTAATGGTTGTTTGTTTGTTGGTCCCTGGGCTTGCTCCACTCATTGTCCCCCAATCTTAGTTTAAAGCCCTATTGAGGTAGATTTCAAATAAATCCATCATGATCTCTATCCTGCAAATGCTTCAATCTGTATATAACTTTACTCATGTGGATACTTCTGTTGGCTTCCAAAAACTAATGCCTATGCTTGAGCTTAGGTACAGTCTTAAATTGGTCACTCAAGGGCATAGCATCTGTTCCTGTAAACCAGAAATGTCAAACTCACCTCCTTCCATGGGTTGGATCCAGACATCAGGCCTCCTTGCAGACTAGATCCAACCCAGGGCCCAGTAGCTCTCGTAGTGGTGGCAACAGCTGCTGCTAGGGACATGCAGTGGCAGAGGCAGTGATATTGGCGGCTCCAGCTCCCACCGTGTGCCATGTGTCTCATGCCAGAACTGCATGTTGCTACCAATGTATTTCATGCTGGGGCAGCAGCTCCAGCTCTGGCACAGAGCACATAATGGCAATACAGCACAGAGCATGGGGTACATTGTGGTTGTGGCAGTGTGGTCAGCAGCTAAGGAGCTGGGGCCACTGCAGTGGTAACAGGCGAAACAGCCAGAGGGTGACCAAGGCCATGTCATCCTTCACTTGCACTCCTGCTCCCATTCACCATGTCCACTGGGGCATGGTTAGTTTCCTAGGTTCCTAAGTAACTTTTGAAAATGGACTAATTTAAGTCTATGGAGCCATAACTCCGATTCAATATGTTCTTACATGTTTTCTTAACTAGGTACATAAGTAACTTCATTTGCTTCTGCATGAACAATCCCAAGTCCAGTTGAAGTTGGTGGGATATCACACTTGATTTAATTGGGCAATATGTTTCAGTACACTGCTTAAATAAGATCTGGGGGAGAAAGATGAAAGATCCAAAATTATGAAGTGGCAATACAAAAAACCCTATCCTTTTTTGCAATAGAGCTCCCAAAGATATCAGTAGGATTTATAGACAGCCACAGCCAGCAGAGCCTTATATAGTTCTTAGACTGCTGAGAATTATTTCCTGAACACCTTTCTTTTTCTTTACTTTGTGGATTAATGTAAGAGAGTTTGTTTATAACTATAGGCTGCCACTGTGCAAACTTTCTCATGCAGCTCTCTTAGCACCATCTCATTGATACCTGCTATCACCTTCCAGTCCTGATATTTATTGAACTGGCTGTCACTGAGACTTAAATTGTGTCACATTAGTTTTTTGTTTTTTGGTGATCATCAAAATGTGATGTGAGTCAGCGTTGTGTTCCTCTCCTAGATGCCATGTGTGAGATTGCACTCAAAAGAGATATAAGAATATATTCACCTGTACATGGAGAATTTTTTCAGCAGTGAGTGATCCAGTCACCATATTCCATTCTTCAACTTTTTGGAAAATAATAATGATTACTCCTAACCATTTAAATACTGCTTGACAGCCAGATAGTTCTTTCATCCATACCTCTCAAAATTAGGGAATAAGAGAAAATACTGATTCTCATCAACATATTTGTAGTCCAAATAATATGCACAAGCATTTAAACTTCTATAGAATCCAAATCTGTATCTACTGCTGACTGAAATATTTTCAAGTACAGATTCTATTG
The DNA here is from genome assembly GCF_001723915.1 of Gavialis gangeticus. Classification (NCBI taxonomy): domain Eukaryota; kingdom Metazoa; phylum Chordata; order Crocodylia; family Gavialidae; genus Gavialis; species Gavialis gangeticus. The sequence continues at coordinate 8,866,268 of NW_017729005.1, forward strand.
AATTTCTTTATACAGAACCTGCATTAAAATGAACTTTGTTTTGTGTGCTTTTGCTTCTAATCTGGCAAGAGCCATCCAGCACTCAGCAGATGAGGTGTATTAGTGATATTTAAGTACATTTCAGGCAGCTGTTAATGCTGAGCCATAAACCCAGTGTATACATTGGCCCCATCCCACAGTCATTATATGCCCCAGCCTGTTGTTATGGAGTTAAAATTGGCGGGTCTGACATGAGTGCCAAGTTCGGCAATGGTGGGTGGTTGTTGTGGATAGAAAAGAACGGAGGGAGATAGTATGGTGCTGCCAGTTGTAGAAGAGCTTCGTCATACATCAGGAATCTCTGCCCTGGGTGACAGACAGCACTGATTAGAAAGGCTAAATGTCAGCATTGTTCTGGACCAGTAACTGGAGAGAGTCCAGGAGCATTTTAGAATGAGACCTTAGAGTTTTTCTTCTTCTAAGCTCATTTTTCTCCCCCACTCCCACCACATGCTGTAAGTGTAACTCATCCTGTCAAGTACTGAGTGCTGTCCCTTCAGACCTTCAAATAAATCTTTAACAGCAACAATTTTGAAGCTGCAGTAGCATCTTATCTTTTTTTCCACTTCTTTTTCCTTTTTATTAATTTATAGGCCGTGCTTTGTCAGCCTAGTAAGAAAAGGGCAGCCTTGGGAGGGGAAATGGGGCAGAGGACACAGAAGCTATATTTTGATACATGTGGCTTTACCTTTTTGCAGAGGGCAATAGTGCTGTGCTTAGTGACCACAATTTGATTACAAACACCGTGTAGCTGCAATGCTTTGCCAAAATGCTTTGAAAGGCAGCCTCCATTTGTTGCTCCCCTTGTCTGATCCACTTTTAAATATATTATTACCAAAAAGGTTTAAGGAAAAATTTATTGCTCGCAAAAAGGGACCAAAATCCCCAGGGCTGAATAAACAAAATGAAAACATGAGAAGTGTACTTATAGGCCTCCTGAAAATAAGAATGCAGTCTTAAAAAGGATTCCTTAAAATGAAAAATGGATGGCTAAGCTGCCAACTGCCACTAATCTTGAAGTTAGTACCTTTGATAGCAATGGTAGTTGCACTGCTAACTCTTCCTTAAATAGGCTGCTCAGTCTAATTGTAAGAGAGCTGTATAGAAAGTTCATGTCCCTGATGTTTAGGAACCAGCCCATTTTAGAAGTAAGTGCAGCAGAAATGGAATGTAATTTCTACTGAATGGTGTGTGTGTGTGTGTGTGTGTGTGTGTGCATGTGCGCGCATGCCCGTATGTGCAATGAAAGCCTTGTGTTGGAGGGGATGATCATATAGAATGGGAATACTGTAGGATTTTTCAAAGATAGCATTTCAGAACATATTTAATATGGAAAAGGCACTGATGTCTAATGCTTGGAGTAGGGGTCTGCCTTTAAGGTTTTTAGAAGGTATGTATTATAGAAATGTACATTATTATAAGGTGCTTGAAGATAGAAATCATTTTTCTTCTAGGAGAGAAAAACACCATGTCATAAAATATTTGTTCATGGTTTGCTCAGTTTTGTACCAGTCTAATGAATTAGAAGCTTAATCTTGCTTCCATTGATGTTAATGGGATTTGTAGCCTTGATTTGAGTATAGTAGAATCTACTTTATGTATCTTATGGACACTGTATGATCTGTCTGATAAGGCTTGAGCCCCCATGCCTAAGGTTCAGAAGCAGCTTCCACTCAGATTATTAGCAAAATCCTTTACCCAGCAAATGTAGATCAGTGGTACTCAACCCTTTGGCCCGGTGGGACAAATGAGGGATGTGGGGCCCATTCACTAGGATCAGGCACTAAGGCTCCACACAATCTCCACCCACCAGGATTTGGCCCTGGGGCCCTACACTGGCCCTACCTAGTCCCACATGCAGAGATTGGGTTTCAGGAGCCCTGCCTCACCTCTCCCTGGTCCCATGTGCTGAGATTGGGCTCTGGGGCCCCACACCACCTCTGCCTGGTCACTTGTGTGGTGATGAGACTCTGCGGGCCCCATGTTGCCTCTGTCTAATCTTCTGGGGAGGGATCAGGCTCTTGCACTCTGGGCATTTTTTACACATGATCCAGGAGTAGGCGGAGAGGAGTGCTTTAATTAGATCAGTTCCAAGAACCAGTTTAATTAAAGCATCTGGAGCATCATGTGTATCACAGCCCTGCACTGAAAAATGCCAGCAGGGGTGCTTTCACTAAAGCTAGTCAAACGAGCTTTAGTTAAAGTGCCCCCACCAGCCCCCACCAGAGTCTGCTGGAGCATGGTAATTAGCATGTTCCAGCAGATTCAATTAATTTAGTCTAATTTGATGCACTATAATTAGAACACATCAGAGCAGCCTTGCTGCACATGTATAGGCATCCTTTGTGCCACCTCTGCCCAGTCCCATACACCAAGATCAGGCTTTGGGGTCCCTGCATTGCCCATTTGCAGTGGGATTGGACCCTGCATTGCCCTGTGTGCCTGACCTAGCCTACAGGGCTGTACTTTGGCTCATATCATACCTAATTCAATGGGATATACTACCCAACCTGTTTTTGGGTGGTCCTGAGACAGCCATCAACCAGCAAGGCTTAAAGCCCACTACTCAGTTTTCCTACACATTCTGCAAGGAAGGAATTTAGATTTGGCAGAAATTAAGTGGCTGGATTACAACTGTAGATGGGCTATGTTTGAGCTACAGATCCAGCTTTGTCAGTTGTATATAAAAAAGTGGCTGATAGTGAGGAAACGATGCTCTTATACTGAAGGTAGATTGGAGGTCTTTTATTGTTCTCTGGAAAAATGAGAACACTACATTTGCTGATTGCACCTTAAAGGGGGGACGATATGTTATTGTTTTCACCTCCTTCCTTATAGTTTCTAGGGTTGGAAGGGACCTGAGTAGATCATCCAGTAAGATCCTTTAAAAAATGACTATGTAAAAGAAAAAGAATTCGTTTTCTAGTTAATTTGATGAGCTACCTTTACTATACATGATTAGAAGTCCAGTGTGTGACTGTGGCCACATCTACATGTGCTGGGAGCACTCAGCAATAAATGCTAGTGCATATTGTGCCAGAGTTTATCGCTCCCAGGTGCACCATTTATTACACCGGGTACACCCCAGGTCAGCCTGCCAGCCTAGGGCTGCTTCAAACCAGCTCAATGTGCTAGCTGGCAGGCTGCTCCTACATTGACACACACTGATGCCCCAGCCAGCCATGTCTACACAAGTGCTGCTGCAGAGTAAAAAACTCAGCAACAGGATAGTTCTTGTATTTGGCAGAGCTGAGTATTGAGTCTTAGTCACCTGTGTCCCATTTTATGTTGTGGACATAAAAACTCCTTTTATGTTTTAAGTTAGGTATGTGTTTCCTTTTTTAAAATTTTTTTGTCACTCCAGATATATTTTTGGCCTGTTAGAATTCAACTTTTCATTCTAAAGTAATGACAATATATGCTTCACTTACATTTTTGAAGATCTGGCTTGGAAATTTTTGACATTTTTGGATGGAATATAAGAAACAGTTATTTTTGGAATTGATTGAATTGTGCGACAACTGAAAACAAAACAAAATAATAAAAAAGGCATTTCTTTCATACATGTCTGCATAGATAAGAAATTGCATTGTTTTTCATGAGGCAGGGGTTAGTTTGTGATTTTTTTTTATTGGACCAACAGTATATCTTAATTTTTGACCCGTTGTCTTTTCCTACCTAGTGCAGGGGGACTGGACCCAATGATCTACAAGGTCCCTTCCAGCCCCTAGCAATCTATGTATATTGGGAGCCCAATAAAAGATATCATAAAAGAACCCACACCTATTGTATATTTCCTGGACCATCACAGCTATAACAACACTCCATCCTCACTGCTTTATTTTGCATGCCTATAGGTAATATGACCTCTATCTATTATTCACCATGTGAAAGGTATTTCTGAGATCTCCTAATGAGTCTCTGACACAATTATATATATATAACCTGAATCCATCTGCATTAAAGAAGGACAGAAATCCAAAGCAAAGGATCTTTATATCAAAAAAGCCTTTTGCCCTATAGCAACTTTAGGCTATGGCCCTCTTTGCTACATCTGCATTGAGGTCTTGTGGCAAATCATAGGAACAGTATATTAAATCATGGCTTCTACCTCACTTATTTGATTGCAAGTTGGCAGGCATTTATTTAAAATTTATACTACATGAATGGTTGAGGGAATAAGTGAATCTTGTAAAGCATTTATTTAAAAATATTTTACAAGGAGGGTCTTTGGGATGAAATATTTTATTTTTCAAGAGTGTCCTGGGTGTTGGAAGAAGAGGAGGGGAAGTAAAGAGTGATTTGGATAAAGGTAAAATACCACAAAAACAAAAATTTTCCAAGGAAAACACAAGGAAGCTTGGTATGAGCATTTAATGTATGCTACAGTTTTTAAAAGGAAACATTAATGGTGAAACATGGCCTCAAAGGACAAACCAGTAATAAATTTCATGTTACAAAATTACCTGTCAGTGAAATTATGTTAAATAAGGTAGAATTGTTACTAGATTTTTAAGGGAGAGGGGAAGGAGGAAAAAACATTGTAACTTTATGGGATAGTGTTCAAAGTTTTCAGAGTTATGTGTACAGATCCCATTATTGTTAATGGGATTTGGACATCCAACTCCACTTGAACTGCATTGAAAAATGTAGCTGTTGGTGTTCATCCCTGAAGTATAGTCATAGCAGGGGAGCAATGAAAGCCAAAATATTTCTTTTCTGGATTTTTTTATTACCCTCTGGACACAAAGTATCTTGCTAGCAGTCTATGTATACTGTGATATGATTAAAGCCTGGAGGCATTTCTCTTCCCTCTCTGAAGAAAAGGCTAAACAAACAAAAACTGATTTGACATGTCATGGAAAAATCCATTCATATAACCTACAAGAGTGGGGGACATCACTGAATCAGTAATGGTAGATGCAAAGGGATGAACACTTTGTCTGCTTTGACTCCATTAAGATTTTAGAATGGCAGAATTGGAATTTTTAAAGAAAAAAGAACACATTGTTAAGGGGCATATTTTAATATATTGGGAAAGTAACTAAGACTGTATTATAATAATGAAAGAGTACAACAGGGAATGCTGTAAAGGTGGCAGGCAAAGGAGGTGAGGAGGGAAAAACATACAAGTAAGACTTAAATAAGACTGAACATGTTGCCATGGCATTTGATCTTATCCTATTTACAAGGGAAAACTTATGACTCATGGGTGTTAAATGATTAAGTCATTACTCACTTATGAAATAAAAAAAATCACAAATACCTTTTATGGGATTTTTATAAATAATGAGCACCGCCTAGGATTTGTATTAAATTCATACCAAGTAAAGACGTGCTTCAGTCTAAAGTTCACTACATGCTTCACTTCCTTGTGATCTATTGAGAAATACTAAATGTTGATTGAATGATTATGCATGTTTTCTTTTTAAAAAGTTGTACTGTTCATTGTTCTAAGTTACTGTGTTAAACATTTGATATGCTTGCTCATACACATATGTACACAGATATACAGGGCCAATATGAAGTTTAGCATATTTTTATGAAATCTAGCTTCAAATCCTAGTTTAGGGCTAAGAGATGTGCAGCATAACTTGTGAGGAAGATACGGGTATATGGGTAGATTGAAGTCCTTTCTCCTTGCATAAATCTGGACTGGTTGAGAAGGTTTCTGGCTCACCTTGCTGCCATATACAAGCTGCCGACAGTTTGAAGAGCTGATGTATGACAGCTGAATATCCCTGAACAGGAACCCTTTTCCAAAGTGTGCATGGAGAACACTGGAGACATACCTGGCTCTGTACCACTGGAGGTTCCCCCTACAATGTTTTCTTCCTGTAGATATCACAGACTTCTACAGAAGCATGTCATATTCTCACTAGCAGACCTGAGATATAAAACTGGCCTATGTGCTTTAGGATCATAGGAAGGTAGTGCTGGAAGGGACCTCATGAGGTCATCTAGTGTCTAACACTTGCTCAAGGTAGGTTCTAATCTGCTTTTAAAAATTTCCAAGGATGGAGATTCCACAACTTCTTTAGATGGCCTCTTTCAAAGCTTGACCACATTCAGAGTCAGAAAGTTCTTCCTTATCTCCAACTAAATTTCCTCTGCTGCAGTGTGAGGCTATTTATTGCTCCTCATTTTGCCCTCTACAATCAAAGAGAAAAATCTGTCTCTATCCTCTTTATAGTCTCTCTTCAGGTGTTTGAAAACTGTAATCAAATCCCCTCTCAATCTTCTCTTCTCCAAATGAAATAATCACAGCGCTTTCAGCCTTTCCTCTTATGTCATGTTTCTCAGACTTCTAATCGTTTTCATCACTCTCCATTGGACTCTTCCAATTTGTCTACAGCTTTCTTGAAATGTGGAACCCAAAACAGGACACAGCATTCCAGAATAGGCCTCACCAGTGCTGAGTAGAAGTGAAGAATCTTTTCCCTTGATTTGCAAAAGAATGTTTCATGTTGGATTATGTATGTATGTGTGTGTACGTTTACATGTATATTTCTATATTTAACAAGAGCACACTACTGTTGGCTCAGATTCTGCTTATAGTTCAGGGTGGGCACGTCTACACAAGACGCTTACTGCACAGTAGCCTAATAATACTGTGCAGTAGCATGCTAGTCAAAAACCATGCTAATACACTACTGTGCAGTGTTATTAGGCTACTGCACAGTAAGCTTCACTAAAAACTGTGCTCTGGCACTACAGCATGTTAACTGTAGTTACTGCGCATTTAGTTAATACTTCATTAAGCAAGTCCTAAACTAAATGTGCAGTAACTAGTGTGTATTAATGAATGTATAGACATGCCCTGTAACTCCCAGGTCTTTCTCTGCAGTGGCGTAGCCTAGCCAGTCTGTAATGGTTCATGCAATTATTCAATTCTAAGTGAAAAACTTTGCACTTGTCCTTGTTGAATCTAATCAAATTGATTACAGACCATTTCTTCAGTTTATCCAGGTCATTCTGGCTCCTAGCCCTATCTTCCAGAGTGTCTGCAATTTCACTCAACTTGATGTCATCTGCAAATTTTCTAAGCATGTACTCAGTCCCATTGTCCTTCTCTTCTTGCCCATACTGTATGTAGGCTTTTCCTACCTGGCTGGGAGCCTTTGCGGTAAGCTTCAGTTGGTAGAGTTCCTTCTTTTAATACTATTCTTGACTGCTCTTTCTAGGTAGTTTCACTTTTCACTTTTCTCCTTCCTTTCCCCATTTCATTTCCATTGGTTCTCTCCTGTTTCCATTGCTTTATTGTGGATCAGTTTTTTCACCACACTGTGACCCACTCAGTTTTACACCAATACCCACAATTTTCTTCTTCATTTTAGCCTTATCCTAGGAGTCTGTCTTCTCAAAAGTGCGGAAGCTGATTTTCTGGCTAGGATGGAATCACCCTGCTTTGATTTCTGCTCCACAGTGCAGCAACTGTTATATTCCAATAGCTGAAAGAATGAGTTGACTTAATAGCTCATTGTTCTTCACATCAGAGGCATTAACAATTGTCTCTCCTTTTTCATTGCCTTTCTCTTAGCATAATTTTGCTGTATGCTAACTGCTCTTAGTCTCCTATTTCACAGGTTGGGAGACTCTTTAGTTAATCTCAGAATCATAAATCCATCCATGGAGACTAGTTTTCAACAGCTGGAGTTTAATCTGTAGGTAAGCAGGAAAGGGAGGATGAGTCAGCTGAAGGCTCTGTCCCTGATCTATGTAGTCACAACTGGAAAAATATTTCTTTCCTTCATTCTGCCTTCCAGAGTATGCAAGAAAATATGGTAATGCAACTTGATTGGTTTGGAGACCATTTTAAACCAGTCTATGTGTCGAAATTCTGTTCTGTTATGGGTATAGACTGGTTTCTGTGCTGAACTTCTGTTATGGATGTAAATTGGTTTCCATTCACTTATATCAGTTAAAGCGTAATGTTTGTACCTGGCCTAAATGACACTGCCATCTTTTCAATGGGATATTTTTCTAAAATGTCTTGAAAATTTTGAAACCAGTTAAATTAGTGGATTCATGTGGCCTAGCCATGTACCAGATGATATGAACAAAAGGTTTCAGTAAGCTACTGAAGTCATATATTATATCTGTCCTCACCAGTTCTTGTGATATCTATATCATGGGACTTCAAAATGTATTAATGTAATCAACTAACACTTACTAGTGCAATATCCTAGTGAAGAAATGCTAATTGTATTCTTATTTGCTCTTGGTTGCCATAGCTGTACAAATAAAAAGGGTGGGGGGTTTTCTCTTTATATTATATTTAAATGAAAAAAAAACTCTTGCAAAAATGTTCTAATACACAGGATATACTGCAATAAATATACTTTAGCAGGATAATCTACCCCTCATTGAATGAGAGTTTTTAATCTGCATATGCATAAATTCATGAATTACATTAAATTCCCTTTATGCAAGTTGGGCACATAAAGGTACTTAAGTACAAATGATCTATTAAATTATTCTGTTCTGTGGTATAATTCTTAATCAATTTCTATAAATAAATTAAAAATGCTACGGAAATGGTTATGATCTGTAGAGTATGAGTATGGGTTAGGGTAATTAATATAGAACCCTATATTTTTTAATCCAGTTAAACTCTATAGGACTCTCCATTAGAGAAACCAACCCCCTGCACAAAGCAGGACCATCCCCAACTACATCATCCCTGGCAAGGCTTTGTCTAGTTGGGTCTTAAAAGCCTTCAGGGATGGAAATTGCACAGCCTCTCTGGGTAACCAGTTTTAGTGTTTTACTACCCTCCTCATGAGAGAGTTTTTTTTCCTAATATCTAACCTAAACTTCCCTTGCTGCAGCTTGAAACCACTGCTCCTTGTTCTGTCATCTGCCACCATGGAGAACAATCTAGCTCTATCTTCTTGGAACGACTCTTCAGGTAGTTGAAGGCTCCCATTAAATTCTTCCTCGTCTTCTCTTCTCCAAGCCTCAGCTGGGGCACATAAGTCATGTGCCCCAGACCCCTCACCATTTTCATTGCCCTCTGCTGGACTCTTTCTCCATTAAGCAATAACTTGTGCAATGATTTAAAATACAGTACAGAAAAAGAGTGAATTATGTTACATATATGTCAGTACTCCAGTGATTCCACAAACTAAGGACAAAATCCTAGTAGCCATGCTATCGCATGATTTTATTGGCAATCTGCATTTGGTTTGTGATTACTTAACTGTATAGTTAATCATGTTCCGTGTTTTCAGTTTTTATTTAAAAAAAAATCTGGGAATATTTCAGGGTTTATTTTCCAAACATAAAAACCAGGTTGAAATTGGGATAAAAGGAAGAAAAGAAAAAAATGGTTTAAATCAGGCATAGATCAGGGACAGAGCCTTCAGTTTAAATCAGGGGAAATAATAATACATTCCTGTGGCAGTGTCCTGCCAGAAACCTATGCCTCAGGAAGCTGGCACTTTTAGCTTACTGGCACCCCCCAGCCATTCCCTGCTCATGCTGGTTAACAGGGATTTTACTGTACACGGTAAATTTGAGTGAACTGAAAAATGGGTGTAAATCAGTAAAAATCAAATAATGTCAATAAAAAAAATCAGGGAATTTATCAGTGAAAATCAGTAAAAACTGAAAATGGAGAACACTAATAATAAATCATCATTTGACTGACTAAAAATGTTATCTGAGGCAAGGGTGTTCAACCTTGAATCAAGCTCATAATGCAACTAACTTATCTCTCTTTCTTGACTCCTGTGCTTTTCTAAATATTTCATACAGCTCTTCAGGCCTAAAGAGTCAAAAGTTTCTATTAGAAAAATGCTACAAACCTGACACTGTATGCAGAGAATTCTCACCTTTAAGACCAGAGTATCCATATGAACTGCTTAAATGGTGGTTATGCTGCAAATTTTGTAGCTTAGAATATCAATATCTCCATTACCAGTGTACCGTCTTTGTCACAATACCTGGGGAAAAGGCAAGTTCACTTTAACATTTTTGTTGGAAAGACCTGATCTGGGCTCCGGAGGCTAAAAATTAGACCTATGCTACATTTACTGATATTTTCTGTTAAATGTGCATCTAGTGATTCATGTGTTTATGTTTAGAAGAAACTAATTCTACTCACAGCTAAACTTGTGTAATAAGGTCTCAAAATGTTATCAAATCAGAACAATGATAATGTTTTATATTCATTTTGCAGGGATTCATATGATGATAATGCAGTGTGTGAGTGAAGCCAAATGAATATGCCTTG
>NW_017729005.1:8881543-8908708 GCF_001723915.1 Gavialis gangeticus
AATCATAACAATGATAATGTTTTATATTCATTTTGCAGGGATTCATATGATGATAATGCAGTGTGTGAGTGAAGCCAAATGAATATGCCTTGCTTCAGCAATCACTATTGCTTTAGAGCCAAATTATGATGAAATTAAAATGTTGTGGAGGTCAGGAAATATTATTTTTGACTTAGTTTGGAAGGTACTCCCAAAAGGCAGTAAACTTGTATTCCTCTTAACATTTGGGTATATTTTTATGCATTAAGCAGCTAAATGAAAATATGCTTCTTCACCTATAATGGGCCTTTGCTACTGCTTTCATGTTGTTGTTACAATCACTAAATGAACAAAATTCAAAAGTGTAAAAAAAAAAAAAAAGTCACATGGTCAGATTTTATCCTTCATGTAATATTTACTTCATTGGAGTTACATGAGCAACTAACATTGCCTAGCAGGGTTTTTTTTTCCTCACACTTGGGATGTTTCAGCCCTAATATAACTAGTCTACATTGATTGATTGAGTGGCCCTGAACATTCAAGAGCTGACTTTTGGCCTAAGGATTTATTATGAAGTTTGCATCCCCTCTGAAATGTGTACAATCAATTAAATCAACTATAGCTTATGGTAACAAACTGGGTGGTGTGATATGATCTTGCATGCAATAGTAAGCAAATTGTAGGAGTTCACATTACAAAATCAGAAAAATATCCATGCAGAATTAACAGAATCTTGCAGACTTCCCTATCACATGCATCTCTGCTTACAAAATCCTGCCAAATGAACTATGGCTTATCCAACAGTTTTTAATTGATATAGTCATGTACAGTAGTTGCTGTTTTCTGGTAACTATTTTTCTCATGAAATATGCAACTTCTTCTAACAGCAGCAGATAATAAATCATGAAAAGAATGGATATACTTTCCAGTGGTTTGGGAAAATATGATCTGACAACAGCAGTGATTTTTCTAAGGAGCCACAAGATGTGGATTCCTTGTGTTGCACTTTTATCTTTTTTTTGACTTTAGTATCATAGTGCTTTTGTCTGAAATAAAAGCTTTTCTACTTTTATTATTGTCCACAATGCAGGAATAAAATCCTATAGCGAATGATAATGTCAAACAATAAAAATGAAATTGCCTGATTTCACAGTTACCATTCCTCATATGGGGACGATTGCTATTGAAAAGAAATATTTAAAATGTTGTAAAATGTTATACATCTACTGTGTATACAGTCCATTTGTATTTTCTTTCCACATACTTTGCTACCCATTTCTTTGTACACTGGAATAAGAACTATTTAAGGATTTTCCTGCCTTCTCTCTACATTACTTTGCAGATAAAACTCCATGCAACTTGAAAATGCATCTTCTTCATCAGCAGATTAGGCAGTTGGTTTAGAGTAAAGTTTACTTCATAGTCTATATATGACTCTTACTCCTTGATCTGACTCAGTGTTACAGTGAAATCACTTATAGATCAGTTTATTTTTAGAAATGTAGAAACAGATTCTACAGGGAACACTTGTTCCTGATCAAAAGACAACCCCAGACTGAAATATTGCCATGAAGTGAAGATTTTTTTTCAGTTTGATCTATTATATGCATATTCTGAGAATTAATTTCACTCCACAGCAGACTATTTCAGACATTAGGAGAAAATTGGCAGAACTAAATGCTCCCAACTTCAATAAAGTTTTTTTTACTTTACACAGAATATGAAGGGGATTTAAAAGAGACCACAGACATAAGTTCAAATGGAGAATCTGCCGTAAATGGATAACCTTGATCAATTTTAATAGAAATAATAGTGAATATTTAAATACGTGTTAAGTTCTTCCAGACCATATAAGGGCAAATAACTTATGTAGTTGTCAAGTAGTGAACTTGACAATTTAATAGAATCTTTGATACAAAAATAATGTAACATAATGTATAATATGTAAATAGGGTTATATAAATACAAATCCTTACAGATCAATAGCTAGGGAGACCAGATATGTTGTAGTGGACCATACAAACAACATATTACTCAGTAACATTTGTATTTTTGGTTCTTCATACTCCTAAATTAGAGTAGTATTCAAGGTAGAGGATTCCCTAACAGCCAGACAAACCCCATCCAGATGTATGGTCATGCATTTCTGTCTGCTGAATTCCATACAGCCAATGTAACCATTTTGCTGTGCAGATGATCCACTGGGGAGAAGGAAAAGATATGTGCATAAATATATATAAAAAATTGAATAGAGCCCTGTAGGACTGGGTCTATTTTACTTGGGAATTTTTGATACAACATTGTCTAATTGCATGGAAAATTGAAGTATTGAATACAAGAAAAATGCTGCACCGGTGCTATTTCATTCCAGTGAAATAGTCTTTATTAGATATTTCTGATACTGTTATTTACATATGTTACAAATATTGTGCCTGCTTCCTTTTTATTTGTCTAATTTCACATGACAAGGTAGAATATGTTATCATTATCCCAGCCACTATTAATTGCGTTAAAAATTTTTGATACATTTTAGATGGCAACAGCAGTTTTGTATCCAGATGGCATTTTTAATTATCACTGTTGCAATATAATAGATTTACAATGTTATGTTCAAGACTGAGCTAATTTTACTACTACTTATGGAAACCATTGTTTTAGCTTTGATCCTGCGAGTCCTTTAGTACTTTTTTTTATACCAGGGAAACAAACAGGGAATTCTGAATTACTCAAACTAGTAAATAGAAGAAAACATAAGATATGTTTAATAACACAACAAAAACTGGTAAATAAAAGAGAATATAAGAAATGTTTAGTAACATAACAAATACATTGCAGAAAATCTTTTGATCCTGCCTCCTTTTCAGTGTTTGCTATCAGCATCTCCCAGTCATGGGCCAGCCAAAAAGCTAAGCCCTAGTCAATTCTTGGACTTTGTAAATAGGTCTAGATTCTGAGGTGCAGAGAATACAGAGCAATATTTGGTTAAATGATGGGTACGCTTCCTATATGTGTTGTGTTGTCATTGGCACTAAGTGAAAAAAATAACAGTTCATGGAAGGTAGATCAATGATATTTTCAAAAATTCAATAGCCTTCAAGTGGAGATTGAAGGTTCAGTTGTCATGGGACCTTGCTTATTGATTTAAATGTGAATCTAGTGAGGTCATTAATAGTAATCTCTGCACTAATTAGCATATTCTATGTGGGGTGGTAGCTTGCAATATCCAACATTACATGATCAAATTATAGTAGCTCAATACAAGACATTATCTAATAAATTGGAAAGCCAGAATTAATCTTTGTGTGGTAGTATATCTGGCTTCATAAATATTTAATGGACTTCTTGTTGTATTGAATTTTGAACATCAGTCAGAAAACCAGTGGTTTGGTGCATGCCAGACATCTGACCAGTAACGAGGCAGGGATTCTAAACAATTTAAAGATAACAAGGAATAAAAAATACACATTCAACAGGCATTTATCATCATCGTTATAATTTAATTGACCAGTGCCAAGTGGAGGAGAAGCCCATTTAATGTGGCATGTACAGCACAGGCATTATCATTCTTCTTTATTTTAATATACTCTTCTAAAATCTGTTTTTGCAATACCTCCAACATTTAAGATCTCGCGTACTGAGAAAACATGTTTTCAGTTTTCACCTGACATTTTGCATCTTAAGGAATCAAGCTGGACTTGCAAGGGCTGAAAAGGAGTTTGGAGAAGGGGAAGAAAATGGTGTGGCCTTTCTAATAGGCAGCCATGCAATGATGCATAGTTTGAAGACAGCACAAACTTGAAAACAATTTATTTTACCTCATGTGCTCTTTATAAAGGAATAAAAGAGAAGTGGTTGCCTCTAAAGGGCTCCCTTGTAAATTGTCAGCGGGTATGAGGGCTTTGCTTAGGCCCTGTGGAGATTTCAGAGTATGAACAAGTATTCATTTTAGCTGCTTTAAAAGGGGAGGGGAGTTACTGCTCTGGACTGTACAGCAGCTCTTAAGTCTGCATGATGCAAGTTAGCTAATTACTCTGTCTTTGAAAGTGAATGAAGCATGGTTAAAGCTGGAACAGTTTTGCTACACCTTAGCACTACAGAATCATAGAGGTGTAACAGTTGCAGCATAACTGCATCAGTATCCTTTCCTGTTGATACACGTTACATCTATGTGTACCCTCAGGCACTGTTTTCTCAGAGCTTGCCTGCAGTCGCTGGCTACCTGAAAAAGCTGTGTTGGGGCAGTAGGGTAGTTCCTGCTCACCAGTCAGAAAAGGCAGCAGATGCTAACTTTCAATTCTGTCATACCTCAAACCTGGCCTACAGGGCACATTTAATAGCAGTGAGAGAGCATACCTCTAGTATACCTCTGTTCTGAAACTCCCAGCAATGGGAGTTTCCCACTTGATGGCCATTACAGCATTACTAAGTCATCAGCTTGCTTCAACTAGCTGTAAACCACCTGTCTGCCATTGTTGATCCAGAATGACCTGATATTGGTAATGTGGCTTGTGAAATGTTGTCTATCCTATACCCCCTAACATAATGCTTCCAAGTGTTGGTGCCAAAGCATGTGCTCTGACATCTGTTAGGCATCTGGCTTTCAAAGCAATTGGGCACATCTCTCTCTCATTCAATTCTGTTGCACTGGTGAGTGTCTCAGAATCAGGCCCGCTGATTCTTAGGTTACTCGCTGAGAGGTGATTCCAGACTTTCTAAGTGTGCAGCTGCAGACAACCTGCCTGCTGTGGTAACATTTCCTCCCAGCATATGCCAGGACCTGACTACTAAATGGTCCAGCATAATCATTCTGTTCCCTTTTTTCACAAGCTAAATCAGGGGATTTAGCAATCTGACTTCCTTCCTCAATTACTAAATCTTCCCTGGGACTGCAATATACTAGTTATACGACCTTACTCACCTCCATGCCCCTCTCCACTTCCTACTGCTGTCTCCTCCACCCAAAATATGTAACTATCTATGGCAGTGTAGGGAGAGTTAGAGATATGTAGAAAGCCAAGCTAATAAGACAACAATTGTAGAAAATAAAGTACTGTAAGCAGAGGCAGTGCAAAAGAGATTACTTGGATGGGTAGCTTGTTGAGGAAGAACAAAATATTAGAAGTTGAAATATTATTCCAATAAGGAATAGGTAGCTGTATTAACCTGAAGTCAAGTAGAAAGCAGGTAGATTTGTACCTTATAGACTAACCACAGTAGATATACATATATAGCACAAGCTTTCAGACTTAAACCTCTGCTCTGAAAACCTATTAATCAGATCAGCAAATCTGATGCAGGTGCAAATCTACCTTGCTTTCTATATGTTACCCCAGTTCCAGGGTTATGTATAGTTGAACCTGCTGAAGATCAAGCCGAAGAGTGAGAAGAGGAAAAGAATCATCTAAATTCATGGCAGTAGATACTGTCTATCCATAAGCCATGTTTAATCATTTCAACATTTGAAATCCAATTGCCGTTTCTGTGTCAGTGATCAAAAAGATTTTGACCCATACATTTTGTAATGGAAAATTTGATCACATCTGAGATCCCTTTCTTTCTAATATGTGTTTTAGGGATATATCTGTTCAGCTTCAAGATTTTCTTTAGGAGATCTTTCTTGATCCTTTCAAATTATATAATGCTATTGAGTTTTTTAAATGTTTTACTGAGCCTAGTTGTACTCTGTGTCTGATTCCAAGCCCATTGAAGTCAATAGAAAATCATTTTACTGACTTCAGTAGGCTTTAGATCCGACCCTCTTTCTATAAGTTGATTCATAGTCCAATAGCTGTTCAGAAGAACATAGATGCATAAGCTATGTGTTTTGGCTTCTGGACTTTCATTAATGCAGTCCAAAGAGTTCTTCTTGCTCAGGTCTAGACTTGTTCACATTCTGGCTCAATTATGGGGTTTTTTTGCTTTCCACAAGAACAGGTAAAGTTCTTTGTCCCTCTAAAGCTTTGGATGACTAGACTGAACAAACAGAATCAGTCATGTTCTCACTGCTTTCCATCACCTACAAATGAGCAGAATTTCCTCCCTCCCCCCAACTTTGCCATTTCCTCCACTTCCTGTCTTTGCAGATTGGGCAACGAATACTGTATATTTCCTGAAGTTGACTAATGACAGGACATTGATGTCTGCAGCCTCAACAGTCTGGCCAGAGCTGGGATGAATTCTCAAATGAAAGGATTCACTAGGGTCCGTGTCCTTGGAGGCCCAAAAAGTCTAGCCTGCCTTTGACATTCCATTGCCTGTCAGGTAATTATGGAGGATTCTCTTGGGAAGCATCTTTAACAAGAAACCCAATTCTAATGCTACTGATATTTCTACATGGTTATTGACTTTGTACATATAATGGCCAATGTTCTGGACCTGAAAAGCACCTGTACTTATAATTCTTAGTCAATGCTTCTTTGCACTTTTAAAAAATTATATGGGGGTAGGGGCTAAGGTTTTTGTGGAATTGGCCACTCTCCCATGTCAGATGCACATTTAGGTTTTAAAAGAAAGAAAACAGAACTGGGTCCTCAGTTGGTGCAAACCGGTGTGGCTATACTGATTTGGGGCCAGAACCTCAGTCTTAACAATAAAAATAAAAAGTACAGAACACTTGGAATTGTATTGTCTAGTTTTCCTGGCTATATTTTGTACAAGGGATATAAATCCGAAGGGCAGGGGGTGGAATTCTATGAATTTCAGTTTATAGCTTTAGCATATAAAAGAGAGGCTTTTCCTCTCTGAAATGGCTAGACTCTGTCTCCTCTTGGCAGGGAGATTTCTTTCTCATTATGTCATTAAAACTTCAATTGCCTTAGTTCCTTTTGTGCTTATTTAGTAGACGGATGGATCTGTATTTCTGTATGGATCAAATTATAGCAATATTTTATGACAGAAAAAGTTAAATACCCATGTACCCTCACTATACACCCCTAAATTGGGTTGTTAATGGTATTGGTGTGAGCAGAGAAATTCCCCATGGTGAAGATGAACAGATTTATAGATTGCATTGCCATTTAGTCCCACTACTGGATTGTTATATTGTGCTTTCTCTTTGGTGTATGCATTTCTTGCAGACCAAGATTCTCGTCTTAATCTGTAACATGCATCATTTGGCTCATTCATCTTGTATAGTTAAATCTACTATTGATGGTCAACCTTTTGGAGGCAGAGCTACAAAATGGCAAGAGCAGAGGGGTTTTAGGAAGGAATAGTTTTTCTTTCACAGGGTATTTGCATCCTGCATTCAGGGTTTATGGGATGTAGATATATCCCAGAATTACTTACAGACTCTTTGGAACATCACTGAGTTGTAAATTTATGTTGTATTTTAATAATATCTAGGTGTACAGTTGAACAATAACTATGTCCAGGACCCAACTATGCCATAGTATGTGCTTGAGCTAAAACTATAAAAGCTACTTCAGAGAAAGATAATTAGGCAGATCAAATGGGTAGTAGAAAAGATTTCACCTTATAGGGCAGACAGTGGAGGTCAGGGAAAGAAGGGGGAGAAAGATGAAAGCTTAATTAGTCTTATACTAATGAGAGAGTTAAGAAGAATAGAATGAAGGTCTTGGCAGCAGTACTGTGTGTCTCTTGTATCTAGAGCTACGGAAGCAAATTTTTGCATTGGCCACATACAGACGCTCATTCTACCAGTAACAGTATCTCCAAAATCTTTACTGGTAGAAAAATAGTCTGGGAGCTGGAGAATATGTGTGTCTAGCCCCCTGGTTGTAGAGCTACACAGGTGAGCACCAGGGGGCACTAGAGTGACTGCTTGTACATGCCAGGGGGTTTACTTTGGTTTAATGCTCCCTGAATTGGAGTGGTGGGTTTTAAAACCCCCCAATTCAATTTAAACCAAAGTAAACCCCTGTGTCATGTATACAAGAGATGGGCCTAATCCTTACCTGCCTTTCCGGTGGCAGGGATGGGGGGTGAATGGGAGCTGCCAGAAGGCTGAGCAGTCCCTGACCTGCAGAGGGGGACAGTGCTTCCCTCAACGGTGGCAGCGGTGCCCCCCAGGTGTCACCTGCTTGTAGGCACCTGACCTGGGCAGTCCTGGAGGGTACTGCAGCCATGGAGGGAAGCACCGGGTCCCTGTACAGCTCAGGCAGGCTCCTGGGAGGAGGGGGGAAAAAAATCAGGCTCGCTGCTTTTATTTATTTAGTTTTGTCTTCAGTGGAGCCTGCCTGCACAACCTGTTGCTGGGTTGCCTGCCCGGGCTACCTGCACAGCCCCTGAGCTGCACAGGGTGCAGTGGCTCCCTCCACAGCTACTAAGGTAGCAAACTAAAACACCTTGCACATGTTTTATTTTCCTACATTGCAAAGTCATTTAATGTGCAATATGTTGCCAGCAGTGTAAACAGCAGCATCATTAATGTGCAATACAACACCAACAGTGTAAACAGCAGTGCCATTAAAGCAGTGTAAAAGGGCATTTAAACCAATTTTGCAGTGTGTACAAAAGGCCTAGAAAGCCAATCCTGCTTTTATGGGAGCCATTACTTCACAGCCTGTCTAGGGAGGGGGCAAGCTGTCAATAGGCAGCCTCCTGGGGTTTAAATCATGGGGTGATTTAAAGTTGGAGATGTGGGGAAATGGGGCTGGAGACAGCATCCCTGACCCTGGGTCCTAGTTACCTGGTTTTTAAATTGCTGTATGTGCAGCCCAGATGGATGGCACATGTATCATTCAGAGTCCATGGGCCTTAACCTGGGGTGAGGATAGCTTCCCCAGACCTGGTTCTTGGCCCCCTGGGGCTTTGCAATCCCTGCACCCACCACCTAACTGGGGCCAGGACCTGGGTTTGATCATGACCTTCTCAATCCTTGAGAATCTTCAGTCTGAAAGGTTGCTTAAGCCCTTGTAGTCTTGCAGCAATGGCACGGCTTCCTTCCCTCATGTCTCCCCTTATGCCTCCCAGTGGAAATGGAAGGGATGCACCAGGTAGGGATTCTTCTCCCATGGTGGGAATTCTGGGGCTGCCAGAGTTTGGGTAGGGTTCCTGCCTCAGAAGAATGCCCCCCCCCCCACCAATCAACTGATTGATGAGACGAGAAAAGTGTCCCCCAAGAGCTCACTGACAGCTTGTCAATGTATGGGAGCCAGTGCTCCCCTTCTCCCTGGAAGGGAGGGATGTAGAGCAGAGAACTGTGGGATATTGGGTGTCATCAACACCCAGAAGTATTCAGACATTCAAGTTTGAGAGGGAGGGGAGAAATCTACCTGGTTTGACCATGTAGAACTTTCTTGTAGAAAAGACATTTTTCTTTTGCAAGAAAGCCCTTGAATATCTGTACGCACTCCTTTTAGTATTAAGAGAAAGGGTTTTCTCCTCTATACATGGCCCTTGTGTATAAATCTCATCTAACTCATTTTTGTGAAGGCCTTCAGCACAATAATCAATATTGCAAATATGCTGGTGAAGGATCCCTAAAACTCATTGAGCTTCCCTTGTCATACCAAGTCTACATTTCCTTATTGTATATAGTGGCTTATGTGAAAACTTTTTTGGCAAAAATGAAGGTTTCTAGGAAAATGTATTGTGTGGTATATCTACAAAAGAAAATATAAGGCACAACTGAACTGCTGTATGGTCAGCAAGAAATCTGAGATTTTAATTTGGGAAACGGAGCAAACTCAGATGCAAGGCCCTAGGCCATTTGCTCTGAAAAAGTGGTTTTATTACTGTTTTGACTTGCTTAATCCATTCATTTTAAAAATAGAATTTTTTTTTTTTTGCTTGCAAGTAGATAATCATTTTCTCCAGTGAACATTACAAAGCTGGCTGAAAAATAACTTAATCAGACAGGAGGGTCTACAGTACTTCTCTCTCTCTCTTTTTCCTCCCCCTGTGTTCTGGTTCTCTCACTTGGAGATTTTCAAATGAAATTTAACAGATGCTATTCCACAAAATGTGACTGTACTTTTGAAGGGAGTTTGTTCCCACTAGACATTTTACAACATCTGTTTGAAACTGAGTTCTCACTCCTTCTGTTCCATCTCAAATTGGAAACCCAGATAAGAAGACATATGTATAAAGGCAACACTTTGATCCACCATGCCAGACACTGACATTTTCACTTACACTGAAATACGTTGCTTTCAGATAAACAGTAATAAACAGGAGTGATCACCTAAATAAAAGAGATACTGCTGAGATTTTTTAAAAAAGGAAAATATTTAGTTTTTAGCTTTGTAACTAGCAATATGTTAGGGTGTGTGTTTAAGCTAGCAGATTTCTATATAAAACTATAAATTACTTTTCAGCATCTATAAAACATGTTTAATTCTTTATATTTAATTCACCTAGTACTTTTGAAATTAAATTTGTTGAATTCATTTTCTTTTTACCCTTTAAGGGCAAATTCTGAAATGCCCTTTCAGTTTTCCCATTGGACTGTCTGGGATACTTGAATGAGGACTTCAGAACTTTTCCCATAGTCAGTCTTATCTTCTAGGTTTCATGATTGACAGAAAATAACACACATTTGAATTAAATTAATAGAAATATTTCTAGTCACATTAGACTTTTAGTTTCTACATCTCTCTCTCTCTCTCCTTCCCCCCCAGTTTTCATAAAAATGACACATTTTAGTCTTAGATCATTCTCCACTGCCCTTTTAAAGAAAATAAGGAAACAAGGAATTTTTTTTGCAATTGCAAAAACATTTTCAGACTTGGTCAATAAATCAAAAAATGTAACAGTAAGGAAACGAATAAATTAATTCATTTCAGTGACATGATCACTAATAGATCTGAAGTCAGCAACTGCACTACATCTGGTAAAGAATATTTGTTGAACAATTTTTTAACACTGCATCTTTTTATAATCTTCTTAATACTAATTTAATGTAATTTAATAACTTTGAAATTATGATTGGATCTAGTTTACCTATATTTTGGAGACTGTATGATATTTTACCTGAAACCACGGACAAAGTATCATGTAAGAATGACAAAAACCTTAATTCACTCTGGGATTTTCCAAAATGCCAAAGGTATTTAGGAGCTTGTGTGCCACTGAAATCACCAGGCCTTGTGCCGCTAAAACTATTCCATACTTTTCAAAAATTTCCCCCCTCTGATTGTATCCTTTCTCATCTTGTTCTGCCTCTTTCATGTTTAGATTGCCACTTCTCCCAGTATCACTACTCTGATGAGATGAAAAATTACCAAAAACCTGGGTCATCTGCAGGGTAGCAGTGAAGAAAACTGTCATTGATTAATACAGAATTGCTATAGTTGTTCCTCACAAGTTTTAAAGTCTCAGTATTGGAGAAAGTAACTCAACTTCTAATTTGGGCCTTGAGAGGCTGATTCTTGAAGTTGGCCACCCTCAGCAGGACTGAGAAATTCAGCTGGATAGAGAAAAGAGGGAGCGAAGAGATTCTTTTGCAAGAGATTCAAAAGGAGACATGTGAGTTGTATGCGTTTAATCATTCTCTGCCAGTTTTTAGCTTTTGAGTATCCTGGAAAAATAGATTGTATTCTTTCCTTTCTCTTAATCCTGAAATGAATACCCGGGACACAATTTGGGTTTTCATCAAACACCTAGAAAATATCCGTCTAGTGCTATTATGTATGATCCATTCCAGTCTTTTGTTCTTTCTTTTCCAATGCTGGCCGCCTGCCTCATTTCTTAACACCTGCCTGTTTCATTCCTTTTTCCGGTAATAGCTGGACATGGACTCAGGAAAATCAAAATAGCAATTCTGTGAAAGCATACAAGATCCACAAAAATCTCCAAACTTTATATACTTTATAGTTAAAAACACCACCATCATACTCAGAGAAACCATACCAAAATATTTTTTAAACAATAAAACATTTATTCTGTTTTGGCCTGCTTCTAATTTAAACCATCTACTCTAAATTTCCTTTGTTATGTGAAGTTTTGAACTAAATAAAAAATCCTGTAGACTCCTGAACCTCTTAAACACCATATCATAAACAGCCTCCACCTTGTGTTAAGGAAAATTGGCTCAGACTCCATGCAAAGAACATTAGTGAGTCTTCTAACCAGGTAGATAAGATCTCATGGAGTGAAACAGAATGCACAACCAACACCTATTATGACTTTTCTCATTTATAAGCCAACGTGATGGAATTGTGACATTCACCAAGATCAGTACACTTAGGCCAATCAGCCAACAGGAGACACTGCTCAGTGTCAAAATCTGATGTAAGAATGTATCTCTGATGTTTTGTGCTATCCACAGTTCATTTATCTAACAGGATGAGGTTTAAAGTCATTGGACTTGAAGCACGGAACACCTGATCAGATGTACCCAGCTCAAATGATTTTTCATTTTCCTCAGAAATGCATCTGAAATGCAATAGGAAGGCATGGCTTCTTTGGTGTACCCATACACTCAAACTGATCTAGTTAAGTTAAGAGCTGAGCGCTTGGTCATTCCCAAGGAACCAATTATAAAGCAGATCGTTTATGACCATTCTGATGTGCAATCAAATTAAGTAGTGTGACACTGATGGCACCAATTATAAAGCAGATCTTTTATGATAGTTCTGATGTGCAATCAAATTAAGTAGTGTGACACTTTACTTTTGATAGCCTTGCCATATGTAAAGATCCTTCAGGGCAGATGGAACAATGTAGTTTTCAAGGATGGTAGGTCTGGAGGGAAGGGACAAAGAAGGGAATTGTTTCTATTTAATGGCATTGTTTAGGCTAGGAAAAAGATCAAGTTTAGGTTCCATTTATTTTGGTAAGCCTGCCCTAAAATTAACTGTTTTTACTAGTATAGGTCCAGGGTATAAGTTCTAGGTTAAATTTTTATCAGGTTCCTGTCTAAGTTATGATTCAACCTGTTATTATTTAACTAAAGCTGTTGCCCTACATCTTTCGATCTGGCTTAGCTAAGTCTGATTTATATCCAGCCATGTTTTCTAGCAAAGGCTAACCAGAGCAGGTAAGTACCAATAATACCTTATCCATCTGTTTCAGTCCTTTCAGTGAGAATGATCGTAGTGTCCACAAGAAGTAACGTTCTCTTCCATGTAGGTGCCCACTCTCCAAACTTGAAAAATTCTCCTGGGAAGGCTGGATTAACAAAATCTCAGTGAGTTTATCCAACCCTCACTGCCATTCTTCCCTTAGTAATTAGTTTAAATCACAGAAGATCTATGGCTGTGTGTAGACAAAACAAGGGGCATGTGTGCACGGCACTTTAAAGTGAGCTAAACGCTATTGCACAGCTTTAATGGTGTTGGTGTTTGCATGCCTCTGCGGTATATTGTGCATTAATTCCACCCGCTGTAGGAAATTTGGTGGTGTAATGCACCTTAAATGACTTGGGGTGCAGCAAACTAAAACTCTTCCAAGGAGTTTTAGTTTGCTGCCCTTATAGCTGCAGAGCGAAGTGCTGGGCTCTGTGCAGCTCGGGGGCTCTGCAGGAAGTCTGGAGGCAGCCTGGGAAGGCAGACTCTGCCCAAGAGAGGGAAAAATAAAAAAGCAGCGAGCCTGATCTTTTATTTTTTTCCCCCTGCTGGAGCCTGCCTGCGTGCTTGAGCTGCATGGGGGCCCGATGCTTTCCTCCATGGCTGCAGTGCCCCCCAGGACTACCAGAGCCAGTTGTCTGTGGGCCGGTGCTGCCTGGGTGCTCCCCGCCACAGCCCAGGGACCGCTGCACCTGCAGGCAGCTCACCCTCCCTTTCCCACTGCCAGAGAGGGTGTGGGGGGGTGTGCAAGAGTTTAAAGGGCCCTAAATGGAAGCAGTGGGTTTAAAACCCCACCACTTGAGTTTATTGCCCCCATTTTATCTACACACACCCTATGGTGTTAGTAAAAAAGTCTGTGACATTGCATGAAAGACTTTGATAGAATACAGTACAATTATATTTTCCACAAAGCTTTAGGCACCAGGTGATACACACAAAAATGGATTCTCGTTAGAACCCCAATCTTGGAGCCTTCTGTTTGCTATTAGTAACATTTGCTTTCAGTTCCTCACCATTTTTTGTAACAAAAAAAAATCTGAAAACAATAACTCTTGTTCATTGACATAAACTAGCTGTCAGTTCCTTGTGGGACCTGGGCTGATAAAAACCAGGGAAAACTATTTTATTTGCAATGTAAAGAATTTTAGCCTGTGGAGGTTTTTTAGTTCAACAGCAGTAAAGGTAGGGACAGCAACCAGCAAGGCTGTTAAAGGTCACATTCTCTCCACCCTCTCTTTTTCCCATTCCCTTGAGTCATAATTAAAACTCCAGAAAGCGAGAAGCTGTTACTAATACTAACATACAATTTGGCACAACAGGATCATGTATTTACTGAGTTGTGTTTTTTATTTAATTTCATTTTTATAGGTCATGCTGAAATTTTATTTTGCTAGTTGGTTTACAAAGGGCTTTTCTGAATGTGGAACTTTTATGATGATTTGACAGTCACCCAGTTATAACAATTATGGAAACAAATAACTTGTTCAATAGCCAGACAATAATTATATCCTATTGAAACAATTACATGTCCCAATCAGATGTGAATTTACCTCCCTTGTGCTGAAATTGCCATGAACTTCATGCTTTGGCTCTCTGACATACTGAGCATGTCTACACATGCAAATAATCCCGGAGCAGTTTACTCTTGAGTATATTACTCAAGAGTAAACTCTCCCGGGCACGTGTCTACATGTGCAGGGATGTGGGAGCAGATTTGCTGCTCCTAGCAGCAGACTGCTCCTGCTCCCTACAGCCCTGCAACCAGCCCCTGCAGAAGCCCCTAGGTTCCCCCTGAGTGCTAGCTCAGGTGTCCGGAGATGGCTATCTCCTGGCAGGTGCTGGAACATTGCTGCCTGACCCTAGGAGCTGCCTGCTGCTGGGGTGAGCTCTGCTACTGGAGCCTGGTGGGGACAATGTCCCTCTGCCTCAGCAGCAGGGAGCTCCCAGCCCCACTCCATGATCAGGGAGCCATGACTGGGAGATCCTTATCTCCTAGCACCAGCTCTGTGGTTGCAGGGCCTGGGCTGGGAGATCCTTTGCTGGGATCTTCCAGCTGGAGTCCTGGGCTGGGAGATAAGGATCTCCCAGCCTGGGTCTGATGACTGCAGGACTCAGGCTGAGATGAAGATCTCCTGGCCCCGCTATCACAGAGCAGGGGGACATTGTTTTGACCTGGGCTCCAGTGATGGAGCCCACACTGGCAGCAGGCAGCACCCAGGAACAGGAAGCAACCTCCCGCCCCGTGCTGCCAAGATGACCAGGAGCACATTTGTTCCTGGTCAGATGTCTACATGTGCGCTACTGCACAGTTACTAATCACAAGTAAATTTGCTACTTGCATTTGCAGGTAGCAAAGTTACTCACACTTAGAGCCAATTACTGCTCAGTAAGTGTCTGTATGTGTAGATGTTTACTCTGCAGTAATTAGCTCAATTGTGCAGTAAAGCATCTCGTGTAGATGCGCCCACTGCCTCCTTTAAAAGATAAAGTGGATTAGTACATACTATTAGATTTTTTTAATGACACATATACTTAGTCCTTACTCGCATGCAACATGCAATTAATTCAGTAGGTAATCCCCTGCAAGACTTGGGCCCTCATTATGACACCTGTTATACTCCAGAGGGCATCTGTCTATGTTTACTTTCATGAGATCTGATGTGATGATCACAGCCAAGGTGATATGAACTGGTGGAACTGCAAAAAAGCCCCTTTTTAAAAAAATGAAAGATGTCCCAAGACTAGTGCATTTCCAGTGTTTTTCTGCTTCATACCTTTGCCCTACAATTCTTTTTTCCCTCTGTTTCTTGTCTCTTAGGTAACTCCTGTTCAGTGTAAAAACTAAGCCATAGAAGAGAAAAGGTCATTGGACTCACAGACATGAAAGGGCTTTAAGCCTCTGGTCGCTCAAGGATGAGCAGCTCAGAGCGGCTATTGTCATAAACACTGTGATCCTTCTTGAACTTTGAGATCCCAGAGTTTAAATCAGCTGCTGTATGTTTCCTGCTTTTTGTGCTGCTATAAAAGCTGGCTTGATTGTGAGAGAGATTTTTTTTAGACTTGCAGTACAGCGTTTAGGCCCTGAAATACAGATTTTTAGATACAAGTTCAGTTTTTCCTTAAAATGGAGCTTTAATCTTTTAAAGATATTTTAGCAGCTTTCTTCATGATGGTATTCATAATGGAGTGCTTCAGCCCAAGTGATCTAAACAGCATACAAAGCACCCTCTCCCCCAAGTTATAGCTGCCATATCTAACAGGCCAGAACTGAAATCCTTATATTGCTGATCAGGACTGTATGCGGCACAGTAATAATTATCTGACAAGATACCATGTCAAAGAATGTTTTCATTAATATTTCTGGAATAGAATCATAACTGCAATATACTTCTTTCTAAAGGTGCAGATGAAGCTAAATAAGTAAAGAAGGTATTTTTAAGTGTCCTTAGATCCTCTGCCTACCCTAATTTTAAATCAAAGGTATTTGTAATTGATTTCCAGCCCTTAGATAATGAAATCTTCAGGGTAGGGACAGGTAGACTGTTTCTTTTTAATTTAAATTGGAGGCTGGGAATGTCTCCCTCGCAGCTGCACAATGGGCTCTTAATGCAGTTGGGTTTTGCTGACATTACCATAATAAGAATAATAAACATACTGATGTATGTCTGAAGCAACTCCCCTAAAGTCAATGGGCCTACTTGCCTTTGAGGAAACACTTACCTCTATAGACCTATAATAATAATAGTAATAATAAACGAGGTGCGTGTATAGCATTTTACAGTTGCTGTTTTTGTGCAGTTCCTTCACATAAACTTTTTTTTGAAGTTATGGTTTTTTTTCTGTGCAAATATCAAGTTCACATGAAGATCCTGTGAAGATCCTTGGAGAAAAATTAGTGTACTACTGATATGGCTGAACACCCCTGTGAGCAATTTTATAAATCATTAGCATTTTGTACTCCCCTCAGTGCTATTTAAAAGAGTACATCTGAGGTCTTGGTACCTTTCATGTACAAGTCATACAAGGGAGTAGCACTTGGATTCACATTCCAACACCTTCCCTAGTCCATACAGCAAAGCTTCAGCATTGTCAGCTGCTTCTTTCTTTTCACACTGGAATTTTAGTAGTTAGAGAGCAGTATCTGCTATGCATCAGCTTCTATTTTTATGCTTCATTAAGTCTCATTTAAAGCCAGCCCTTACAAGGATGCACAGTGATGCAGGAGGGTCCAAGGAGCCTTCCCATTCCTTGTGCTTCCTATACAATTGTAGCCTCTAAAATTAGGGGTATGCAAGTCCTGCTTGCTCCCTTTTCCCCCAAGGAATGCACTCTTCTGTTGGAGTGGGGGGAGAAGGGATTGAGTGGGAGAAAAGCTATAGCCCATTCCCATGCACAAGAGGCAGCATGCTGCACACCCTGAAAGGAGACACACTTGAAAGACAAGTGCAAATCCTTCCCCATTTGCCCCCCCCACACACACACACTGCAGCTGTATTTTGGAGGACAAATGGAGTTTAAGAGAGTAGAATTTGTTTAATGCTATTCATTCTCTGATCTTCAGTTGAATATTTTACCTTGTCGTAGCAGGCTGTCAGTTAACTGGGGGAAATTTAAACTTTAGTGGATTTAGTCCTACCTGTAATAATGTTGCACATTTCCCCAAAATCCTTCGAGTCATTAAATGCAGTGATTCCCCTAGAACAAGCATTACGTGCAAGCTGCCTTACCATGATGCTGAAGTACACGTGGAAACAGTACCATTTTTGCAAGAGGAAAGCTTATTCTGTTTTGAAATTGCTACTTTGACGGGAAGAAGGCAGGACATCAAGATGAGGAGAGTTAAACAGCCAACCCCAAAGGACTCCACTTTTTCATGTGATTTTGTGGTGCATCCAGGCCACTGATCAGGAAGGAAGTAGAAACGAGAAGTTTTGGTGACACTTCAGCAGCAGACTTCTGACTTCTCTGTTCTTGCCAAATCCAAATAGTAACAAACAGTATAAGGCTGTTTTTCAAAGCCTTAAAAAAAATAAAAAAATAAGGAAGGTTCAAGCTTGCCCTCATGCTGTTGTTGGTAAAACTGAACACCATCTGCAACTGTAGACGTGGGTGGATCTAGAATTTTGAAAATGGGGGTGCAGATGGTGAGATGCTTCATCACCTATAAAACCACACACCTTTTATCCACTTAAAACTAAACTAGAAGCTTTACTATTATGCTAGGGACATAGGGCTATATTATTCTGTTAAAGATTGAAGCATAAACAAAAATAACTTAATTGGAATGAGTTAAAAACAATCTGCAGGGCTGTGAATAGGAGCTTCATTATCACTTCTGAAGTCTTTCAAAAATTGGGCCTAAATCTGCTCCACTCAAGTAAATGTTTTGCCTGTGATTTGCAATGAATGTACAACTGATATGTATAAAAAGCAGTATAAACTGTTTTTCTCATAGAATATAGCTATTATGTTACCAAAACCATTTAACAGATAGATCATGACTTTAAACCATGTCCTGTTGTACCAAGGGCTTGTGAAACCATTATACGTAAAGCAGACACCAAGACTAATAGCTCTGATGCTGATGTTTCCATTTTACTTTGGCTCGCAGAAAGTTGCCAGCAACTATGCACTTGAAGAGCCAAAGGTCCTGGTTTTGGGAGACTGACATAAAATTCTGTTCAAGGCTGGTGACAATGGCCTGGATTAAGCAATGGTATGAATTGAGGATATAAGTGTGCAAGAAGAACTAGTTGCCAGAATAAATATTTTATTTTATTTTTCCTAGGAATTACCTAGAACTGGGCCAGCACCTCCTGGCAAATTAAATAGGAAACAAATCTTCTAACAAATATGCATGTGCCAGCCAAATTTCTTGAGAGTCACAGTAATGAACAAAAGACTCTTCTCATTGTTCTTTGCTCTTTTGCATAATGTAAAGTGTTACTCAGGTGTTTAAATGCTTCTCATGAGTAAAATTATAGAATTGGGCTTGATGAGGTTAGTCCTAGAAATTGTCATAAATAAACTTAATAGTTTCGGATGTACTATTTACACAACTAAAGTCTACCTGTCAGAGGGCTAGAGTGGCCATCATAGAGAACAGTCCGGTTGTCCTCTGTCCTCTATTGATATAAAACCGGGTGCCTTTGTTTCCTCTGTTTTTCTCTTAAAGAGAAAAATAGAGGACATAAAGGTGTCAGGTTTTGTATCAACAGAAGACCAAGTAGTAGAAAACTGGAATCTCCTCTATGTTGGCCACCCTACAGTGGGCACATCTACACATGCAATTAATGCTCATGAATAAACTCCAGAGCTTACTTCTCCAGAGTCTTTTGCTCCATTTGAATGTGCACCCAGGAGCAAAAAACTCCAGAGCATATTTGCTCAGGAGTTTATTCTTGTGCAACACATGGAGCCCAGTTGGAGCAATCCGGGCTGGTAGAGGAACCCAGGGGTCAGCCTGCCAGCCCAGGGCTGCTCCAACCAGGCTGCATGTGCTGCAGAGGGGCTGGCTGGGGCACAAGGGTGTTTCAGTGCAGGGCTGCCTGCCAGCTACCCCAGCATTGAAGTACCCTCATGTTCCAGCCAGCATCATCACTGTCTACACATCTGCTGAGCTGCACAAAACACCACCACCACAGTGTAGTACTTGTGTTTAGCCAGACTACCCTGTGGCAGCATTTATTAGTCTGCTGCCACCTAATAGGGTCACATTTGTAGATGATGATGTTTTACTGTGGAGCTAATTAGTCAGCTCCACCATAAACATCTCATGTAGCTAGGCCCAGTGTTTCCAAGACTAGTGCTGCAGCCTGCAGTATTCACATCAAACCAATTTCAAAGGGGAGGTGGGGGCAATGTCTGAAAGCACAAAGTATTTTAACTTTATTTGTTTTCCTCTTGACAGTAGCAAAAGCAGTAATTCCAGTTAATTTGAAACATCATTTGTGGTGTTTATATACTTTTTCTTTTTTTTACTTTATTTAAAAAAGCAAACCATGCTATAAAGTCAGATTTGCATGAAAATATATGATGCATAGATCTTGTGAAGTCATAAACACATTTTGCATTTGTTCTGTGCATATTCCTTTCATTCCATTTAGTTCCATTGTACATATATTTACTTTTAATACAGAATTTACTTCAGTTGGATTTAGGGAACACTAGGGAAAACAACCATCAGCTAATTTTAACCTCTGAAAATTGTCATAGCTGTAACTAAAAGAAAGTAGTTCAGTGGCTATTATGGGTATTAAAAAAATTAGTGGTTAAAATTTTGTTAAAGCTGAACTTTTGTATAAACTGTTTTAATCAATATCAACTATACAAAAACTGATTTTAGCACTTAGCTGAGATCCCCCCAGTATTTCACATGTATGCAAAACTAAATTAACTAAAAAAGTTACAGGTGGTTATCTTTAACTTTGTGGAATAGGCAAAATCACCCCCATACAGGGTTTTCTATCCTGTGTTACATCCTTGTTTATGCCTGTGTAGAAATCATGTGTTTTTGAAAGCAAAATTGGAAACTGACCGTAGCAGGTTAGCTAACTGTAGGCATCGCTTTTCACCTTCTATGACCTGAGGAAAACAGGCTTATTCATAAAAGTAGCTGGTGTGAATCAGGTAATAAATTGTATTAATTATTACGCATTTAAACTCTAGAGATGAGGGCTCTCCAATCTAAGAAAGGATGACCTCTTTTGGAAGAGATGATATTTTGAAATCCTGGCAAGTTCGTGTCATTAACATAAAGTCATGTTCACAGTAATGTGTGTGCAAACTCATGCTTAATTTGTTTTTACTTTATTACCATTTTGTGTTTATAAACTGGAATAACCCATTATAGTTTCCTGATTAAAAGGCTAACTGTAGTTGTGTTTGAAAAGAGGTACACATTTTAGACTTTTTATTACCAGTACATATATAAAATTAATTAAAATCAAATTCTGCCTGGCTCAGTATTAAACTTCCTTATAGGAGTAGGGGATTTACACTGGTGTCAAGCCAAATTCTAGAGTGGGGTACAACATTGCTCCTACCAAAATTTCCATGCTACTTTCTTTTCTGTGCCTGAGCAGTGATATAGTACAGCTGACAGGGTGTTTTTTGGCTGGTGCTGCCTTCAGCTCCACAGATGGAGTCACATTCTATTGATGGGTAAATGTTTGCTAGTGGGGATGAATATAGGCCCAGGCAAAACAGTCAAAGGGATGGCATTGTCATTCCCTTCCTCAGGGTTTGGCACAGATTGAGGCAGAGTAGGCTGAAGTACTTGGAGCTGGCCATGGCTCTGCTGTATGCTGTCCCTATTCTACTACTTGTAGAGTACTTCATAATAAGTTAGTGCTGATCACTTCATCTGATGTCCAGACCTCATTGTATCTCTTAACTCCAGACCTACTCATCAGTTGATCGCTGGATGGCATATGGGTGGCTACTGCATTGAACAGAAGATTGTAGTACCACACAATTTAGGGTAGTACTAAAGACATCTGTAAGGCAGGCATCTGATTTCATGATTCTGACTAGTGTATATATAGTAAGCGACTAAGAGAAATGGGTTATAATCTTTAGTTCTGTGAAAAGTAGTGCAGCATGGAACTCCCTACTTAATTTCCCTTCAGACCACAAGTCCTGCAATATGGAATGCCCTACTGACAACAGAGATATTGAGTCAATTTTGACTCGGGAGATAGAGTGCTGTCTACTTCAGTAACATCACTCTAGTAACTGGGTGTTCTTTGCAGAACTCCAGTCCAGAGCTGCTCCCCCTGGCTCAACATGCTGTGGAGGGGTTGGCTGGGGAATGAGGGCCCTCCAATGTGAGGCTAGTCAGTAGGCAGCCCCTACACTGAAGCACCCTCCTGCCCCAACAGACACATCAGCATCTACACGTGTTGCAGCATGCTAAACAATGCCACCACAGGATAGCACTTGTGTTTACAAGTACTAACCTATGGCAGAGTTAATTAGTTTCCTGAGGCCTAATAGAGCCACATGGGTAGGCACTGAGACTTTACAGAGCTAATTAGGCAACTTTGCAGTAAATGTCTCATGAAGATGCACCTAGTATGTCTGCCCTTCAGCTTAGGCTTTAAACTAGCTAGCATGAGTACTGTTAGCAGCGCAATTGTGGCAGCAGGCTGCTTAGTATGGTTAAATACATAGCTATTTTCCTCCCTTCTCAAGTGGGCTTTGCAGCCTATGTTGAGTAACCTAACTGTTGGATACACTCAGCTAGCATTAGTCAAGCAAGGCAATTTACAGCTACTTTACATATCCCTCCAGAAGCTACAGTGTCTTTGCCACAAGGTCATGTAGGTGCCTTGTGCCTAGAAGAGGGTTAAGAACAGCTGTCAATCACCAGGGCAGCTCAGCGGCCGGTTGCTGGGGCAACCATGTTGGTCAGGTGACCAGAAGGGGGCAGGGCTGGGCCCTTATAAACAGCCCAGGCCATAGCCTGGCTGGCAGTTCCCTTCTGGCAGCCGGAGGAGTGAGAGCTCTGCAGTGGAGCCGAGCTGAGTCGGGCAGACTGATAAAACGAGTAGCTGCATCATGGCAAGGGGGGAGAGAACCCTGAGTAGGAGGTCTTACTGGAAGGCCAGGTGGGGCCTGGACTTTATGTTATAGCCGGTAGGCTTATTGTTCTGTTACAGCCGGTTGGCTTATGGTTCTGTTGTGTTAGTTGTGTAAATAAACCGGAGGACTGGGTGAGGCTGTAGGGGTGCAAGGAGGCCTCACGGGAGCTCCCCAGTAGTCTGGGGGTTCCTGGGTGCCCTGTTTGGGCACAGAGCAGTGCCTGGGAGGCACGGCTGTTTGGCACCGGTGTGGTGCAGTGTGTGGGAGGTGAGACCCCAGCCCGAGGGCGGTATTCTGCCCAGTCAGGCGAAGGACCCTGAGAAGGGTCAGGGGGCCAGGCATGGCTGTGTGCCACCCGAGTGCGGTTTAGTGTGGGACAGAGCCCAGAGAGGGCAATAGCGCGGAAAGCGCAGGGCAGAGCCCCAGAGGGGGCGAGAGCATTGCGGAAAGTGCGTGTATAGGCCCCAGCGAGGGTGAAGAGCGCGGCAAGCACGAGATAGGCCTAAGTGCAGGTGAGAAGTAGCCTGAGTCGGGCGAAAGACCCCGAGAAGGGTCAAGGGGCCAGGCACGGCTACTGGCTACCTGAGCCCCGGCGCGAGAAGCGCGGATTGGGACGAACCCCAGAGAAGGGCGAGGGCGCGAGAAGCACGATTAGCAGCCTGGAGAAGGGCGGGCTTACTGAGGAGGCTCCTGAAGGAGTCAGCCTATGGTGCCGGCCCAAGAGGGCTAGCAAACACAGGGGCGCCAGAGCAAGGGGCGTTGGTTGCGTGACAAGCCCAGGGGTGCCCGAGGAAGGGCGTTGGTTGCGTGACAAGCCCAGGGTGCCCAGCAAGGCACAACTGACCAGACAACATCTGGAACAGCTGCGAAGCTTGGGGCGTGCTAAAGGGAAGGTAGGAGGCATGCATAGCCCATAAGGCTGGGGTGCAACAGGTCACCCGTAAAGAGTAGGAGCCCAGACAAGTATAACACCCAGTGCTAGGAGATCAAAGGCAGCCTCCCATGTTAAATTATATACGACCAAGACGTGGCGGGTGAGAATCAGAGGGTGCTGGATCTCCTAACTTGGCACGGCAGGGGGCGCTAGCTGGATCACGGCCACTCCTAGGGCCCACTCTGTGACAGTCTTTAGAATACAAAAACCCAAAGAACGTAGTGATTTATCTCTTCCTGCCCATAAAGGAACTGGCCATAATGCAAGGATAGCTTGGAAAGATAAACACATATAAATTGTGTGCATTATCATTAGCCCCTGTGAAAAGTACACTGTCTAGGACTTCACTTGTAAGCGCTATGGCTGCCTATACACATGCTTGACGGTGGGAGTGGGGCATTTTAATTGGAGCAGTTTCTCATTTCATGAGCTTTAGTAAGCAGTAGGGCTGTGCAAAATTTTGGTAGCTGATTTCAGTTCTGTGGAGATTTGGCCCGATTCAGCGGATGAATCTATGAATCCAAATCGAATCAGGAGGCTCTTTATTTTCTCCAAATTGAATTGGAACCCTCTGAATCAATTTGGAGAGATTCGTAGGGTTTGATGATTCAGACATAGACACAGCTTTAAATGTTTTTTTTTTACATACCTCAAGGTACCAGGTGGCTCGTGAATGCTGAGATGCTGGGGTCCCATGGGACGGAGCATCCCATGAGAATGTGGGGGGGTCCCCAGCACACTCAGCAGTGGACCTGGAAGTAGACCACAAGCACTTCTAGTCCACTTCCAGGTCCACCAGAGAACATGTGGGGGTCCCCTCCTCCACCCCCGGCTTGGCAACTGGTGCCTGCTGGGTCTTAGGAGGGCATCCAGGGTCCCCCTGCAGCTGATTGCTGTGCTGGGGTGGGGTGCAGGGGGGTCCCCTGTGTGCTCAGCAGTGGACCTGGAAGTGGATTGGAAGTACTTCAGGTCCACTTCCAGGTTCACCATTAAGCACGCGGGGGGCACCCCCATGCTTCTGTGGGACAGTCCGTCCATCCACCCCACCATTGCAGTGTTCACGAGCCGCACTGGGTACCTTGAGATATGTAGAAAAAACATTTAAAGCTGTGTTCATGGCCAAATCGCTGATTCTCTGAATCAGCACTAAATCTTCAGATTTGGATTCAGCTGATTCAAATTGGGACAGTGATCTGAATCAATGAATCGAATCACTGTCCCCAATTTGGGCCGAATCCAAATCAAATACGGCCCATTTTGCACACCCCCTAGTAAGCACCCTGGTGGCCATTTTTAAACCCACAGGGGTTTATACACGTGATGCTGTAGCAATGCTAGAGCATTTTAATTAGAAGGCAGATCAAACTCTATTACTCAAATCTGCCCCAATGCGTTCTAATTAGAATCAGTCAGAGCACGTATATAGGCACATTAACTCATGTAAGTTAGGTACTCGTCTGTAATGAGAAAATGATTTGCATAACCAGAGCCCAGGGTTGGGATCAGCATGGACTGGATTATACATACATTCCCCTAAGTTATTCAATTTTCAAGCTGAGTCTACAAATTGCATTTTTGTCTTTGACTTCATTGTGTGTGAGCTGATCCCTTTGGTGCCATTGTCTGACGTGGCTTTTCATTTACAAACACACAAAAAGCTTGTGTGGATATATCCTGTATTGATATGTATTCATACCCCTTTCTTCCTTAAAAGGATTCCCAGCCATTGCAATGCAACATATTTGGCAGCTCAAACATTTTCCCAGACACTACCAAGTGACTAGTACCAGGTTTCGTTAGAACACCACTCTTCAAATACAGCTTGATAAATTAATAATGAAAAACCTAAAACAGAGCCTTCTTTCATAACTCCTACCATCACCCCTTTAACACCTATCTAGGAGTCTGCTCTTTTTCTTTCTTACTTCCTTTTTTGTTTGTTTGAATAATTCATTCTGCAAAATTCTGGCCACTCAGTCGCTTTTGTAATGTAGCGGAACCAATCAGCAATCTTAAACCGGTTAGGTGCATGCTGGCAGAGTTCATTAGTGCAGTCATAAACTTGTTCATTGAAATATTCTGGGGGATGTTTTTATTGCTATATTGTGTTTGTAAATCTCTTTGTTTGCACACACTGAACACTGATTGAGCAGAATGATCAACTGCTAGTTATAATTTCCAGGCCGTTTACTGAGCAGGTATAATAGCCTGGCTTATGACTTTCTCATGCTTTTAAATCAGTTATTGCTGACATCATTCACTCTGCACCTATCACCTCTTTAATGAATAGACACAAAATAAAGTACATGGATGAGACTGTGGCATATGCAGCTTGAGCACTGGCAGTAATTACCGCTAATGAAATAATACAAGGAGCTGTTGATTTTTCTGGCTCAGGATCATCCCAGCAGGCACTTGTCCAAGCCCATACTTCACTATATCAGGAGATACTGCTTATCTCATATACTAGGATTGTAAATGTATGTCCTATTTCGGTTGCTACATCCAAGCTTTATGTATCAGCTTTCAGAACAAAGTGACAATAGTGGGTGCTGCTTATCTGTTTGCTAATTTCAATAACTATATATATTTTTAAATCTTAAAATATGCCCCTTTACTGACACTGGTTTCTGACTCTGTTTCATTCTGCTGCTGATTTTTTTTTTTTTTTTATCCTGTCTGGATTTTTTTATAAAGGATCTGTCAGATCTCACAGCTGTGCTCAACAACCCTAGCATCCACCAAAAAGAGCACGTTTCCACTAATTCACACAGAAATGTAGGAGACAGTATCAAATAGACAGCTAGATGAGGTCTGGCCCACTAGCCCACCAGCAGTTCATAGTGCTCCCAAGAGGACACAAGCTGGGTTTCTCATGCTCCAAGCTGATTAAAACAAGAGGTAATGTTAAGGGCATATCCAGTCCTGAGTTTGGGGTTGTGGGGAGGTTAGGGGAAGAGGCTGACAGCTGCCTCACAACTGGAGGTAAGAGGGGCAGAGATGGCAGCCACTACATTACAGAGAAATGGTAAAAAACAAATTTTATCTGAATGTGCTTATGTTTTTATTACATGATATATGTACATAAGCATAAACCATGTTTATTGAAATTTTGAATATGCTTCAAAGACCAAAACTTAACACCAATACACAGGGGGCACATCTACACGAGATGCTACTGTGCAGTGGTTACTGTGCATTTATTTAGTACTTGTATTAGCAGTATTATTAATACTGTGCAGTATTATTCAGCTACTGCATGATGTCAGCATTTTTTAGATGTGCCCACTGGTGTACAGTAAAGCACTACAGCTTCATTTAAGTACCTTGTTAATTCTGTGCTTATTATAATTTTTTATTAGTTGAGCACCAAAAGAGTACTCAGTGATTACAAGATGCAAAGCATGGACCATCCCTGTCCTACAGACTTTGCATGGTAAGCAATGCTTGGCACAAAGCAAACAAGCAACTGGAAATAATTAGGAGGTTTTTTTAAATATATGGGTTATTGCTTGGATTTTCAAAGGAGGCTTTCCAGAAAATCCCAGCCTGTATTGCTGAATTATTCTTGTGAGCAATGCAGAAGTGTATGATTACATGAGCCCCCTGACCTCCCCACCTGCCCCAGCTCCAGCCCTTTAAGAAAACAGAAAAATCTCCGAACTCACCAGTTCCTGCCCTGTGGGTTGGCAATCC
>NW_017729005.1:8909059-8924815 GCF_001723915.1 Gavialis gangeticus
TTTTCTTAAGGGCTGGGAGCTGGGGCTGGGTGGGGCAGGCATGGAGGGGGCTGGGGGAGTGGGTGGGGATTAGAGGTGCTGGAGGGGGCTTAGGGTCCCTATGGTCCCCTCACCCTCCCTCCAGCCTCCCCTCCCCTGTCCCCTATTTACCAGCTCCGAGTCCAGCTCCAGCTCCCTGATGCAGCTGATGAGGACTGCCCAAATCACTGAAGCTCTCTGAATATTTTCCAGATCAATTCAGAGAGCTTCAAATTGATTCAGACCTTTTTATTGGTCCCCTGATTCGATTTGGATTTGGAGATTCAGCCGCCAAATCTCCTCTGAATCAAATCGGCGCCCGAAGATTCACACAACC
This sequence comes from Gavialis gangeticus, assembly GCF_001723915.1. NCBI lineage: Eukaryota > Metazoa > Chordata > Crocodylia > Gavialidae > Gavialis > Gavialis gangeticus. Next base: position 8,909,415 of record NW_017729005.1, read on the forward strand.
CTAGTGTAAAGCAAAAAGATGTACAGAAGTAGGTTATTATGGAGTTTCACTGTTGGTATTGTTGGCCTACTGTACCATTATTTTACAATACAGTAAACATATAAATATTATAAATGTAGACATTTACTGTCAAGTTAGGATTCAGACTTCTCCTAAGTTCATGATATTCACGTTATTGAGGGTTTTGTTTAGGCCCTTCTCTACTTGAATGCATGTTGAGATTGCAAGTCCCTTGAAATTTCACTTAAAAAAATTGAGGATACTTCTCTAGTAAGCCGCTTAATTTGCTTACATTCGGTTGACCAACATTGGGTAAGATGAAGAGAGACAGAGGAAATGAGCGAAAGACTGTTGAAAGTGAGAATAATTTTAGAAAGTTCCAAAAGGTTAAAAAAGAAGTAGACTAAAATTTGCTCAGAGTACATTTAGCTATTTTGTGCTAATTAGATCCCATTTTAGATGAGATATAGCTTAAGTGGGGAATAGTCATATGTGTATTATGTAGAATAGAATCTTTAGAAACATTTTTCTATTTTTAAACCTTATTTAGTAAGCTTTTGATATTTAGCCAGGCAATAAAGTATAAAAATATAGGTCTATCTCAGAATTTTCACTCTTTGGTCTTGAACTACAGTTCTTGGTTAATTGCCCACCAGCAGGGGTATGCAGTTAGTGATTTTTTTTAAAACCTTGGTTTCTGAGATCAAGATAAGAACTCCTTAACCCTAACAGACTCACCACTTGTTGGAGGCTTTGCTACTAGTTTAAGACTTCAAAAATTTAAGATGAATTGCTTTTAAATAGTAATAAAGTTGATATTTCTGTGGATGAATGTACATTTTATGGGGACCTTTTCTACAGTAAGAGAACCTCTCTGGAGACCAAAGTAAAACTCTTTAGGATGCACAGTGGTGGTATGTTTCAGTGTTTGAATCTTTAAGTCAGTTAAACCTCAATAAACATGTTGTGGCTGTTGCAACTAAAATGTCTATTACCTTTGATATTTAAGATCTTTGTATCTTTCCTTCTGGAAGGTGAAACTGCATGCTTGTAATGAGAAGGTTGCCATGATACCATACACTGGACATTCTAACTTCATGGGGCAATATATTATGGAGCAAAAAATGGTGGAAAGGTGTGGGTCCTATTCCTTTAATAATTAGCAAATATAAGAACACTTTCAAGTAAAAAATAAATGGCTAATTTTAATCTAAACAGTGCCAGATGAATGGTAAGGTTATAGCCTCTATATATTTATTCACTAAATCAGAAATTGCATTTTAATATGCAAAATGAAGAAAAATGTTTGCATGTATAAATTCCATCATTGTATGCACAAATGATCATACACAAAACTGAATGTATAAGCAACTCGGGCATGTAGAAATAAATGTCAGGTTTAGCTCTGAAAATGTTGTCCTAGAAGATTTTGCCAGTGTGTCCACTCCCCTTTTTACAGGCAACTCACTTCTTTCTTTCTTTTTTTCCTTTCTTTCTTTCTCCAGTGGGAGTAGTAAATCTGTCCCTTAGGATAAATTGCATGCATGTCTGGAGGGAGGAAATTACTTGGAGAACTCATAAAAACAGAATGTAATTCTTTATTAAAGCAGTGTCACAAAATGCAAGAAATTACTTTCCACTTCTCACTGGTATTTTTCTTTATATTAATGAACAGATAGTTAATTTGGTTTCGGTCATTTAATTACACTGACGGAACCATTACTTTTTGCTCTCCTTTCCAGGCCAGTAGCATATATTACTACTTTTTGCATTTTTTTTGTAGTGCAAGCCATTTTGTTGCATGATTCCAAAGCATGCTATAAATTTATAATAAAAAATGCACACACAACTGGTAGATAAATTGGACTGAGGAAAAAGAAGGTTTACAAATGATAGCTGTCCCCTGAAACAACAGGCAAACTAGCCAGCTGTGAAGGAAGCTGACATGATGTACTAAAGCAGAAACACAATATAATAGGGAAGTGCGGTTCTTTGTTCAGATCCGTTTCCTATTAACACTTATAATGTTATGCTTGTGCATGCCATCCCCTGAGGACCACTTTGTTGGCCTTAAATGAATAACAGTGGAATATGTAAAACTGCTAGATGCATAAACCTGTTCTGTACCCACAGAATGTTGTATGTGTATGTTATTTTTTATAAAGGAAATCTGAGCTATTTATTGCATGGAACTTCAAGTTAAAATACTGCTGTGTTGCCAGGGACCAACTACTAACAGTCTTTTAAAAGGTGAGAGCACAAGTGATATTAGGGCAGTTTGAGCATGATCATTAAAGCCCCAGATTATTAGAGAAGTAGAAACTGCTTCAGTAGTAATGGAGAGAAAATAGACACTAGGAGGGCAGTTAAGTAATACAATGGGCTACAGTGCAACGTTTTGAATTTGATGCCAGGTAAAATCTTTCATTTTCTTGTCTGCAGCATAGCTAGAGAGCTACAAGTCAAGTGAATGACGCAGGGTTGTTGGGAAGACCTCTTTGAAACATACTTTCCAACTGCTGGTAAATGTAGGCAGTGTTTAAACAGTAGGATTATGTCAGATCCTTTATATCTGTGTCTAATATAGGAGTGACTATTCCTGGCATCACAGGAGTTAAACGTCCTCCATTTGATAAGGGATGTGCAATCCAAGGATGGATGAGCATAAAAAAGACAACTTTGGAAGTTTAGTAAGTTAATAATAAATGTACTAAGAGTGCTTTTCCCCAAAACTTAAGTACTTTACCTCCTATAAATATGTAGGATACATCATTTTAGGCATTAAAAGGCAAGCAGCCATGTGCTATGCAATAATTTGGAGTAGATAATAGCGTCATATAAAACGAAACTACAAAGTAATTTTGAGCTGCTAGCAACGTAATGCTCTAAAAACATGTAAGGGTACTGGTTCAGAACTGATTCAAATAGATAAATATTACTCACTTCATGACCACCTCCATTTTCTACAGTACTTATTTTTCCTTATTGGTCTCCTTGATCAAGCCCAATCCCATATAATTTAGGAGATAAATTCCTAGCCTCAAGGTGTGTTGCTGCAGTAAGGGCGCATCTACACGTGCATTTAAACATGACTATAGGCTGGGGAACTCCTTTCCCAAAAGCACGGTGGCAGAAAGAGATCTTGGAGTCATTATTGACTCCAAGATGAACATGAGTCAACAATGTGAGAACACGGTCAGTAGGGCTAACTGCATCTTGTCATGCATCTACAGACGCATCACAAGCAGGGCCAAGGAAGTGATCCTCCCCCTCTATGCGACACTGGTCAGGCCGCAGCTAGAGTACTGCATCCAGTTCTGGGCGCTGCACTTCAGGAGGGATGTGGACAGCATTGAGAGTGTCCAAAGGAGGGCCACTTGCATGATCCGGGGACAGCAGGGCAGACTCTATGAGGAGAGGCTATGGGACCTTAACCTGTTCAGCCTTCACTAGAGAAGGCTAAGGGGGGATCTGGTGGCTGTCTATAAACTTACTAGGGGGGACCAGTGGGGTTTTGGAGAGACTTTGTTCCCCCTAGCACCTCCTGGAGTAACAAGGAATAACAGCCATAAGTCGCTAGAGAGTAGGTTTGGACTAGACATTAGAAGGCACTACTTCACAGTCAGGGCAGCTACGATCTGGAACCAACTTCCAAGGGAAGTGGTGATGGCTCCTACCCTGGGGGTCTCGACATTTACCTGGCTGGGATTATTTGAGCCCAGTTTTCTCTCCTGCCCAGGGCAGGGAGTTGGACTAGAAGATCTACAGGGTCCCTTCCGACCCTACATCTATGAAATGTAATGTGCATTAAGCAATTTTTGGCAGGTGTCTGCATGTCCAGAGACTTGGCACTAAATTTAGTGACAAGTCTTTGCAGCCCTGCCACGTGCCTCTAGTGGCTCGGCAGACCCAGCACTGAAGTTAGTGCCAGGTTGCATCTACATGTGCATTAGTGCACTTTAACTAATCATGCCAAAATTTGATACCTGCACTTGCAGGTATCCAATTTATGTGCAATTAGCTTCATTTTGCCATTTTTAATGCTCATTAAGGGCATGCACATGTAGATGTGCACCAATAATGCACATTAAATTAGGCTAATGCTCATTAACCTGTCTTGTGTAGATGCACCCTGATATCTATTGAGTATTTAGTATGAATTTAGATTAGAAGGAGATTTTTCTTCTGCATGATATACATAAGTATATGATACACTTAAGTACGTTGCTGATTTTTCCAGTTTAGGAAAATGTGCATTCATATCAACCAATTCACAAAACCTCATTCTACTCTTCATCTCTATGTTAGTAAGGAAACTGGGAAAGGAAGCTATTTAGAAAAAAATATGAAGGTCTGATAAAGTCTGTGGCAGAGCACTTTTGGTACCTGCCTCTAAGAGCTAAGACAAAGCAGCAGAGCAGCCTGCAGGTAGTTAAACTCCCCAGTCAGGAGTCAAATGGCCAGCAGGGGACTGTCTGATTTGGGGAGGAGGGCTCAGCTGCTACCAATAAGAGGAGGTATGAGCAGAGGAGCTAGCAGTTTGCTGCAAGAGGCCAGGAGAAGAATACCGCCCAGCTGGAACTGCTGCTAACAACATCTTGGAGGTAAGGGCAGGAACTACGGGGATGGCAGGAGGCTCCTGGTCCTGGGGCATGACCTAAAACTACACCCTGCTAGGAATGGATGGTGTGGTGGGGCTGCCAGTGGCAGGGTGGTCCCCAAGAAATGCCACACCAGTTGCCTCCCTAGTAAAAGGTGAGTATGGGGTGCCTTATAGCCTCAGCCCCCACAACCTGGTGGGAAACCCACCTTTAGGGATAGGCAAGGGGGCCAGGCATGTTTAGAGAGAGGCACCTGACCTCCATGGGGTGTAATACTCTGGTGGCCACAGTGAGGGGGCATAGCGAACAAAGTAGGCTATGCAGACTTGGGTGTGCATGAGCAACCTGAAGGACTGTGCTAGGTGGGTGCAGAATAGGGTTTTCATAGGTGGGCCTGAAGGGCTGCACAGGGGCGTGCAGAGTAGGACTGCAGGAGTGACCTGAAGAACTGCAGACAGGCCAGCCCCAAAGCATCTAGCAGGTAGTTCATGGCCCTAGTGAGAGGGAATAAGATGGAGGCCCCAGTGAGGGGCTATAGAGGCCAAGGTTAGTCACTGGACTCCTGAAGCCAGATTTGGGCCTGAAGCTGAGTGCGGCTCAGCAAAGGAGCTGGGGGAAGTCATAGTGGGTAGTGTGGGCCTTTGGCCTAGTATTGAATCTGGGTGCCATCTGCGAGGCATAGGACATGGTATAGGGAAGGTCAGAGCCATGTATAATGCCCTAGGCATCAGGGCACTTAATGGGCAGCTGCCTGTATTTTTATAACAGTTTTAAAAGAGCAAGATGTGGCAGAAAAAACAAGGCAGGCTGCCATAGACAGGTATGTGGGCCAACACTGAGATCCAGCCCTGGGATGGCCCCCTGTCACGAAGTCTAAGATGGTAGACTGTGGATTTTAAGTCTGTAAGGTCAAAAAAGAAATGCATCTTGGTTCCTGCCTCTGGTAGCTCTCTTATCAGTTTTCTTCCCAGAAGTACTGTTCCCAAAAGCTCAAACATGGTTGCAGTCAGATACTACTCTCCTGATACTCCTTACCAAAAAACCCACTCCATCTGTGTTTTTGTACATAATTTTTCTGAACACTTATTGCCTTTCCTTCTCTACCCAGTTGTCTGAATAGTTGAATCTCAAGAGGTTTGAACAGAAATTGGTGGGGTGTTTTAATGTTTATTCTTGGGGTTTACTGAGCTTCAGAACATAAGTCATTTCCAATGGGTATTGTTTGTTTTAAATCTTAAAAGACACCTCAGGATTTCTAAAAGATTAGTGAACAAGGCCTTCCAAATCCATGTTAATGCTCTTCTTTGATTAAATTGACAGCACAGTTGAGAAACTGTCGGGTGGGAAAGATAAATACAGTGAAAGAGCAAAAAGCAAATGAAAAGAGTTTTACTGATAACATATTCTCCCTAGATGTCATAGAACATGTACAAATAATGACTGCACTGAGAGAAAGACAGAACCTAGTTAAGTATTGTGTCAGGAGAGTCTGTGATCTCAAGCTATTAAATACTACAGCACTCTTTCAGACTGTCATAACTCAAAAGTGTGGTGACAGTGCAGTAGCCATGAGCCAAGCTATAGCCTAACCTCAGCCTGAAAGAAAATACAAGATCAGAAAATGCATTTGGGTGAAAGGAGGTTATCTTATTTTGGTATGGAAGATCCCTAAAATATCTGTCTTGGCCTCTTCTGTCAGACCATGAATTTTAGTAAAGGAAAAAATGGTGACATCTCACTCAGAATGAAGCTTTGAGGATTGAGTAGTGTTACGTTAAACTGTGCTGGAAAACTCTGCTTAATAAATTTAAAGAAACAACTTGTAGGAACATCTACCTCCCTTCCTTCCTCCACAAAATGGTAATGAATCCAAATTACTAATAAAACCTAAGAACTTAAAGATGTTGTACATGGGCCATATTTCTGAGTTGGTTATTTTTTTAACGTCAGTCTTCCCACAGCTGTTCACATGCTACAATTATTGAAGTATCAAACTGTCTAGGTAAAATGAAGAAAGGCATTTCTTTCCTTAGGTTTCTGATTTTTTTGAGCATTTTATTAAGGGCTTAATTTTACTGGATTATTTCTGGGTGGAGAGTAGAGATTATGATTCTGCCTGAATCATGAAAAAAAATTGAGAAATAAATGAAGAATAAAGCAATTATTCTTCTTGGACACTGTTTTCTATAAATTCTGGGCACCACAAATGCAAAATGACAAAGGGAACTGGCAAAATTTAGAGAACTCTGAATCTGTCTGGTGTAATAATTGAAAGGGCTAATTTTAACTTTACAAAATTAAGGTTATTAACATTCACATTATGCCTTTGACCCAAGGGGCTATCTTAAGTTATGTTATAGTTGGGACAAGAAGTGAATGCAATTCTGTTTATTTACAAGAGTGTATGAAATCATGCCCTGTTGAGCACAGGAGGAATCAAACAAAACAGAAATTTGTTTCCCAATGCAGCTCTAAAGCCCAGTCATCCAGCCCTTTTGACCCAAAAGCCTTTTGTCAAGATCACATGCTAAGGGCATTCAGGCTGTATTTAAGCTTTCTTCTGTCTCTGTTTACTACCTCTGTTTTTCCACCTGTAATGACTCTTATTTACCCGCACACACCCCTTCTAAAAACAACACCAGCCAAGCTGCTTCTCCCAGAGAATTCAAGACACTGAGCAATCTTTGATTTGCCTTCATTTTAAGCAGAAACACATGCCTGTCCATCCTTTATATCTATCTTAAATGAAAGGTGGTAGTTAAATGCACCTGTTTCAACTGGGTTCAACTCCCAGTCTATAACAATATGTTCCCTGTAGTTTATACTCACTGTTGAATTGTACTAGTTTTTATCCTTCTTCCTTGGGGTAGAAAAGATCTTGGCAGCAAAGAGTCTCTCTGAAGATGTGTCAAGTGGAGCACATTGTCCACAATTTTAAACTATGGTGTGGGCCTGTAATTGGCCCGCTGCAGTAAGAAACATCTTGCATCCCCTTGCAATACTGAGGGACAGTCTATCTTGCTGTCTCTGCATGCTAGTGGAAAGAGAGAGATGGTGGCATGTTTAAAACATTTAGGTAACCTCAGTATATAATTTACAAAGTGATATATTTTAACCCAGTAAATGTAAGCTAATTTTCTCTTGTTTAAACTTGTGAATTGCTGGATTTTTTGGGAAGTAATAAGCTCTATGGGACAAGGACTGACTTTTCCAAGTATGTTGGAAGTGTCTCGTGCAATAGGATCCTAAGCTGTATTGGAGTCTATGGATGCTGCTATTAGGCTTTAAACAGCCATCTGTCTTTGAGGAGGTTCTGATTGTCCTGGACCCCAGATCAACCTGCATTGCTGCTAGTAGGTGGTCAGTGAAGGCGCACAACCTGACGTGCTGGTCCCTGGAATGTGTCCTAGTAAAGTTATAGATGCACACCACATTGTCCTGTGAAAAAGGATGTGGTATGCATCTTTTTATCCTGCATGCTTCACAGGTACCTGAAGTGGGGCAATGGATATGTATATCTATAGGATCCTGAGACAAAAGGCTTTCTCTGGTGAGAAATGGTACATCTGTTTATATTCTTATACTAGTACAAGGACTATTACTGAATAGTCACAAGTATTGTTCTAGTACAGTGGTTCTCAACCTTTCTAGATTCAAGGCACCCCTCAGAAAATGTTAGCTGTACATTTTCACTATTTTTTGACTAATAAAGTAATTCTTCTGGTGCAAAGAACTCAAAAACACACACACAACAGGTTAGAATATTTTTAGCACTATGGCTGCATCCAGACATGCAGGAGTGTGTGGGTGGTTGTGCTGCAGACCTCTTTACGGCACCACAAACAACACATGGTGCACATTAAAATGTGCCCTGGTCTGCAAATTTGCAGTATGAGGCCAAAATTTGCTACTGGGATTTTGTGATAGCAAAAGACAAAAAAAAAAAGGAACAAAATGCGGTGCATTGAAAGCACAACAAGCATGTACTGGCATACGCAGAAGCCAGGCTGTCCAAAGCAATATGCTGGCTGTGGGCCAGGCCTCCATTCTGCCCAACCTGTGCCCCTGCTGCTTCAGGCCACTAAGACTGTTATGATCAGCACCAGTGCTGGCCCCAGCCTCTAGCTCTCCCTGGTAGAAGAGCTGGGAGGAGCTGCGCAAGGGCAATTGACCAATGTGGATCAACTTGTCCCACATTGAATTGCATGTGTGGGGGAATGCGCAGAGGCAATTTATGCCACTGCACATGGCTATAAAGAAATGTTATGAGACCACAACAGGACAATCAGTCCAAGCTCCCATATTAGCATATAAAGCCAAAGTTGCGCCTCAGATCCTGTGTGGCACTGAAGTTTGGGGCTATGCTGCCAGTAATGATGTAGACATACCTCAGAATAAGTTTCTCAGGGCTCTTATGAGTCTTTCTCCTTCAACTCCTGCATCCTTCTTGAGATTAGAGACAGGACTAGATTCCATTTTAACAAATATTATTATTAGAATGGCAGGATTCTTGTTTGAAATCCTGCCTCTTCTACTGTCTTGCTTGCTCAAATTGTTCTATGTAGAAGACATCAGTAATCCCCCCTCTCTTCAATCTTCCTAGGTAGCTTTTCTTTCCTGCACTTTTGCATTTTCCAGGATGTGACACTGTCAAAGACAGTGAAAGACACTTTTCTTCCATAGAAAAGGTCTGAGTTTTCCAGAGGTTCCAAGATATTGCCAGGCAGAATGATTTTGCAGTGGCCAGGGGTACTTTCATGACCCCTCTGTATATTCTTTGGAAATTAGATTGGAGGTGGGAGGTAGGGAGAAAGGTATTTACAGCTGGATCTCAACAATAAATGGCACAGCTCTTTGACTAGACTCAGGACTGAACAGATGCCCACAGCTGTTTTAGTTGTACGTACACTTCCCATTCCAAGGGCTCAAAGATGTTGCCCAGCCTGTTTAGGAGTTTTGGAAGACACTATTCATTATGTTTTAGAATGTCCTCTATATAACGACATAAGGAGAAAGTATTTATCACCTTTCTTGCAGAAATTGACATACTTCTCAAATAGAGAGAAATTAATATGGCTCCTCCAGCAAACAGATCCATATTTAGTAAACCATCTTGCATTTTTTGCTTATAAGACTGAAGCGATCAGAGCTAAACATCCTGTAAACTTTATCACTATATTTGCTTTTTACTGTGTTAAATGTGGACCTGTGCACAACATTTTTATAGATTCATGATCTGATTTATAACCATGTTGTTGTACTTTATTATGTTAATTCTAGTATGAATAATGTTTTTATAATGGTTGGCCCTATTTTATTATTATATTTGCATTTCTGTTATTTTTGTTTAAATTTATATTATAGTTGTATGTCTGTTACGTTGTTTTTGGGAGCATGGCTTTCAGCCAGAATCCTTAATAATAAATTGATTGATTGATGCCACTTCAAGTGCATGACCCTGCTTCTCTGGACACGACCTCTGGGTTTATCTTGTGAATCGCATTTGCATACCTAACAGTACTAACATTTCATGGCACCCTGCAGCATCCTTGAAAGAACCTTGAGGCACCCTAGGGTCCTGGTTGAATATCACTGTTGCAGTCTGTGCCTGTAGTTATTTAGTCTAGTTTCAAATCTATACTGAGAAGCTGAAAGAGGTTTTCTAAAAGATGTGTTGACTTTAATCTTGAAAGATACCTTTTTGCATCACAAAACACATTGGAGACATTTCATTGGGCACTTTCCTCACAGAAGTATATTATGATCTCAGTTCGGTTAGATATTTGTTTAAATTGGCATGAATTCAGCACAACAGGAGCCATAATCACATGTTAAAGTCCTTCACAGACCCATGGCCAAAGTGACTAGATCCTTGAATAATGAGTATGGCTTGCATCCTTACCAACTAAGCCTGTGTTTGGTCACTTGAACAGGCATTGAGTCTTTTAAAGTGAGAACTAAAAGAACTCTGCAGGTGACTACCAACTGCTATGACTCTTTTTTTTTTTTTTTTAAATGCTAAAATCTTAGGATCTCTTACAAATCATGATAAATGACTGGTCTTAACCATGTTGTCCTACCCTAAATCCCAGTGGGTTAATTATGTTGTACCTACCAATGTTTCCCTTGTAGCTTTTGGTTGAACACTGACTCAAAGGGAAGTGTGCCACCTTTTGAATCACCAGAACCACTTCCTGAAGCACCCTGGGATTTCCTTGGATGAATTCCAATTAAGTTTTGCCAAAACCAACCCTATTTAGCTAATGAAAATAGACCAGATCACAGCCTGGGGTTGTTATGGCTGTGAGCCATATTACTCAGTGGGGATATTTAGTCATATATATCTATGAAGGGAGACCATGTTGCATTAAATGCCTTGAGTTAATGCTACATATATTGTTTGTAAATTGCTTTGTGACTCTTTCATACTGAACAGAGCTGCAGGAAAAAAATACTTTTATTAAGACTTAATAACCAGAGTGTACATAATACAAATGAATAGTTTGACCACTTGTCCAGCAACTTCATGTTACAACTGTGTGTTTAAAAATGTAATAAAACAGGGTGGGAAGGCAACTTTTTTAAGGTTTGGTGTTTTAGGACTGAGATATTTTGATGTAGCTGTTGAAAATCTGCTTTTGACGTTAATAAACAAGTGCTAGTAAATCTTAATTGATATGCTTCTTAAATTAATTAGCAGTGAGCACAGGAACTAACCATGTCCAGCTACCACAGTTTTAAGTATAAATGTATTTTTTTACTGTAGTTTCTAAACAGACTTGAAAAACATGATAATTTAACTGCTGCTAATTAGCACCTTTCAAAACATACCTCATTTTCTGAGTCTAGACAGGGCTTTCTGAAGTCTTGTTTACATGTGCAACTCGTAGTGCTTTAATTATATCAATTTGGTAAAAGCTGTATATCCCATAATACAGGTGGAATTATACTGGTATAAAGGTACTTTTACAATATAGCTTATTTCTACATGGGAAGATAAAAGAGGAATAAGGATCCTTGCTAGCAAATAGGTCTATCCTGGAGTCTATACCTAGTTAGAAAAAAAATACACTCCAAATCATCACATGTATACCAGTTTAAAATTGTCTTTAGATAAGTCCTGATTTTTTTTTTTGTGTTCAACTTTACTACTAAGACATTTTCATGATACTAGGATCCTGATTTCTTCAATTTCTCTCTGATACTGACACTTTCCTCTTTTCAATTCCCCACCTGAAATCTTAGTTATGATTATATTACCATTTTGAATGTATGCCATAGAAATAGGAAATAAAAAAGCATTAAAGAATTACTGGCACCTTGTGGTAACTGTTTGAAAAACATTTTGAGCAACAGTTTGGGTTATAAATCATACGTCTTTTGCATATTTCTTTCCTCATTCGTTAAAAGTATAGCCATGTACATAAAAAGAAGGGTTTTTAAATTATATATGTTTCCTTTGTCACTCTTATCTGTTTCCCACCCAGAACCATCTTTTTTGGGTGATGCTTAACTGAGTTTTTAAGTGGCCTCAAATATTTACTAGCTCTTGCTATTTCCCAACAGTGGAATTTCTTTAGTAGAATTATTGAGGAAGGCCAGATTTATTTGAAGGGGCTAAAACCATAGCTGAATGCAAATAAGCTTGGTAATGAATGATAAGGAATGAGAAATATAGCAATGCATATGTGTTCAGAATGCTAGAAAGGATGACTTGGAAGAGTTATTTACGTTTGTTTTTCTACTGTTGATTCATTAGTTGTAGGTATTGTGAAATAAAGGAGTGCTGTGAGAGAGAGTGGCTGAGCTGAGGTGAAAGTTTTGATTTCATGCAAGAGGAGGAGGAAAATTTTATTTTTGGTGCAGGGAAGAAGATTGGTGGGCAAGGATAGGATGAAAAAGTGAAATAAAAAATGTAGACTGTGAGAGAGTGGCTGTAATTTAAAACAGGATTGATAAGGTTGATGTGGTAGGTAAGGTCAGATTGATGGACATGGAAATAATTTTAGCAGCTATTCCTGATGGGCTAGAAAGCATGACAGTATGGGTCACTTAGGTATAAAGTATGGAGATATACAGAGGGGAAAATTCTCCGTTTGCCTGTGGCCCCTCTAATTCACTCTGGTATGCAAGCATAGGTGCAAGCCCTACAGCCATCCAAGGGAGAACTGTATCAATATTAATACAGGCAATCCTTGACTTAAGACTTTCCATGTTACAATGAACGTCACTTACGATGTTTCTAAATTGACACCCTGTTTCAATGTTCTGACATGGATCTCGACTTCGTGACAGTCGATACAGCTGTGTCAAGCTGGTAAGTCTGTTGTGGTGGAAGGGGAGGGAAGATACATCGGGGGGCCGATCAAGGACCCTGTGGTGCAGGGCAGGTGCAGGAATGAGCTGTGGCTCATCAGGGGGGTGTGGGGCAGCTGCTCCTGCTGCTCTATGCTGTTCATCTGACAGCTCATCTGGTGGTTCCCGTTGCTGCTCCCACTGCTTGTCTGGGCCCCCAGATCTGCATGGCGGGGGGGTGGGCAGGGCTGGGACTGCATTGGGCTGTGCCCTGGGTGGGTGGCTTGGGCTATGGTGAATTTTTGGGTGACTGCAGCACCCCCATAGCCCACACTCTGCCCCCTGCCCTGCCCTGATCTGGGGGCACACGCTCTCCCCCATGTCTTCTGCTGCTTACCCAGACAGGGCAGAGCAGGGCAGGCATGGGACAGAGCCGTGGCTCATCTAGGGGGTGCAGGGAGTGCAGGGCAGCTCCCACCACTGCGTGCCATGTGTCCAGAGGCAGCGCAGTAACTCCATCCCATACCTGCCCTGCCCCAGCTGGGTGAGTGGCGGGAAGGCAAAGCCACTACCCTCAGCACCACTGCCACCAGCTTGGTGTAGCCCCAGCCCTGACCACCCTGCTTGGTGCAGATCTGGGGGCACACCCCCCCATGCCCTCCTGGAGAAGTGGCAGGAGCAGCAGCTGTAACCACCGGCCAAGCCGCCAGACGAGTGGCACACAGTGGCAGGAGCCACTGCTCCTTCCCTCCCCGTGCCCCCACAATGAGCCGCAGCTCAGTTCCCCGCCCACCCGGCTCCAGCTGGGCAGCGCTTGCCCCAGCCCCAGTCCCTTCCTCACGGTGGGGGGCATTGATGTGCCTCCCCACACCACTTCCTTCCCCCACCTGTTCCACCACAATGGACTTCTTACCAGCTTGGCGCAGCTGTATTGAGCATCATAAAGGAACCAATCCCCTGTTTATAACACTGTTTCTATGGGAAAATTGGTTCCAACTTAAGATGTGGTTTTCAGGAACCAATTGTCATATGTCTGAGGACTGCCTGTACTGCCTAGAGCTGCCCAAAGTTATGCTCTACTCCCCCTGACAATCCCCATCCAAGACAGTATGCCAGGTGTGGAAAGATGCCAGGCATTAGCAGAGACTATAGCACTGAACTACAGAGATATTGTTTTGCTTCAGGTTGTGGAATAGCCCATAGGCAGCCCTCAGGGTGCTTCCATAAATAAGTTTATGATCTGTAAAAATGCCAAGCCTCATTGGCTCCTCCACACACAAAAGGACACAAGCATATCTTAAAGCCATCTTTGGCCATTTCCTCCAGGTTGTATATTTGGTACAACTGGTCAAATAATTTCCAGGAAAGGGTTTACTGGCTGGGTTTAGGTGTCCCAAAATTATCATGAATTCAGATGGAATTTTCCAAAAATTTTTCTGGGAAATTAGTTTTAGGGCTAGATTTTTACAGAAGAGGAGGGTATGGTAGTGATGTTGGTAACCTCTTTTGCCTAATATCTCAATGACTAACACAGTCACCTAGGAATCTGGAAACTGAGTTCAATTCCCTGCCCTGAATCAGAGGATCTGATCAGGGGATCAAAGCAAAAAATGGTACCCAAGTTTCCCATCTCCCAGGTAAGTGTCCTAACTACTAGTCTATAGATTTTTTTTTTTTTTACATTGACCTCCATCAATCCCTGTTGCCATCCTACCCTCATGTTGAAGCAATTCTGCTGTATATAAAATGCTTAAATAGTCATTGAGAGAAATAGAAAGACTGTAACCTAATGATTAGGATGCTCATGTGGAAGGCAAGGTAATTGGATTCCATTCCTTACTTCAGGGAATATTTATATTTTATACATAGTGGAACAGTGCAATGGGGGAGATTGATAAGCCATCCCAGAGTACCATACAGTAGGGCTGTGCAAAGCTTCGGGTGCTGATTTGATTCGGAGGAGATTCAGCCCAATTCAGTGGGCGAATCTCTGAATCTGAATTTAATCAGGAGACCAGTTGAAACGTCTGATCTGATTTGAAACTCTCTGAATTGATTTGGAAAAGATTTGGAGAGCTTCAGCGATTTCGGGTAGTCCCCATTCGCTGCAGCAGGGAGCTGGACCCGGACTTCATGCTGGTAAATGGGGAGGGGCCCGGCTGTAAGAGGGAGGAGGGGGCCATGGGGAAACCCCTGACAGACCCCATCCCCTGCCTGCTCCCTCAGTTCCCCCAAGCACCCCCTTATCCCCCCACTCTCCCAGCCCCCCCATGGCTGTCCTGCCCAGCCCCAGCTCCTGGCCCTTTAAAAAAAAAAAAAAAAAAGCCCCCACTCACTGGCTGCTGCAGCAGCCTTGAGGGTTTGTGGGGCTTGTGGCAGAGCCCTCCACACAGCACAGGGCAGCATGGGGCAGCAGGGATCCCCCCCCCCCTGCCTGGTAGCAGTCGGTGAGTTGGGCCTTTTTTTTTTTTTTAAAGGGCTGGGGGCTGGGGGGGGCAGACAGGG
>NW_017729005.1:8929815-8946824 GCF_001723915.1 Gavialis gangeticus
GGGCCTTTTTTTTTTTTTTAAAGGGCTGGGAGCTGGGGTGGGCAGACAGGGCAGCCATGGGGGGATGGGAGAGCAGGCAGAGCTACCCCACATGGCATAGGGCAATGGGGGGCGGCAGGGATGGCCCCCCCCGCCCCCTGCCTGGCAGCAGCCAGTGAATGCGAGCTTTATTTATTTCTTTTGAAGAGTTGGGAGCTGGGGCACACAGGGCAGCCATTGAGAGTGGGCAGGGGATGGGGCCGATTCAGCTGCAGCCGAATCTCTGAATCAGATTTGTCTGAATAGCTTCGGGACAGTGATTCAAATCATTGAATCAAATCACTGTCCCCCAAATCGGCCGAATCCGAAGTGAATACTAGCCACTTCGCATGGGCCTACCATACAGTTTGGGCACTGGGAGGTGGGATATGGGAGTGTGAATTCCCTCAGGAAGAGGAGGAGGATTTTGAACCTGGGCCTGCTATATCTGAGTCAGTGAATAAAGAAGGTAGGCTACCACCACCAGCACTACGTTTTTGTCCTACGGGAAAATCTAACCCTTCATTTCTTTTGCTGTTCCTACAACTGTCAAAACAAAATATTGGGGACAAATTAAATATTCCCTTCAAAATGATTTTTCTTTTTTTATTTTACTGAGAGACTACAAAAAAAGTTTTTAGTTTGGATCAAACCATTTTTTTACTATTATTTTAATTCAACTGTTGCACGAAATAATTATTCATATAGTCATGGTGTTCGCTGCAGAAGTGGGTATATATTGTGTGTGTGTGTGTGTGTATTTATAGTAGTTTTATGTGTGGGTGTGCACACACAAATTACTATGAGAAAACCTTCATCTTGGGAAGCTTACAAGTTAAGATTCCATAGGGTTTCAACACAGGTCTCCCTCCAAAGATAGTAGATCACTCCCACAACCCGTTTATACCAAAAACACCATTCCCTTACCTCCTGTGCTTTTTTTGTGGGCAGCCAAAAGGAACGTGTATTGCCTTCCTTTGCTTCGTGTTTTATAACTTTAATGAGAAAACGTGGAATACATACTGTGCAAAGAGGGAACGGACTTTTGAAAGGTTCAAAGTTCCATCCAAACAAAATGAAAGCGTGGTGGGGGTTTTTTTATTGTGTAGTCTTGTCATGACACGGGTTTTAACTTTTTTAATTCCCATGGGTTTTGACTGTGTGCAGCACTTTAAAATAAAAAACATTGTTCACAACTATGAAAAGTATATTCTTTTCACTGCCCTTCTCAAAAGTGGATGAAATGTATTAGGAAAATATTTTTTTAAATGTTTGCTAATTTTGAGAGACCAAGTCTACAAAGTGTCAGCCTAAAACGTGAATGTTTTCAAAAGTATATGAAGAATTAATAACAGGTGATTGAATGAAAATCATGTAGGCATACAGACATGATATTTAATTTAAGTGTGTGTGTATGTGTACAGGTGTATACAAATGTGGGTGCAAATGTACAGAAATCTAAAATCTCCCTAGTTGCATGGCACAAAAAATAACAACAACCCAAAACAGAAACTGAAGAAAATTAAAGTGAACTGAATAAAATGAAAACAAATTGAACCAAAATCCCCAAAAGAAAAGGTAAAAGATAATGAATTGATATTAAACAGAATAAATGGGCCTCAAATTGTGCTCTGAGGCTTGCCAAATTTGGGGCTTCTGGCAGGCCACTAAGGATAGCAAATTCCAAAGGCAAGGGGCCTTCATATGGGAAAGCCCTGCTGTAGTCCCCAGGGTGCTTTGCCCAGGATCTGACAACAAGAACATCCTAGCCAATCCCAACAGCCACCATGGGATTACAGCAGGAGTTTTCTGTGAAGTGAGATTAAGCTAAATTTCTGTCTTGTGTGAATTTAGAGTAAATGAAAGGACTCTGTTGTTATTTAGCAAAAACAGTTTCCTTGGTTACACTGGAGTCATTTTTACTGTGTAGTATGATATAATTGGCTAGTTTAACATTTAAAGCTAGTAAAACATGTGCGTATAAATTAAAAAAATATATGAGTCTGATCACTTTCATTTTACTCTCGTTGAGCCTGACGTTAATTGCTTGTCTCAGCCCAGGATTTAGAAACAGACAAAAAATCATAACAGTTGAAATTTTTGTATTTTGCAACCTAAATGCTGCAGGGAATGAAGAATTTTGTGGAACTCATAGCTCTTTCCTCTACATGGCATAGAGGCCGATGCATATAGGCCACCGCATAAATAACTCACATGGATTTATAGTGAGGTGGATGCTGGATGTTAAAGTAACACCCAAGAGTGAAGCCCCTGAAATAATTTCCTGTGAAAGTAACAGCAGACAGAATTGACATCACTGATCATGCCATCAATCAAGTAAACAAACCATCCATTTTTACTGTGGCATTCCTGAAATCCCTTTTAGTGACACACAAAGTTCTGCATAATGATCCCTCCTTAGTAATGAATGTAATTAGAGTAGAATGGTATGCCAGTGCTGCTGAGGGTTTCTACAGTCTATGGGATACAGATGCTTAATTCTTCTGATGGGTGATACATTGCTGTTATCAGTAGACATCTGGAAGCTTAATTTTTCATTTAAATTGGTGATTAGAATATTTCTCATTTTATTTTTAAAATCAGTTTAAATGTTTGTTTATGTGACTTTGTTAAGGAAAGTTCTAGGTTTTCAATATAATACCATTACTTAAATAAAGGTCTATTAAAGTACTAGGAATTTTCTTCTTCATTGTCATTCATGTTAGTAAATGTTCTATCTGTACAAGCTTTTCGCAACTGTATGCTAGATTAAAACTGGATTGGGAAGCTACCCAGAGATATTAGGAAAATGAAAATTAGGCTCACATGCAACAAGTTATTTAAGCATGTATTTGATCTTAAATGAAATAGTTTAGCACATGCTTAAGTGTCTGGCTGAATTTTTCTTACCAGAATCAAATTTTAACAAATATTAAAGATGCATGTTGCCAGGCATTCATTTTCTGAAGTTGATATAAAAATATTTTGGTTCTTCTGTATGTTAAAAATAGGTAAAATAAGGTCTAAATACCCTTGTCAATCCCTTGTCTGGGTCTTATTCTTTTGAATCAGAATCTTCCTTCCCATTCCCAGGAAATTACTCATAAAAATTGGAAGCATTATAAGAAAGCAAATACAGTAGCAAAATAAGAAAGAAAAACATTAAATAATAATAATCTGATACCTCTTGCCATTTTAAATAAGGGACTTGTATCCCATCATCAGTCATGGGCTAGTCTAACCAAAAGACAGATGAGGAATTTTAATTTAGTTCAGTATGAGGAACAGAGTTAAAAGAAAAAAGATTTACTAAGAGTTCCAAAAAGCCAGATACAAGTATCTTTAAATTTAGTGGGGGAGTTCACATCCATAACCTAGTATTAAATGAGACAGGCTGTCACCAGGACTTTTCAGTAAAGGGTCCTTAATTTTGGAATTTGTTTCCACCATGGGTGGAGGGCAGTATGCAACTGGCCTCTTCCTTCAGCTCCTGCTGTCAGGTCAAATCTTCCTTCTCAGATTTGCTTGTGGACTAAGTAGATAGGTAGTACCAATAAACCAGTGAAATGGTCCAGCGTAAGTTGACTAATACTCAAAAAGGACATGTGCAAAGCCTTGAATTTAGGATGAAACAATTACATTCACAAATTCAGACTGGGGAATGATTGGCTGTAAGGAAGAACTTTTTCACTGTGGGGGTGGTTAAACAATGGAACAGGCTATTTGGAGGAGGTTGTGGAATCTACATCCTTGGAAATTTTAAGAGCAAGTCAGACAAACACTTGAGATGGTTTAGTGAGGGATGATCCACCCTTGATCCAGGGTGTTGGGTTAAATGACCTCCTGATTTCACTTCCAGCCCTACTAATCTGTGATTCCATGATTCTAACAGGATTCTGCATAGAAGTTAAACCAGTTTGATGATATCATTATAGCTTTGGTTATACTGCTGCAGCTCTCTTGCATCAATTTTAAACCTGGTTCATGCTGGATTAGTTTGTCCCTGTTTTTGCTGTTTGTCCCTGATTATGCTGGATTAGTTTGTCCCTGTTTTTAAAGATTTATCCTTCCTTTCTTCTTTCCTTTCTACCTCTTTCCTAAAAAAACCCCCCAAACCCCCCAGATTTAACTAAATCAGTGCAGAATCACACTTTTTCCTTAAACTGGTTCCAGATGTGCTTATTTGGAAATAAAGCTGGGGTCTTCCAAGAGACTTTCTAAAGACATTTTCACAAGGCATTTTCAGTCACTGATACAGCTGGCCTGGTACAAACAGCTGATGTAGAGACAGCTTTCCACCTGTAAAGAAATATTTGCTTCAGTACAATTTACCCTATGGTTTTACACTGTGGCAAGCTGTATTGGTCCAAACCATGAAACACTGAATTATATTGTGTCAGTACTTGAGAGTATACATGATTACTATTTCACTGCTGCTGGAATACCCAGTGTAAGCAAGGCGCATTTCATGGTGACCCACAAAAAAACAGAACAAACTTTGTTTGAAGTCACAAATAACATTTGGAGAAGGCTGTAGTCCAAAATCTGTTTGGGGGGACATCCATAGAAATACCTTTGTGAGGCAAATGCTAAGGTTGTATGGGCAGCTTAGTGTAGAATAAAAGGCATAATTAACGGACAAGTGGAAGGCAGAAGATATGAGGCTTACGCCACGTACAGGCATTCAGTTATGACCAGAAGAATCGCGATTCTCCAGGTAGAAAACAAAAGCATGGAAATATTCAAGATAGGGTTGGATATTTGACCAGTTAAATAAAGTTTGGTCTGACTGGTCAAAAATTGTGGAAAAAAAAATTTGCCAGTAGGTCCAAATAATACATAGAAAAAGCACATTTTTCCATTAAGAAGTGTGTCAAAAATAATAAAATGTATAATATTTCTGTCAAGAAAACTACAAAAAAAATGTAATTTTTTTGTAAAATTGCTATAATATTTTACCTGTTAATTGATTGCCTTGCCAACCCAAGTTCAAGCTTCTTTTCCCAGACCAAACATGGTTGCTCTGGGGTTAAAATAATCTTGGAACAACCACAGTTAAATTGCTTCTGGGAGTTTTTCACAGAAAACTGAATGTCTGCATGTTTTGCCTCATCTTAACTCCTCCCAGGGCCCAGAAGGAGTGGAGCCAGGCTCCTATACGTGTCAGAGACTGGGATCATCCTGGCCTGGAAAAGGCACAGGGGGGGCAGCTGCTCTGTGTTCCTGTACATGGAAGGCATAAGTGAAGCGTAGGGGAGTATGGGGGGGCACGTGCCCTCCATGAGATTGGCTGCTGCCAAAGCTCCCCCCACCACCCCGCTACCAACATGATCGCTAGTGCTTGTGGGCAGTCGCCACTCGCTGCCACTGACAGTGCAGACAGTGGCTGCGGGTGGTCTTTCCGTTCCCTCCCCACCGTTGACACTACTGAGGCTGCCTGCAGGTGGTCCCTGCTCAGCCTGCCCTTGCTCCGAATGCCACTACAGCCACCTGCAGGCAGTCCTCACTCACTGCTGCCACACCCTTGCCACCAACACCACTGCTGCTGCCTGCAGGTGGTCACTGTGCCCCCCCCCACCCCCAGCCTCGGGAGGCAAGTGTTATGTGTTGCTCGTGATGGGAGGGGAGGGAAAAAGCAGCTCCAGCTCCCTGTTTGCTACTCACACTGGAGTTCCCAATACGAGAAGCAGACAGGGGCATTGTCATGCCATTACTGCTACTCAGCTCCCAGACACCAGGGGTGCCTGTAGACATGTGGGAATGCTGCTCTGACATACTACAATTACAACACATTGGAGCAGACTCAATTAATTGAGTCTGCTGAAGTGTGCTAATTAGCATGCTCCAGCAGCCTCCACATCTCATGTATTCAGTATCCCCATGCTTCAAAATGGGGGTGGGGTGTTTTAACTACAGGTCATTGAATAAACTTTAGTTAAAGCACCCCCACCACTATTTTGTAGCATGGGATGCTGAATACACAAGACGCTGCAAGCATTTTAATTAGAGCAGCTCTCGGAGCCACTCTAATTTTACGACAACAGGCTGAGAGCCATGGGGCTCTTCAGCCTGGAAAAGCGCAGGTTCAGGGGTGATCCGATGGCCACTTATAAATTTGTCAGGGGTGACCACCAGTTTTGGGGGCAACGTTTGTTCACCAGAGTGCCCCAAGGGATGACGAGGTCAAACGGTCATAAACTACTGCAAGACCATTTCAGGCTGGACATAAGGAAGAATTTCTTTACTGTCCGAGCCCCCAAGGTCTGGAACAGCCTGCCATTGGAGGTGGTTCAAACACCTACACTGAACACCTTCAAGAGTAAATTGGATGCTTATCTTGCTGGGATCCTATGATCCCAGCTGACTTCCTGCCCTTTGGGTGGGGGGCTGGACTCGATGATCTTCTGAGGTCCCTTCCAGCCCTAATGTCTATGAAACCTATGAAAGCACCCCCTCTACCTCCAGAGCATATGTAAAGACTCCCCAGAAGCTAGGCACAGGAAACACGCCTGCCTGCTTCCCCTTGTTCCTCTCCCTGTTCATCTGAGTGGCGGGGGAGGCAAACTGGGCTTGTAAACCCAGTGCTCAGCCCCTCTGCCTTTCCCTTGCCTCTCCCTGATGCTCTGCTGAGTGGCAAGAGTAACAGCTGAGAAGCTGGTGCAGCTGGCTGCTACTGCACTAGCTTCCCCTTGTATACCGCTACTGCTTAGCTGAGTGACAGGGGAGACAGTGTAAAAGCCAGAGGGGCCAAGAGCCAGGAGCCACTTTCTCCAAACCCCCATGGCTTCCCCTTGCTGCTCAGCTGATTTTGAGTAGTACCAGATAAATCAGGCTTCTGTGCCATGGCAGGAGCCTTGCTGCCACAGTGAAATGTTTCTGCCTCACACCCACTACCCTGGGTCAGCTTGAAGCACTATGGGGAGAGAAAGGTTCATTCCCTTGTGGTAAGGCTCCTGGAGTGGTGGCTGAGTGCTTCTCCCCATCCTCTCCTCCTTCTTCCCCATACCCTTTCATGTTAAGCTAAAGGAGTGCAAGGAATGAAGCTATTCTGCTCCAGGGGCAAACCAGAAGGGTTCCCACCATGGGAGGATGCCCACCTCCTGCCAACCAGCTGATTGATGGTATGGGGAGAAGCATTCTTCCAGGGCTGTATGTAGCACCTGCTGCCTTTCAGTGGCTGCTAAATGGCACTTGACAACCTGCCCTTTTCCCAGGTAGGGGAAAGGGCAAACTGTCAATTAATGGGCTTCCCTAAGGGCAGGACAGGAGAGCTGTCAGTCCTCTAGTGCCTCTTGGCTCACCAGGCTATTTTTCTATCAAAAGAAGTTTCTTCCAGTAGAAATGAACATCTGTACATAGCTTTAGTTTCTGAGATGCTGATTTGCAGAAAAGTCAAGGATGCACAGGACAAACTGAGAAGAAGGGAAACTGAAAAATGAGAGATTCTGTAATTTCTGTAACAACAGTGGAGCTGTGCCCAATCCAAAGCCATTAATGTCAAAGGGAACCTTGGGCTTGAGATGAACTCCTGAAGAGTTTCAGTCTATATGTGTTAAGTGATTTATCTCTCTTGTTTTAATTTAATTTTTATTTTTTTAGAATACACTTTTGTTTCATTGATACTATTTCAATTTTAGACATTTTTTTGAGGTGAACTCACTATGGTGCATTTTTTTAAAGGAAATGTAAACATGTTTACGTTGCCTGTAAAGCACAAAGGAAGCCTATCCTGGAGCACTTTTCATATGCAATGCATACAGAAAGGGACATGAATAATACTATTTGACCTCACCTAGTCCTGGGAATAGGGGATCTCACTGTAGTGATAGAAATTATAACTTATAGATGCTCCCTAACAGGAGACTGAGAGAGCTGGGAACTGGAAGACTGTCCCTCTGTTAGGTAGTAGTAGTTAGTTAGAGAGAGCAGGAGACTACTGCTCCACAGTAAATTTCACTGTTGTTAGTTCTTCTCGTTCACTGTATTCCTGCATTTATTGGACCAAGTGATCAGTACACTCGCTGAGTGTGAGGAAATATGGGAGTGACATGGAAGTATTCATGCTGTGGGTCATCACTAGACAAAGAAAACAACTACAGGGCATGGTTTGTTCCTATGTTGATTTTATGTGCTCATATCCTGTAAGTTTGCATCTGTGCATATGCTGTAGTGATAGGTTTGTTACCAACTATTTAAAAGTAACTGGCACAGGAATGGAATGGCTTCCCTTTTCATTCATGAGATCTGGTATAAATAAATACACACACTGTACAGTAAAATGTGGAAGTGGGATTGGAAACTAAAACATGGCTAGCTGTTTTCACTTTCATTTTCTTTCTTATCAAAAGTCATATCATTTCATTTTAGAGCCCTGAGAGATTTGTGTTTTTAAAAATATTTTTACACATTATACGTTCATTCTCTCAGGGTAAAAATGGTGGAAGTCTAAATGTACATAAATCCCAAATATATCAATTAGTGCCAGTGGAACTCTCTCCAGTTTAAAAAAAGGTCACTAGTATAATTCCCACATGACTGGATCATTTTAATTTGGAAATACCAGCAAAATGTACCACAAAGAACTGTACATAGTGACAAGTTTTCCTTTTTCAGCCCCATTTTAAAAAGCAATAGGGAAAATGGTACCTTTTCCAATTAAAATAAAGTGTGTTGAACCATTTAACAGCTTTTTGTTTTATCTACCACATAATTTAAATTTTAAAAACCAACTTGGGCCTTAATCCCCCATTACAATGGAAAGCACTGACTTCATTCAGTAGGATTCCTTAAAAGTAAGGGATTATGGCTTCATTACAGTCCTCTTATAAGAAAACATTCCTATAGAATTTTTATATAGATACCATATTAATAATTTTGAAGTATAGTTTTAAAAAAACAAATACAATTCTTTGATTTCTTTTCTTTATCAGATACACTTGAAAACTACTTTGTTACTTGGCTATGCTTGGAATGGAAACCAGGGTCAGCTTGCCCAGACTGGAATCCAGTATATGAGGCTAGTCATTGATTTTAATGCAGAAGTAATGAAACACCAGTTGATTTACTAACAAAGAAGGACATATTTAGATGGAAGCAAACATGTATTTTCACTACACGTTGCCTTGAATCTACAGTATCAAAGTTTTTCCCAACAGAAATGGAAGCTCAGAGCTTTGCATTGGTATTACCGCAGCCACTGTTGTCCCCAATACAGCTTGCCTTATAGGAGGGACTACTTTTGCACTCTTAATTTGAGGTCAGTTCTCGTTTTGTCAGAAGCTCAGAGGCTGTGGAAATAGATCCTATTTTCCCCTTCTTAACAGAAAGAAGAATGAGATATTTTGTGTCAATCTTATCCTGATCTTTAAATGAACTCCCACAGAGTTTTGGACTAGGACAAGATTGAGATGCTTAGTATGTATAAAATTAGAAATCAAATATTTCAATCTTATTCCAGTCTCAAAGTAAGATAGAACTATCTAGGGGTAAAAATGGCGAAAGAGTTTTCTTGAGTGAGAATAAAAATGATTATGGCTCTCATTCAATTTAGACTGGGTACACTGATGTAAATGACTGAAGGTAACTACTTTGAAACAAGTGGAATTACATTGGTGCAAATGAGGAAACAATTAGGGTTGTTCTTTTCAAACCTTAAAGATTGCATACGCTTTTTAAAATAATTGTAGGTGTTGATTTTTGTCACTGGTCAGACTCTTCCTGTGTAATGCACTAGCTAGCTGCCACTTCCCATGTCAGTGGTCATTTCAATTCTCTGTTTTGTATCTATAGCTTTTGAGGTGCTTGGGATCCTTCAGGGTGAAAAGTCCTAAAATAATGGTAAAGCACTATTTATTATTCTACATAAACTACCAAATTATTTGTTGTAGGCCTTAGTGGTTTACAGCTATAATAAAATATCTGGCTATTCACTCTGGATGACTCAGTGATAGGTAATTGGATACAGAGCTCTTCACTTCCAGGTCAGCAGCTCATAGCTGGCCCAAGGCTGTCTGGCCTGTATATAACAAGTAGATGATGTTTCATTTCATTTCCTAATGGTTAAATATCCACATCACAAAGCTAGTATCACAACTGGCATTTAACTGGCTTAACAATCTCACTTGAAAGGTCAAGAATGGAATAGGGAAGGAGGCTTAACTATCCCACATCCCTAGAGGTTATTCTTCAGGGTTCAGACTTGGATTCATTGATGAAAAGTTTTGGGAAGTTGGATGGCCATTCATGTCTGTTGTACATATAAGCTATTTAGGCACATCAGTCTCTAACCCTTCATCTTTTTCAAGAACTATTTTCCTTTAATAATTTTTGTGTATTTGTGACCTAAAATTGTGTATGAACGTGTATGTGTGTGAGAGAGAGAGAGAGTGAGAGAGAAAGAAATAAATTATAGCGTTTCAAGTGTTTTGCTTAGATTTTGTCCAAACCAGTTTCCTGCAATGCTTATCTATTGAAAGGTTTTGGGCAGTTCCTGCAAAGGATATTTCTAGCCCTTTTATTTCACAATTCAGAAAGTTCATGGGGATGTTCTTACTTTTCTTAGAAATCAATATTTCAAAGAACTGAACCTTCTAACCATTATTTAGTAAAAGAGGGTAGAATTTTTTGGTTGAGTCCTCTAGGTAACTTAGGAGCCTAAGTTTCAATGAAAATAAAGGCTCAACAGAAGTCTAATTCGCATTTTTTGTTTGTGTGTATTTCTTTTATTCTGTATTTTGGACCCTGGCCAGAGATGCTGGAAAGCTGTGGGCAGGTGCCAAGCAATGGAGAGTCTTACCTGATGCCAGTGGTTGCTGCCATGCTATGTTCTCTCCACCCCCAGGCTGCAGCTGCTGTGGCACTGGCTCCCCAAACACAGCCCACCTAAAGGCCACCATTCTATCACCCCTGTAAATCAGTTCCTGGGCCTGGTGCATCATTCTTCTGCCTTTGGTTATATTACTGGGTCTTGATAGTGCTAAAACACATAGGCTCTTCTGCCAACTCAGTGGGCTCATCTAAACAAGATGTTTAACTGCAGAGTAGCATAGTTTACTGAGCAGTAAACATGTGCATCTACATGTACATAGTACAGAGTAAACCTCACTAATTGCAAGTAAATTTGCTACCTGCAAATGCAAGTAGCAAATTTACTTTCAATTAGTAACGGCACAGTAGCACTCATGTAGATGCCTGACCAGGAGCAAACTTGCTCTTGGTCAGCCATCCACCAGGGGGAGGAGATTGCTCCCTGCCCCCAGGAGCTGCTGATGCCAGGGCAGGCTCCGCTACTGGAACCTGGGCAGGGACTATGTCCTTCTGACCCAGCAGCAGGGAGCTCCAAGTCCCGCCCCCCCACCTTATCTCCCAGCACCAGTGCCAGACCCATAACCATGGAGCTCAGGCTGGGAGGTGAGGGTCTCCCAGTGCCAGCCTGTGACCGCAGAGCTGATGCTGGGAGATAAAGATCTCCTAACATCAGCCCCACAGTGTGGAGCTGGTGCTGGGAGCTCCTTTCTGGCAGGGGCTGGAAAACCTGTTTCTTGCCCAGCTCTGTGAGTGTGGAGCTGGGTGGAGAAAAGGTTGGGGAGCTTAATCTCCACTCAGGTCTGCACTTGTGAAGCTAAGTGGGGAACAGGCTCCCAGCGTTTTCCCTACCCAGCTTTGTGCTTATACAGTTGAGCAGGGAACAGGCTGCCCAATTTGTTCCTTACCCAGCTCCATGCTCATGGAGCTGAGCAGGGAATAGCTCCCCATCCTCCACCCTGCAACTGCAGAGTGGGGGGCTGGGAACTGTTCTGGTGAGGGGTAGGTCCCAGCCCCATGCCCTGATTGGGTGATTAAGGCTTTGGGCTAGGAAAGAACTGCAGGGGTGGGGTAGGTCCCGGCCCCTGCCCTGATCTGCTGGTGGGGCAGCTAGCAGCGAGGGGGCAGAGTGTAATGACCCAGCTCTGGCCTGGAGACAGCTGTCTCTTGGCTCAGTGCTCCCTGCTGGCTCTTGGGCTAGCACTCAGGGGGATTCTACAGCTCCCTCTGATGGTGGCAGGGGCCCATTGTGGGCCCCCAGGAAGCAGGAACAGCTTGTTGCCATTAGCAGCAAATCTGCTCCCACTTCCCTGCTTGAGTAGATGCCTGCCCAGGAGTGTTTACTCATGAGTAAACTGATCCCGTATTAAATGCATGTGTAGACACGTCCAGTATCAACCACAATGCTTAACTTGATAAGCATGTGAGTAAAAGAACTGAAGTCAATGCATCCACTCATGGTTTAAGTTAAGTATATGCTTAGATCCTTATTGGAACAGAGCCAGAGTGCCTTGCACCTCACAGAATCGAACCCTTAAGCATAGGCATTTGAGTAGACAAATCCCTAAGACCCTGTCCACTATAAAAACATAGGACACCCAAGTCGAAGTGAACGCTGAATAACACCACATGGGTTTGCAGTGCTCTGTGACTGAAAAGGTTCACTGGAAGCAATTTGCAAAGAAATCCTTAGGAAACCACCTGGATGGTTATTTTAAATTAAAAAAGGAAGAGATGCCACTTTAAAAAAAATAATTTTTAATACTGGGTTTAAGTCTCTGTACATGTGATAGTCATTAAAGCTTATTTAACCCTGAAATTATCTGGCCTCTTTAATTCCACAGGGACTCTAAGAATCCTGGGTTAAAAGTGAAAAAATAATGTCTGGATGAAAATGAGACTTTCCTCAATGTAGAATAATTATTTGAGAATACTTTCCTTAATCAAGCCCATAAAGAAGCTAAGTAGTGCAGACAAAATAAACAATAGGTGCAGTTTTACACTCTAGATAAGGTCTGAGTCTGTGCCCACTGCCACTGATTTCAATATGCACAGTAACAGGCCTATAGATTGTATCTGTGTGCATGTATAATATGTCTATAAACCAGCCACATTCCCAGCCTTTTTCACACACTAAACACTTGGAGGCTATGAGATTCCTTGTTATAATATTGCTCCTTTTGAGATTATCCTAGTGTTCTCTGAGGTTTGAGCTTTCAAAATTCAAATATCTCTAGTTATTCAGACTGGAAACTTTCAGCAGGAGCAGTGAATTTCTGAGTTTTTGTTACACCAAACATCTGTGCTGTGCCCCACCACCCTTTCCCTAAGGATGAAACATGCTGCAGGGAGGGTGTTGTAAGCATTCCTGAACTAGACAGCTAAGCTAGAGTCATAACTGGATTGGCTAGGGCACTACTTTGAAGAAGTCTCCCATTAGAATTAAAACATCCCACATCCCGCATCACAACAGCCCTATTCTTGAGTGTGTCTGAACACTGGAAATATAAGGATAGCAGGGAGACAGGGGGAGGGAGAAGGAAAAGAGAGACGAATAAACAGATAAAGGGGCAGCCCTTGTATGTGAGTGGAATTTCCTCTTGGTACAGGATATTCTTTATCATTAACTGGTCAGTCACAGGAAGGAAAATGGGAAAACAGTATTTCCTGCTAGGGAAAAAAATGAATAGGCCTTGAAAATACCTGGGTTGAAAGAAACTTTTGCATTCCCATTACCAAGAGCAAATATGTTTTAAAACTCTTTTGAAGCATGAGCTTTGTTTCAAAAAAGTTTATCTCTTGAGATGAGACTTTAAATGATAA
This sequence comes from Gavialis gangeticus, assembly GCF_001723915.1. Lineage (NCBI taxonomy): Eukaryota > Metazoa > Chordata > Crocodylia > Gavialidae > Gavialis > Gavialis gangeticus. The sequence continues at coordinate 8,943,460 of NW_017729005.1, forward strand.
ATGCATCTTAAAACAACACTGGTTTCATCACATACTGCCTAGACCAGATTGGCTTGCCTAGTTCATTTTGGGGGGAAAAAAGATTTTAATTTGTGAGAATCTGTTTGAACTATCCTCTGTTTCTTTAAAAAGGATACTGTTTTCACAATACTTCTTCCTTCTGAGACAATATTTCTGTAAGTAATAATGACTTAATGGATCACTTAACATACCAATACTGTCACTTCCATCCCTCTGTAATTGAAAAAGATAGCCGTACAGTGGAATGTGGGGCTGCACTTAGTTTGGGCAAACAGAATTTCTTTTGGAGTTACTTGCCATGGTAATTAATCTGGTGGGTAGCAGAGCTATTTGCCTTACTCCTATGAGTAATTCCAGTGGAGTCAGTGGAGTCTACTTCTTGGAATGAAGTCTACAAGAATGCTGAGAGATATATGCAGATAACATATGCATATGTAAAGGCACAGCGTACCTGATTTCCTCAACCTAATAGTTCTTCTGTCTGGAAAGATTTGCTTTTGTGGCACTTCCCTCCCAGTAGAGATGGGCCTGAGCCTCATAATTTGTGTCTGTATCATATCTTCACATCAGGGGTATTCTGAGCAAGAGTTTTGCCTTGGGTCCATCAAAAGTTTATAGCAATCACAGCGGCCTAATGGAAAGGCAAATGATGAGGTTAAGTCATGCATCTCAGGGCTGCAAATATCCGAAAACACACACACAAATAGGTAGAGGGGAAGGCATGGGTGGGGGGAGAAGGAAGAAAGGGAAGAGAAGCTGCCCCACCTTCACAGAGAAGTATAATAAATAGCATTTTTTTAAAAGAAGAAAAGGATTAGGATTAAAGTAAGAAAGGCAACAAGGCCTTGAATTAAAAGAAAGCTTTAGGAATGATCTAACTTCTATTTTATTATGTTACAGAAGACAAAAAATCAATAGCTGGTAATTCAGACATAAATGAGTTATACAGGCCATTGACACAATGGACCAAACTTTATAACCACCACATCTGATGCTGTCAAGCCACAGGCTTTAGTGGCGCCAGTAATAATTATGGCTGATCACCTCTAATTCCGAGCTGCCTTGCTTGATAAAAGTGTCACTCTGAGTGGCTGCAGCATCAATAGCAATTGGAGATGTCACAAAGAGGGCAGCCTGCTGGAGGAACTGCTTTTTTAATCGAATGGGACAAACCCCTAGCTTTCCCTCCCCCCTTCATGGTCATATATCCTAAAAATGAATTATTTGAATTCAGGACTGAAACCAACCAGGCTGAAATTAGCAGCTTTGACCCTTGGAAGTATTTATCTTTAAGGACATGATAACTGTGACAACATCCTGGGAAAATTTTGCAGTTTAGTAGTCTTTAGTGCTTTCTACATATGAAGCATTACATGGCTGTTGTGATTATCTTTTCAGTGATAAAGAGGCCAAAGTGCTCCTAGAGCAAAATAATTCCTTTTGCTACTAATTCCTTCCTAAAATTAAATCATTGTAAGGAAAAAAAATCATTGTGGCTTTGGTTTTTCACCAGATCTCATGGAAGATTTGGAGGCCATTTGTAAAACTGAAATGTACTCCAAGCAGTCTAGTGAAGTCATTAGTATGGAAATAGTGTGACGGGCCTGGCAATATGGAGAGGCAGTAGAGGTGTTCTTAGTTTTGTTACTGAAGAATAATGTGTGGAATTGCTGAGTTGATAACTGTAATTTTTCTTTCAACTTATAAAGAAGCCCATTTTGGTTATCCCTACAATATTTTGGTTATCCCTACATTATACTGACTTTTCTATAATTTTGGTAACCATCATGTTAATATTTTGGGTTAGGTGGATTATCCCTGAATGCTTAAGCATTTAATGTCTATAAAGGGACTGAGTATTTGGTGCACTGATACAAATCCGTTGTGAATGGTGAACAGGAAAAGAAACCTCTTTGGTAGTAAGCTTTCCAGATAGACAAGTGGTATATGTCAGCCATATTTAGTATAGATATTAAACTGAAAAGACTTATAAATATAAAATATTCAACAGCAGTGGCTCAAACCACTATGGCTTTTGGACACATCACTTGGACACACTTGAAACATTTCTTCTATTTTGAGCAATTATTATCAGGCCCACTTATACTCCTCATCTTAAATGTAAGGAACGTTTCTTAAACATATAAACATAAACTTATAAAATAATTCAACTGAAGAATGTTTTTTAAATGTAAGGTTGAACAATAGCAGTGTTGCAATGATTTGATCAGTTACTGGAGAGTGGTACAGAGTTTGGTTGGTTGCTCTTGGTGGGGGGGGGGTGGTGCAGATAAAGAAGAGCCCACCGTTCTATGGATAGAAGGCATCTGCACAAACCAGTTCACCTGACAACTCCATGGTTGTCCTGCAAGACTTTTTTTGCCTGATTGCAATATTGCTATATACCAGTTTGATGAAACTGAAAACGTGCTTAATGTGAACCAAACCCATGCACTGTAATGCTTGATTTATTTATTCCCACCCATCCCCAAAATATAACATACACACAGCAGTTTTTTCCCCTGCTCCCCTCATCTCCTTGTCTTTTTATACCCCTCCCTCTGAGTTTCCCAATTGCTCTTTCTCCGCCTTGAGGTCCTAAAACATATGGGCATTTGTGTGAGTGTGTGTGTGCGCGTGTGTGCATGTAATATCTTCTGATCAAAACCAGTAAATCACTGACAGCTCCGTTCCCTGGGTTTTACTCTGATCTCGCAGGCAGCTGCTCAGGCCACTCTGAGGCGGCACTGTTTCTTTCTCTGTTTACTCGTTTCCAATGGCAATTGCACTACCAAGTCTCAGTACTTCTGGAACTTGGCCTGGGGCTGTTTTGGTTACATTGAAGTTTTTGCTTCAGCTCTGCCAGATTTAAATGGTGACTTCACCAGCACTGAGCTAAAAAGGAGAAAGGGGAGGAGGGAGGTAGTGGAGAGGGGAGAGAGAGAGAGAGAGGGCCAGAGCATTACATCATCACTTGGACTGGAATCAAATGGGAAGGATATGACTCACTCAGGCTAGTTAAGCTTTGGCTCAAGTTCTACATACGCTCATTCCAGGGCTCTCATGTTCTGCACCTCAGCAGGGAATTCAGGCTCAGTGATGTCCATGAGGTTTGTTTTTAATTTTCTTTTCCTTTTCTGATTTCGGTATACTTTTTTTTTGCCCTCTCTCCATCTTCCCGTCTTTCTCCTTCCCTCTTTGATCCCCCTTTCTGCTCTCCTTTCCACTTCCATAGAGATTGTTTTCTGGTGCATGTAACCTGGACTTTTGGAGCAGAAGCTGGTTTTAAACCAAAGCAAACCCAAGCAAGGAGCAGCAAACTTGAGAGAAGTCCCCCCCCCCCC
>NW_017729005.1:8946849-8965754 GCF_001723915.1 Gavialis gangeticus
AAGCCCCCCCCCCCCCCATCACTGTGTTGCTCCTAATCAGAGGAGACAGGGAGAGAGTTAAAATACAGGAACCAATCGCTTGAATGGTGATGTAATGCTGGAACTGCAGGGTTGTTAAGTAATGTGAGAGCAAGGGGGTCAGGGTTGCAAAGCATTTACCTGCTCTCAAGGGGGTTTAAGTTTATTATCAATTGCAGTGACTGTAACTGGCTTCAGACTGCAATCTCTAATTATTCACAGACTCCCCTTTTTTATCTTTTATTATTAAAAGTAAAACTATATTACAGTATTTTTTAAAATGTGATATTATCACAGCTGCAAATTATTTTCCACCAGGGTTTTGATATTTTTTAAATGGTTTGAAATTGGGTGTCTCTTTCACAAAAAGGCCAAGGAAAAAAAAGAAAAGAACGGAGAAAGCAAAGGGGCGGCTTGCTCAGAGTAACGGGCGAATTTGAAACTGTATGAAGAGAGCAGCTCAGCTATCTAATAGACCGAATAAAAGGTCTTGCTGTTAAAGATACTCTCAGGAAAATAAATCATTAAAGGAGCCAATTTGTGAAGCTATCTCAAGAAGCCTCAGTGCTTGGTTTCCAGAGCCTGTTGACACTATCCTGGCTCTTGGTTGGTCTTTTGCTTTTTTACTTATATTACTAAAGAGAACAAGGTCCTGCACCTACAGAGAGAATCATGGAATACTTCACCCCTCTGTAGCCCCCTGAGGATCCATGGGGCAATATGCAGGCTCAGGAATCTTCCTGAAGCAGATTTCATTATAGGGTCAGGCCCTATCGATACACTTTAAGTAACTTTTCTTGAGAATAACAGTATATAGCAAAGCATGGTGTGTTCTCTATAAGATTAGTTTGTAGAAGTGTGAGTCTGTTTTCATTCATATGCGTCAGGTGGGATTTAATGTTGAGTAAATACTTGTTTGTACAGTGCTTTTACTAGGTATTATCTGAACGGGAGATACCTGGCATCTGTACGTGTCCTCAAAGTACCCAGCAGCTCTGAGTCAGTTTTCTATATCCAAAGCTCTCTCCTATCAAGATACCATTCCTGGAAGTGAATTCCCTTTCAGGGAATTTGCATCCCTGAGTGATGCTAACTGATGCAGCAGTAGATGGAGGACCTGTTTTGCTGAATAAAGATGGACTTAAGTACATGCTTAAGTGCTTTTCTGAATTGGTGCCAGAGTAAGAAAAATATCAAATTAATGTTTTCAGTTACAATCCTGCACCCCGTTACCCTGTTGTGAGTCAAATATAGTTCCTGATCCATTCCTGGACCCTTAATGCTCTCTGAAGTTTCCAGTTGTCATTTGCACACACAAAACATAACAGTGGCCACATTTCCATAAATGCCTTGATTTTAACCTCAACAGTCAGCCATGCATAAACAGCAGTCAGACATGTATCCTTTTAAGGGCCAATCTAAGTGCACAAAGAATGTATATAGAAGGAGATTCAATATCACTGTTATATGGTTTTATATAAAAGTAACATTATCAGGACCTTGTTCTTTTTAGTAATATAAATAAAAAAGCAAAAGACCAACCAAGAGCCAGGATGGTGTCAACAGGCTCTGGAAACAAAGTACTGAGGCTTCTTGAGATAGCTTCACGAATTGGCTCCTTTAATGATTTATTTTCCTGAGAGTATCTTTAACAGCAAGACCTTTTATTCAGTCTATTAGATAGCTGAGCTGCTCTCTTCATACAGTTTCAAATTCGCCCGTTACTCTTCCAATCATACTGGAATATAGAACATGGAAGGGAATGCCTACCAAAGTCCACTAGGTCGCTCGCTATCTCAGCCAAATATGTAATAGACACCAAGGCCAAAAGGGACCTCAGGAACATCCGCTATGCTAGCATCCCATCTCCACACTACTACAAAGTACAAAACACCCCTTAATGCCCTTTGACAAACTTTGGATCTTTAGTATAAAAAAAACTCCCAAGATGATAACATGCCAAAGGGAATGCTTTTCCTATAGTGTGTCATGCAGCTGTACCTTATGATACCAGATTCTTCAGGCCTCTGTTGAGGGCATGTGGACTATAGAAAGAACTGTACTGCTGTGGGGTTTCCCACAAAGAATCATTACTGTCTCAAGTATTTCTCTTAGAAGTTCTGGAAAATGCTGCTCTTCTGTCCTTTAGAAATATCTTGTGTATGCTCTTCCCTTTGCCTACACAGTTCTGGTGGTAGGCTATATCCTTATCTTCACCCTTCCTCTCCCTACTTCTGTATTATCCTAGGTCAGTGGTTTTCAACCTGTGGGGTCTGCAGACTCTCTAAGGGGTCCACAAAAGATGCCTACGGCCAGGTACAGACATTACACTTTTACCAGTATAAGTGATCAGAAACCAGTATATTCTGGTAACAAAAGTTCAGCACGTAAAAGCAGTCTTAACAGAACAGAAGTTTGGCGCACACAGACTGGTTTAAAAATGGTAGAACCCAGCTAACATTTGTGTCCCCTGGACCAAGGGCGGATGTGTGTTCTGTTCACCACCACTTTAAATTATACCGCTTACAGAAAATCTAACGTAGCTCAATTCTGTCTTGGGCTTTTTGAATGTAGGCTAGGGCCTATGATCATTAAAAAATATGTGAATACCAACACTTAAAATTCACATCCATTTGAAATTTCCAAAAGGGTCTGCACCTCCATTTGAGATTTTTAATGGTCCACAAATGAAAAAAGGTTGAAAACCACTGTCCTAGGGCAATGCCTGCCTCTCACCAGCCACACTGTTTTGCTCTTGTGCAAAGAAACAGTGTAGTAGAGGATGATTTGTAATACTGCTTTTCCCCATCTTATGCACCATACAGGCCTGGCCACAATCCATGTTTCTGCCGAGAGATATATGCAGATAATGTTTTCATGTTATTTCTCTTGTCAAAATAAAATGTGTATGAAAGAAAGTGACCTGGCAGTCCAGGGACAACCATTCCACAGGGGATTTCATGTATCCCAAACCATTCACGCCATATAATAGTAAAGAGACAACCAGGGAATACATCATGATACTTTTTAACAATGTGCTCTAACTGGTGCATGTAGCTGTACTGCTAGCCATCACTTCACATAGATGCTTAAGCAATGTGTCTTTAATGTAAGACTAGAAGTTAGATGGAAGAAGTTTAGAAGGAGAACCTGGGGACCTGACAAAAACACATTGCATGTTTGAATTCCAAGTAATTTCTCCTGCTAGATAATGTTAATTTTATATAAAACCATATAAAAGTGATATTGAATCTCCTTCTATATATATTCTTTGTAGTTGCCACATTTTTATCTTCCAAATATATCCTAGCAATAAAGCAATTGGCTCATGGGTGACTGGTGCCTCCTGAGTCTGGGGGGACACCTGCAGACGCTGCTGGTGGCACAGGTAGTGGGGCCGGAGCTGGCAAGTTCCCGCAGACACCGCTGGTGGTGGTGGTGGCAGCGGCAGGGCCGGAGCTGAAAAGCTCCTGAAGATGCTGCCAGCAGCAGGGGCAGAGCTGGTGAGCATCCACAGATGCCGTTGGCAGCAGGGATGAGTCAGAGAAGGCACGTGTCCCTCTGTGCTCCCCGTGTGTCACCTATGAATTGACTTGATCACACATAACTGCTTTAAATAAGGATTGATTAAATAACCAATACTGGTTAGTGGAAATTTAGAGTCTTCAGTGATAGGTGTATTTGAAATGCAAAACGATATACAGCAGACTTTTTTGTGCTCCATTTTGTGTCCTTCCACTTTAAGATGTCCACCTTGAGCTACCGTGGACCTGATTTTTAAATGCGTCCACACAAAGTCCATGAAACTAGGGATGGTTTGAATCCCTAAAAATCAGGCCCAAGATGTTTCAGGTTGGACATTCAAAACAAGAAAATCCACGTTAGCCACAGTTACTTGATGCTGGGCAATGCTTTTGTAACAAAACCTGAACCCATTTGAAATCCGTAAGGTTGCATGTTTAATTTTTAAAATAAGTATCTTAAAATTGATGCAAACCTCAATTCATCAATTGATGCAAACCTCTGCCAGGGTTCACCCTTCTCCTCCCCATGCCTTCCAAAGGCACTGCCTTTTTTTAAACTGTCTTCTGAGTAAAGTGAATAAGTAACCTGCAAAACCCTGTCATTCAGGCTGTTCTGTGATGGCTTGACTTCTCCAAGGTTCAAGCCCTCCCACAACGTTCTGTGGACAGGGTAGAATATGTTGATCTTCCATTGGCAAGATCAGTACATTCTGCCTGGTCCAAAGAAAGTATCTCTAAGGGAACTGCCTAGTTCCTCTGCTCTTAGGGACCAGTGGAACTCTACACATTGCTTCTGGTCCTGCTGAAGATAACTGTCCTGCTGGCCTGTCTCTAAATGTTATTAAATGAACCATATTTAGTGTTCAGCATTTAAAATGTCATTCATGCCAAAATAGGATGTGTACTCTTATTATTTCTGTGGATTCTAAGTATCTTCATATCTACTTGACCATCTTAAGTTCCCAAAGACTAAAATCAAGTGAGTGGGTCAGCCAGCTTCTCCTGTCCAAGAGGACACAGGAAGATAGGTCATAAAAGTAATTAGTTGCCTTCTCCTTCCAGATGTGTCTACAGTAAAAGGGGATCCTGAAGCTTATTAGTGTAAGAAGTTTTGAGGAAGGGCAAGTCAGAGCTGGAAGTGCTGATTGTAGTACAAACTAGAGCATTGTACCACATGTGATTTTAAGATATGGTTTGAGCTTTTAACGTGAACTCAGAACTCCAAGTGAATCTTAGCATGTGTCTTCCTGAATTTTTTCTGTTAAACTAGTGTTATACACTACCAGTTAAACCCTACCAGTCTTCTACTTACTGCACTTACTAATGTGAATTAAGTTAAAAATCAGTATGTATCCAACAGGAGAACTGAGAGTAAAACTATTTTCTTTTGCAATTTATCTTTGTCTACATAGTAATTTTCTCTCCTTTTACCACTTCTCTACCAAGTTATGTCTAAAACTTTGTGGTTTCTCAGGGAATTAAAGTTTTCTATGAGAGTGTCTACATGTTGCGTTACATTGCTGTAGTGACCACATGTATCTACATGTCACTGGCAGCTACTTCGCTGTAGGGGCATGCTCCCCTATTTTAGCATGGTGAAGTAGTGGCTAAAAATAACCATGTGTCACGTGTATGGTGCAATACAGGTGGTTACTACAAAAGGGAGAACTAAAGCACGGTGCAGTAACAACATCACTGAAGAGTGATGCCCGATATATAGCATCTTTAGATGCACAATTTAAAGAAACTGATGAAGAGAGATCCTAAAAACATCCTTAAAATGAATACTAGAATTGTAGGAATACACATAATCAGTGAAACAGACCATAGATGGAAAATGTTCCTATTGAAATCATGCACCAAGTTAGAAGCCAGGCCTTAGTAAGAATTATTGTGCTTAAAGTAGTGCCTAACTGCAAGAAGCCATTAATGTTTTGCAATAAAGACTGTAGGTGACTTTTCAGTCTACAGACCTGGACATGCCTACCTTAAAGATAAATTGCTACATGAAATAGTCTTGTCTATTGTATTTACAATGTAAATGCTTTAGACAGTAGTTTGATGCCCATAGGCCAGTCTCTCAGAGTTCGAGGAGGAAGAGGTGGTCTGATACAAGGACTAGGAATCAAAAGTATTGCATTATAGTCCTGGGTGTTCCTAAGTGTCCCCATTAGCTCTTCATTTCCTTATATAGAAATCATATTTCCCTCAGGTGTGGTAGACTTTTGGTAAACTTAATTAATATTTGCAAAGTGTAATAATAACCTGAAATGCCAAATACTGTAGTCAAACGTTATTACTTTACATTTTTCCTCAAAAGTAGTCTTACAGATTCTGTCACGGGAATCAGCATTTGTAAGACAATAAAGTGCAGTAGCATAGCCAAAAAGAAGGGCTGCAGATGGTCATCATCAAAGCAGAGCTCCTGACATTAGTTTTGTATATTTTAAGGCACAGCCTGGCAGTGAGAACATATCAGAGGTGTCCTTCCTCCTGTTCACCATCAAATCTTCCTCATGATTCTGTGCCTCCTTAGGATGTGATGACTTTGGGAACTTTTCTAAAATACAAAGTTTGCACCTTCATTCTCTTGGCTAGCTCTGGTGGCCTAATGTGCACTGGGACTACAGCTGCTCCCATTTTGGGAGATTATAGTGATGCTAGGAGTGCTAATCTCATGTAGGCTTTTATTCAAGGGAGTAACCGACTGCACCCATTGCCTGGATAGAAAATGGAGGAATAAGGAAAGGCTTATGTCCTTCCCCTCCTCACTCCCACAAGCTTGGATGTTTACCAGGCCTGGCTGGGCCTAGTCCAGCCAAACTGTTAAAATCTGTTTAACTTTCCATGGAAAGTACACTTGAGTTCAAAATTTAAATTGCTTTATTATTAAGTGACTGTTTAGCTATTCTGAGTGGGTAACATATAGATTAGATAAAAGTGATTGACCCTTGACATCTAGTTTCTGTCTAGCCTTAGTTATTTACTATAATCCCTTTGCTGTGTATCATAAAATGATAATCTTAATGAATTAATTTGTTCTGAATGTAGATGCAATTTGTAATTTCAGAAATAGTCTTTCCACCATAGCTTAGCTGTACATTGATACCCACTGACTTGTGTTATATCCAGTTTCTGTACCATATCACTTCTGCTTCAAACTCAAAAGTCAGGGACCCAATCTGATGCTAATTAGTATTTCCTTTTTTTAGATCATCTCAGAGATATTACCTTGTTATGGCCTTCATTTTATTGTCTCAGAAAGTGAATGGGTAGGAGACACGTCCCCTGGCAATGAGACAAAATATTTGTTGCCTACTACCATGTTCTCCCTGTGTGCTCTGTTTATGGGTGGGGTGCACTGTTCTCTTGCCCAAGGATTTTCCAGTGGGACCAGCCAACTCTAGAGAGGGAGTAATGTGTTTTGACTTAGGACCTGATCCAAAGCTTTTTGAAGTGAATAAGAGTTTTTCCATAGACTTCAATGAACCTTGGATGAGGCCTATGAAGTCTCTCTTTCTTTCTTTTTATTTCTCTTGAACACCCACATCTTCTCCATACCTCCAGATGTTCTCTGTTTCAGAATTGCTTTGTTGTATTCAAAAATGAATGCAAGACTAAGAGTTGGGTACCTTGCCACCTGCAAGATGTCTGTATACTTTTAAATGTGACATACAGAATCACTTAAAGTGTGAGTATCTACTTGTTAAAGCTTGTTAACTCATGCTAAGGGCCTTGTTACATGTTATGCTGTAAGCATACAAATGTTGATCAGTTTTAGTGCTAGCTCAAGTTTGGAGCAGTGACATGTTCAAGCCAGCAGGGGCCTAGAGGACTGAAAGGTTAGAATCCTCCTCCCCTCCTGTTATGGACTTCCCCCCTGCCCCAGGGCTCAACTCTGCCTCTTGGGGTTCTCCCCTAGTCCCTGACCCTGGCACTCCCCACTGTGCCTCCTTTCTCCCCCCACACACTTACTTGTGGCTGCCCATGCTGGCTATCCCAGGACAGCAGGCAGGGAAGGGTTAACCTACCTCCCTGGCCCTGCCTTTGCCATTGCCATCACCATCACCATCACCACTGCCAGGCTGCAGCTCTTCTTCGGGCTGCCCCAGCCCAGAGAAAACACAGACGGCCACACGTAAGAGGGGGAGAAGGCAGCAGTGAAGAAGGATCTGGGGTGCTGGGGGGGGGCAGGGTGGTGGGCCTGATCCAGGTCAGCAGGGAAGGGGAGCTGGGTGGAGTGTTTACACTAACATGCAGCCTAGAGTGGCTACACCTTAGCGTAACATAAATTGGATAACACAGATCAGAAATAATCCTGCCCTGGAGTGGCATAACCTTAAGCCACCTAATGAGCACTTAAAACTACTTTCAGGTATGAATGTGTGGACAATCCAGGTATTAAGAGCTCCAGAAGTCATCCAAAATTACTGTGTAACAAGGCCCTAAGTGCTCTCTGAGCATATCAGAGTTACGCCACTTCAATTGAGGGTTAATTGTGGGCTATCTAGTTTGCATTAGCGTGACTTCCGTCTACTCCACAGAAATAAAATAAGCAATTTGCAGTCCTCCAACATCCCAGGATGCAGTGCTCCTAGTCCCCCTATTCTAGGGGGGGATAGAGTCCAGATGTCCCAGTCTCCCAGTCGTGCCTTGCTCTTAAGCCTTTTAGTGGCACATCAGAGCTGTGCAGGCAAGCTGTGCCCACCTGGCTTACAGAATGTTCTAACTTTAATATCACTCAGCATTCCACAGTTTTAGCAGAGTCTAAGCGTAACATGTAACGTCATCCTTAGATTTTTAAAATATATATTTAAAAGAATACTTTTTATTTCACATACACTTCCGCAATTCATTTTATACTTTGATGTTTCCCTGTAGCTACCAGACCCGATTTCAGTATTAAAATATATAACAGTGCTATGGACAACCTACTTAGAGATCACTCCAAAAGCAAATCAAAGATTTCTATACATTTGAATTACAGCCAGAAAAGTTCTAGTAAACACTACTGTGTAAAATTACCAGTCAGTGTATGTATTTTATCCTGCTCTCAGGTAATATAATCTAAGATATACAATAATATTATATTAAAATAATCACAGGGCACTTTATGAATTGCAGCCATCTTTTTCTTTATCGTTACACATATGAAAGCTGTTAGGTACAAGGTGCTGTTAGGTGCAAGAAGCTTTAATAGAAATAAAAATAGCGTTTATTTTGTGTCCAAGATAACTCTGACTATATCCCCTACTGCCATAAGAAAGTATTTCCTGCAGTTTGCAAAGGATAATTAAATATTTAGAGATAAAAATATTAAGGTAAATTCTATAGTTGTGTAACTGGATGAAGCTCTATAAATATCAATACAGTAGTGCCCATTTACATCTGCAAAAAATTTCATTCATTACTATGTAAAATACTTACTATTCTTTGATTTTTAATGCATTAGTGCCAGGCAAATCAAAAGCAGTACTAGTACCATGTCCTACGATTCCTTGCCAATCTGGAAAAACATGACAGCTCCAGAAAGTTTGTATGTTAGTTTTATCCTGACACAATTTTTCCAAAGCAAGTTTTTAAAAAAATCAGAATATAAAATCCTCTTATTGACCTCACCTTGACAGAACTCAGCATCACAGTGAAGTCTGTTCTCAATTTTTTTTTCGTTATTCAGCTCCTACATTTAAATGACTTCCATTCATTGAAACTGTGGATATGATCTGTATTATTTGTTTTTCCTACTGCTCCCTGAATTATAGAAATATCTGTTCATCTCAAAACACTTGATTTTTCTGGAAGAGTTTGGTTGACTCTTCCAATGACTTCTATTATAAATCAATTTAGAAATAAGATTAACTCAGGACCAAGACCACACAATTTTTGGACAACTATGGGGCTCTAAACTCAGATGTACTCTTTACCTTCATTCTCATTTTTTGCTGACAAATGCTGCAGGTGACCCTTTACAGTAAATTGTATCAAACAAGGCACAGATTAGTAAAAGATTTTGAGTTGGTTTAAACACAGAGTAAAAAAATTGTGAACACATACTGAAAAACCGGTGTGTATGAACCCAAGTCAACTTAATCTGCAAGGTGTGATGCTGCTGTTGAAGAGCTGGGAAAGCCAGGCACTCAGAAAGGTAGGGCAGCAGGTGTCACTACAGAAAAGGCAAAAGGAACGTAGTATAGATCACACTGGTAACAATGCAGAGAGAGAGGGATTGGAGTTGTTCTGAGTTTCAGGTAGAAAAAAGGAGTGAAAAAGTATGCTTACACTTCTCCCATCATTGTTTTCAAGATCTTTGTCCCTGGCACCCTGGAGAGCAGCAGCAGAGCAGCAATAGAATTCCCATAGCACCGTCGCTATCTTAGATGTGGGTTGGGAGCCTGCAAAGTCAGAGCAGAAAAGTGGGGCTTAGTTTTCAGCATCTATCTTGAGAAGACTATGGAAGAAGTTTAGCTGTGCCCATAAAGGAACTAAAGAAGATATTTAATATAATCAGAAACATAGTTGGTGAATCTACATGTGCTAGTAAAGCAACAAAATAAACTCTGGCGCAGCTTGTGCCAGAGTCAGCTGCTCCTGGCCACAGCATCTACACATGCACCCAGGATTGCAGCACTTTGAGCTGGTGCAGAGCAGCCCTGGGCTGACAGTGGCATGGGAAGTCAGCCCTATGCTATAGGTGGTGGCAGAGGGCTAGCTGGGGAACAAGGATGCTAAAGTGTGGGGCTAAGCAGCAGGCGGTAGGGCTGTGCAAGCTTTGGGTGCTGATTCGATTCAGAGGAGATTCGGCCCAATTCAGAGGATGAGTCTCCAAATCCAAATTAATTCTGGGGTCCAATTAAAAGGTCCAAATCAATTTGAAGCTCTCCAAATTGATTTGGAAAAGATTCAGAGAGCTTCCACAATTTGGGCAGTCCCTGCTGGCTGCATCAGGGAGCTGGACCCAGACTCCACACTGGTAAATAGGGGGCTGGGGAGGGGAGGCTGGAGGAGGGGACCATGGGGGGACCACTGCCACACCCCATCCCCTGCCTGCTGCTCTAGCCTCCCTGCACCCCCTGCCATGAGCCCCCCTGACTCCCACCCAATCTCCCAGCACTCCCATGGTTGCCCTGGCTGCCCCAGCTCCCGGCCCTTTAAAAAAACAAAAACCTCGGGCTCACCGGCTGCTGCAGTGGCCTTGGGGCTTCGCAGGGCTTGTGGGGCAGCGGGGATTGCCTCCTGCCTGGCAGGAGCCAGTGAGTCAGGGCTTTTTTTTTTTTTGAGGGCTGGAATCTGGGGCAGGTGGGACAACTGTGGGTGGGGGGTTGGAAGAGCAGGTGGGGGTTGGGGAGCTTGTGACAGAGCCCCCAACATGGCGAGGGGAAGTGGGGATTGCCCGCCTGCTTGGCAGCAGCCCGTGAGTGAGGGCTTTTTCTTTTCAAAGAGCTGGGAAAGTGGGTGAGGGATGGGTCCTGTGTGATTCAGAGATTTGGCTGATTTGGCAGGAGTCAAATCTCTGAATCAGATTTGGGCGAATCAGTTCAGGACAGTGATTCGAATCACTGAATTGAATCACAGCCCCCAAATCAGCTGAATCCAAATCTGAATCCAAAGCGAATGCTAGCCATTTCGCACAGGCCTAGCAGGCAGGCCCTGCACGTTAGTACCTTTGCACCCCAGCCAGCCCCTGTCACGGTCTACACGTGTTTCAACACACATAATTACTCCACCATAGGATAGTACTATCCTACAGCAACGTTAATTAATTTACTGTTCCCTAATACCAAACACATGTAGACTGTGATGCTTTATTGAGGAGCTAATCAGTCAACTCCACAGTAAAGCACACATGTAGATGCACCTGGTGCCTGCTTTCTGGTAATTGCTATAAGCCAAATGATATAATTCAGGGTATATGTTTGTCAATGCTTCCTAGTGTACTAGTATTCATTTAATGAATATAGTTAATTATTAAGAAACCAGTTATAATAATAACCCTCTCCTCCCCATAAGAAATGTTGGCCAGAACTTGACCCAAAACAAAGCCAGACATCGTTTTTGTGTTTAGAAAGTACTTGGACAGCCTTCTTGTATTGCTGGTTTTCACAATCCTCTGTGTGTCTTCTGGTAGCCAGGACAAACAGGAAAATCCCAAAATTGGTTTTGGGTTATTTCTGAACAGATCAGACACTTAAAATATCAGAAAGTTCTCTTTCTCCAAAAATAATAAAAAAAACAAACCCAACAACAATAAAATAACCAAGGTTTCTGTTGCGAGTCTTTCATAATATTTTCTTAAATAATCTGGATACATTTTTTAACCTTCTGAGCTTTGCTTACCATTAGATGGGGGATCCATTTGCTACTATCTCTCTAAGGTCAAAGGTACCTTTTATAGGAATTTATCTAGCCAAAACTGGTCTAATTTTACAAGTAATGGCACATTAATGCTACATTGCAATGAAATCCTTGTGTACTTTAATCTACGTTCATATTTATCCATTAACTATTGACTATCCAATAGACTGTCACACATATACTCAAACATCTCCCACATATGTACGCGGTGACTATGTTATTAAAAATGAATGATTAATTATAAAATATAATGTAAAAATTTAGAAAAAGTCAGTGGGCTAAACTCTTCACTGATTTGTTCAATCCCACTTAACTCTGCTCTAAATTCAGTAATTTATTAATCTTTGGTTAAATCTAGAAGAATCAATTATTCTTATCTATGAAATTTAAAAAATATGTATATAATCCAATAATGCAGAGTTTAACACTTAGAAATGAGACCAGGCATAAGCATGCTTTTCTACTGGGTTGTTTATTCACCAGCTGTATATCATCTTTTATTATAACAAAGATACACTTCTGCCATTTTTTAGAGTTTTGTGTCTGATTCTTTAGTAAATGTCAGTAGTCACTTTTGTACAATACTAAGACTGGGAACATTAAATCAGGACACACTGTAAAAGCTTCCTGGCTGGAGATAGGTAATGCTTCCAAGAGAGAGAGATCATGCTTTCCTGTAGGATGCGCTATTTCCTATGCACTGTAAATGATACCAGAGTTACGTCTTGTTGACTAAGAACAACTAATATACAGTCAAAGTTGATCAGGTTTTCTAAGGTAAGAAAGCAACCAGTTGCTAAGGTAAGGTCATGGAAGGGGTAAAAAGAAAGAGAGGGGAGTCCATTTGACAATCAAATTGTTTGACAGTTTTGAAGTTTGACAGATTGAGGGGTCTCATGTCAAGCCAATGTGATTCTGGGAGATGAGAGAGAATTGGAATTGGAGCTATGAAAATAATGGATATTTTGATTTTGTGCTTCAACCTGAAAATAAAACAGCAAAGCATTTCTTTTTCTTTTGTTTTTGCAAAAGTTAACCTTTATGAACCCCTTTCTTAAAATGTCTGTCATGCAAAATAGAAATGTCCTTTTAGAATAGAAAGTGCAAAAATTTTATTTAGAAAATATTGAAACAAAACATTTACATTTTTTCAAATACTTTTCTTCTTTTGTATAAAATCCTTCACCAAATTCAAAGCAAATTAAAAAAACAAAACTGTAAGCTTTGGTTATCCAGAAACTACATTAATCTTGGAATTTAATGTTAACCCCCAAAAAAACCTGCCCAGCTCTAAGCTGTAATAGCCTGAGGGGATTTATTTTCAGTGCAAGATACCAGTAAAAATCTTCCAAAATCTTAGGTCTCACAGGGATTTTGTCTACCCTAAGGCTTTTCTTACCTCTGTAATTCTACTGGTGGAAGCAGCAGGGAAAGTGCTGGTGCAGGGCATAGTTAACACCATGTCATTTGAAGACCTACATGGTGTGGGAGTCTTTTCTATTGCTGGTCTCCTATTGTTACATTACCTAAGCGCATTAGCAGTGACTGGAAACTTTTCTTAAAAAATCCCAACATAAACATATTGTATATAAACATATAAAAATCCAGGCATATATAAGATAAAGACTGGGACAATGATTTCAATTACCCTAAAGGGCACATGCAAATCAAATTGCCATGGCTACATTCTCTTCTCTTCACTACATTCACTCCCATTGATGTAACAAGGATTTATGCAGGAAACTCAGGCTAATACTAACAAAAATGGGGACTATAATATTTTAATTACAATGCTTCGGATAAACTACTTCTAAAATAATTATATTAAAAATTCTGGTCAAAATTGGACACCACCTGTCAATCAATTTTTTGAAAATTTCTAGTAAGAGTGGATGCTTCAGCTTTTGGGTGCTCAGTTGGAGACATCTTTACAGGAAGATGGTTTTCAGAAAGTGCTGAGCATGAGAAATGTCAGCACCCTAAGTGCTAGTCATGTTTCGAAATCTTGACTTCACTCCCTAAGGAAGCATCCTAGATCACTTTTCTTTTCCTTCTTTTTTTTCCCTTGTGAGAATCCTCAGGGTCTCATGAGGAAATACAATTTTGTTTTAATATTGTATAAGTTATAAGTAGGGGATGATCAATTAAATATTAAATAGAACATTTATGATGCTTTTGAATGAACTTCTTTCTCTGAAAAGATCATAACTGCATCATGTAAGCCTAGATCTTATGGGAAGTCTGTCAAGCAAGGCTACCTGCAGGTGCATTTGTATTTCTTGAATAATAAGGTCCCATCCATGAAAGCACTTAGTGCATTAGTGTTCTATCACAGATGAGGTGGGGATGCCTTTGGTTGCTTCTTTCTCCACTGATGCGTGACATGTCATTTTAAAAATAATGTCTGACTAGCTGTAACATGTGTCTATATAATTGCTCCTAATGTCAGAATTTTAATTGACTTACTTTTCTTCATCTAAAAGGGCCCATATCATGTTCCAGGACATCATAAAAACAAAATATTTAAAGTATGTTTCAAATAAAAAAAGGAGAAGAAGAAGAAATGCTTAACTTAATAAAGATGTGGGATTCATTTACAAAGGAAAACACTGGCCATGGACCAACAGCAAGCCAAATATTATGCCAGCAGTTTGCAGTTCACAGTCATCCTTGCATATCCCTTTCCCCCTCCAACTATAGTCCCCTTACCTTCTCAGTGAAATCTGTCTGGTTTACTCTGAGTTGAATACATTAATTTTGGTTTACTTAGTTTAAAAACAAAAATATAGAGGGCCCAATTTTATTTCATTATGCCCATGGGTAAAGCAGTCCAAGGTAATTACAACCACAGTGCTGGTTGCAATTTAATCTTAATTAAAGAGGGGTTTTGCACATAGGTTTTTGCACAGCATAATAAAATAGTTTGTGGTCTGCCTAGCCTCAGTTAAGTGTCACAGTATCTTACTCATGTGAGAAAAGGTTCATTCTTCAGAAAAGCAGGACTTGTAGGGAAATCATACAAGAGTGGTTATGGAGTGGCTCTCCAGAATACAGGTATCTTACAGGTCTTCATACTGGGTGTGAAAACACAATCATAAATCATGCCATGAAGTAGCATACTTGCTGGTTTCAAAAATATCTGTTATTGAATGGTTACTGTCAGAAAGCACTGCATTGATCACACACCTGTGACCAATACCTTTTATTGTTTAGGCTTTTTCAACAATGCTTTGGTTGGAGGTATTTTTTCCCGCACTTTGTAAGTAGGCATGATTTATTACCCACCAAATCCTTTAAAGCAAAAGTATTACAAGGTATCAAGTAATACACTCAGAATAGGTGTGGGGGAAAAAAATCCAACAAACATAACTAAGATGGTCCGTAATTAGGGAAGTCAAAGTGGATGTCTTGGCTTGTTAAATCAACATTCCCTACGAAAAAACAGTATAGTAAAATACTTTATCAAGAATGATTAAGAACAAGTTATTTTTATCACTACATCTCCGTTCTGTTGCTGTGGGTTTTTTATACAATGAGCCTTAGGGTATTCACTTCTGCTGCTTTAAAAATTCCAACACCTCAACTATTTAAATGTTCATTCTATTCCCTAATTCAGAAGAGGTGCAGAATAAACCTGTCTTTCTTGCTGTTCCTAACTCTGGCTGAGACCTGTTGCATCTTCCGATGTTCTAAATTCATAAGGTAGCTCAATTTACAATTTCAGTATTTTACAATATCTTCAACTCTGTTGTCTCCAGTGGTATTGATTTTATACCCTAACTGGTACTAACGGTAGTACTTTTAACTCAAATTGCATGAGTTTTAGTTTTCTTACATTGGTTTCTTCATCAATTAACTGTCATAGTAAATAAGTTGGTTAAGTCAGTATTTTGGTCC
This sequence comes from Gavialis gangeticus, assembly GCF_001723915.1. Taxonomy (NCBI): domain Eukaryota; kingdom Metazoa; phylum Chordata; order Crocodylia; family Gavialidae; genus Gavialis; species Gavialis gangeticus. The sequence goes on from NW_017729005.1 coordinate 8,962,641, forward strand.
AGATGCCAACATTTATTTACTGTATTTGGCTGAGTTTGATCCATTCTTAACTGGAAAGACTCATACCAATTTAAATAGCCTGCAAGGAGGTCATAAAGTTTGGAATAGGAAGGGTCAGTGTGTGCTAGCTGGGTAATCATATAATGGGATAATTTGACCAGATTTTTCCCCTTTGTTTTGAAGTTTCTCATACAACTTTATAAACAATGTAGGAGCTTTTTGATTGCCTTTTTGGTTAGGGGGCTTAATTTGTCACTACTGATGTAGAGGGTTAGAAGAGTTATCTTCAGGCCCCTGCTTTAGCAGTTTTACCCACCTAGAAGTAAATTTATCTAGAATGAGTGCTGATGGTCCCCCAGTGCATCCCATCACAGAACTTCTGCCTACAGGAAAGACAACTTTAAATTACAATCCGGCCTACATAGGAGCCTTGCCACTAGTAGCTCGGAGAATGAACTGAATAGGCATATACAGTGTGGCAAAAGTTATTGACCATTTCTTGGGTTCTCCAAATGCAATGGTGATAGAAGTGGTCTTTCCACAGGGCCATGTTCTCTAGGGCTAGGGACAGATGTTACACACAAACTGGTTTAAGTGATCAGAAACTGGTTTAAACCTGTAACAGAACAGAAGTTCAGTGCCCATAAACCAGTTTGAGAGAGGCTGAAACCGGTTTGAGATAAACCTGGTTGAATGTAGTATCAGACTTAACTGATTTGGGTCAAACTGGTTTATGCAAGGTCTGTCCCAGACCCCTTCCTGGTTTAAGTTAAACCAGACTCCACCAGCATCCCAGCTGTGCTCTCTGCTCCAGAAAACAGGCTGGCCCCACCTCTCTCCTCCCTAGCCAGAGCTGTGGGGCAGACTGCAGGCATAGCAGAGCCTGCTTGGCTTTCCTCACTTCTCAAGCAGGGCTTCTACCCTCCGTTTTTCCCATCTCCCACAACAGGGGCAGCAGCCCCACAGACTCTAGGCATGTGGTATGCTAGCTAATGCTGAGAGGTGTCTGTGTGACTGTGTGTTTCCAACTTCACTGGGACAGGCAAACAGAACAGTGTCAGCTTAAGGCGTTTTGGAACTAATCAACAGGGTAGCTGGTAATGTCCCTCCATTCCTTCCTTGGAAAGCTGTTTAAGAAAAGCTTGAACTAATGAGCCTTTTGTTTTGCTGATGAGCTGATAATACAGTGGTTTGCGGATGGGCTGATAACTCAGTGGTTTTATCAGCCCCCTGGTTGGTTTGCAGCCCTATCAGGTTTGCATACAGGGAGAGGGAGATTGAAAAACTCAATATTACCAACAGATGCATGCACTGGACACTCCCATTTTGCCTCAGAGTTATAGCCTGGGACTGGGGTCTGGCAACACTCCCACCCCTTGAGCAGCCAGCATGGAAAAGCCTGAGATGGGGCAGGCACAGTGGGGGGTTTACAGCCCTCCCTAATCAGAGCCTAGCCACGCCTCCTTACATCAGCAGGTGGAAGGGAAGGGAGGGCTGCTGTAGCACCCCCTGGCTTCTAGCCTGAGCCACTTCAGGTATGTGCCTGCTTTTCTGGAGTGAAAATGGAATGTTAATCCACCTCCAAATTGGTTCAAGCTTTGCAGGTCAGACTAACCTGCAAAGACTGAATCAATTTAGGCTCAGGCTTTTTGAATGTCTGTCCCTAGCCTAGATTAAGTTTGTATAGATCTGAAGGTACATGCAGACATTTGTTGTACCTGATCTATGATCACATGTCTTACTTTAAGCTGCATGATTGTACATTGTAGTTTGTGTACATGTTCACCAGTGCCAGGAGCCATACTGGGAATCCAGTGTAAGCAACTCAGGCTGGGTGGAGGAGCAGATGGGACCAGTGGATCCACAGGGGGGTTAGCAGGTCCAGGGGAAGGTTGTCCATCCAGGGGGTGAGGGGTATTTAACTGCAGTAGTCACTAGCATGGTCCTTTCACACTGCAGACCTGTTCAAAGTGGCATTTTTACAGCAGTATTTGAGGAAAAGCCAGAAAGTAAAAATAACTTCACAATCAGTATTCTCTTCTCCTACCAACTGCGGACTCTATGCTCAGACTCTTCAGCATGATGTTGCCTGGTTCCAGAGGAAAAGGTGTGGTCCAATAGTGAACCTGTAATGAGTTGCCATGTGGAACAGATCTCTACTATGTGCGTGTTTTACATGTATAGCTTGAATGTTTAAGAGAACAGATGCTCTTTATTTCCATTTGCATTAGCAACTTCTCATGAGTATCTGAAATAGACGTTTTCTGTGACCATAACCCCACCACAAATTAAAATCAGATCCTAAATCTCTTGTGAAGAGAAGCTCATTTTAGTGTATGGAGACGTTAGAAATGATACTAAATGACATTTACTCTAAACTTCAAACATTACATTTATCCAAGGCTTAGGGGTAAGACTACAGTGGAAATAAGACCGGGAGCTAAACAAGTTATTTATCTCAATAAATGTATAGCCACAAGCTAAAGAATAAACAGCTGGTCTTATGTTTCTGCCAAATGCAAATCTTCTTTCATATATACTGCCTGCATTTTATGCTCCTAAACCACTGATTACTATCAGTATAGATCTTGTGGATATCCTGGGCCAGATTTATAAAAGGTGTAATTCTGTTCACTGAGGTGCTATGATGACGTCTGAAGAGAAGTGTAGGATGGAGATATACAGACTCCAGTGACATTATATCACAAAAAAAAAGTGCCTCACTATTCCTAAACCTTCCATTTTTCTTCATTTTATAAATAATTTTTTAAAAAATTGAGTTGTAATAAGGTGACAAGGAGGCTAACTACAGCCTTCACAAAATTAACAAATTCCAAGAAAGAATGCTAATGTACTGTGCTAGTAATTTTCATATTTTTCTTGCCTTAAACCCATCCTCCCCCAAAGAAAACCAAAACAAAACAAAGCAAAGCAAAACACAGTGAAGCATATAAGCAATGCCTTCCAACTCCTGGACATCAGCCATACTCACTGCTGTGCACACTCCTGTTCCAAGTTGAGATCATATTGTTGGATATGACTGTTGTATGCAGTGCACTTTTGTAGATTTATTTCATTCCAGCATGTTATCCCTCCCCCCCCCCCAAAAAAAAT
>NW_017729005.1:8965850-8972965 GCF_001723915.1 Gavialis gangeticus
CTCCCCCCCCCCCAAAAAAAATGTAAATGACACCAGTCATCCCCCAGGATATTGTTTTGTGTAGGGATGAATATTAAAAAACTCCCAACTAGGTTGGTCACATACAGCACTACCTCCACATGGAATCGAAATTATTTTTATTTATTCTGCTCTTAAAGGAGCTGCCACTTCATGACATGTAGCTAATTTACATAATTATTATGCCTCTTCATCTCACAGGATGTGTCCACACAAATTTAAGGGAAATGTAGTCTTTGACACTTAAGCAAGTCATGAAAATAAGACATTTTCCCCGCCAAAATCCAAGTATCCTCTCCCTCCCTCCCCATCTTTAACATGGTTTTCCCTCCAAGCAAACGCTTGAAATATCAAATGAGCCTTGCACTGTGCCCTGAACGTCAACATGCTCTGCTCTATCAGGCCAGCAGGAGAAGCAAATTACATTGTCAAAAGCCTTCCACTGACAATTCTATGATACCATTTCCCACAGTTTAAATCTGGAAACTCTTAACTCAGATGCCTCAGTTGATTTCAGCTATTATGGTGGCACTTCACATAAAAGGCAATTCTTGGAGCATTCCCAGCATCAGCCCGTCAGTGTTAGTTTAAGCTAGATTGCTGGTCCTGGACGGACTGCTTCAGAGATAGGACTTCTGTGAGTTATATGTCCCCAAAATGCATCAAAAAGACATAGAAGACTGAGGCCTTCTTTGCACACAAGGGTTGTTCTGCCTTGTCTATATCAGGAAACCTAAATCAATAGACCTAATGGCAGTAGCTATACCCTTATAGTGAGGCTAGTTTGTATGGTCATGATAGTGTTGTCTAAAAAAAAAAAATAATAGTTACATCAGTGCAAACACTATGAATAGACTAGGCCTTGAAGTAGTCTTGCAAATCCCAAAACTTAAAGAGGTTTACAAAATATCAAGAATTAATATATCCTGCATACTCAGCATTTTCAAAATAACTTCAAAGCTGCTTCAAACACTACTGCTAACATTACTACCATAGTTCTTCTGAGACAGAAACCGCTTAATTTAAAAGTTATGTTTCAGCAACAACATTCATAAAGAAACAGAGAAAAACCAAAATATTGTAAAGCTAAACGAAGTTTAGTAAAAATATTGAAGGATCTGAGGAACCCTTCTGTTAATATTTAAGGGATGTTAAGAAATTGTAAGAAAAAAAACAGGATAAAATGGTAAATATTTATGTACCATGTTGTTCTGCAAATTTCAGGAAATGTTAAAAGGATAATCAGAATTTTTACATTAGTTGCCATTGAAAAGCCTTCTGCTCTGCATTGGGATAGTGGTATTTATCCATATTATAGAAAATCAAATAATGACTTATGAGAATATATCTTCTTTAAAATAAGATTTTCAAAGAAAAAGAGAAGGGGAAAAAAAGATGCAAATATCAATCACCGGGACAAAATAATCATACTGCAGATTTGAACACACTGATTTTATATAAACGATTATTTTTATGCAGTACACCATATAATTAACCTGTGCAAGTCACTATCTCAGACTACTATTTATGAATATTTAATCTGAGAATTTCGTATTTAAATGATCATACTATTTCTATATGGCAATACCCACATGATCTTCAGTGGGAGCAAGATTGTGCCTATCAGAATTAGAATAGTATCAGCTATTATAGGATCAAGGCCTTCTTGAGTTATTGAGGTAAATTATGATCCCGACTTCAAGAAAAGTACTCCTAAGCATAAAATGAACAGAATGTAGCCAAATGTTTGTTAAATAAATATTACAAAGGGAGGTTCATCCTCCTTTTTCATGTCATAAACTGATTATTACCTGGGGTCATGAAAAAATCCTTAATAGAATTCCAGAAATGTCAAGGTGTAGTAATGTAGGAAGTTTTCTCTTTCCTTTGAAGCATGCAGCATTGCTTACTGTCAGAGGTTGGTTTTAAAATTAGATGTAATCTACACACTAGGCCAGATTTTCAAGTTGGTTGAAACTGGCTTGGCTTGATTTGTTTGCAACAGAACTACATCAGTTCATGCCAGCTGAGAATATAGTTCATTTAGTTCTACTGTAGTCTGTGTGTTCATGCTTTTTATAGTTTTTTTTTCAAGTCAGCCTTTGTAAGTTTATTCAGGTCTATATTTGGTTAACAATGTTTTGCTTAATAAAGATATTACACATAAAACAGGCTCATTTTGAAAACCACTAAGTTAACACTATAAAATGCTCTTAGGAGTTCTGAACATTCTTGTTCAAACATTCAGACTGAAAGGCCTCTGGGTTTACCATCTCTCCTTCTTGTTCTCAAGAACTGTTCAAGAGAGTACAGGAATCTCTTACTATAAAAGTAAGAGATATATTTGTCTTAATCATTTTTATCCCATTTGCACGCTCCTTTCTGAAAACATTTCATAGCAGTAAACATACTCCTTGACTTACAGTACACATTCTATAAAAATGTGCTTGGAATCCAGCAAGTTATGGATCATTTATAGTTATTGTTTTTTATGGCTGGCTCTCATGCATTCATTAAAAACGAAGACTTAAGATTTACAAGTTTTCTGGAACTTGATCCGTAACATAAAAGACTACAGTAGCCACAATAAGAATGAAAATAACTCTGAATTGCTGAAAATGTTACTCCATGCACTTAGGGTGGTAATGACTGCAAAAGTAGCTTTGTCGATATTTATAAATCAATGCAAACCAGAAACTGGATGTTTAAATTTACCATGGTTTCAATGTAACTGATACCCCCAAGTTTAGAGCTTTAAGCTTTGTAAAGTGCAATGTTATTGCAGGGCTTGCATCCAATTTTTTAAACATTATATAGATTGGAGACAGATGAGCTTTTTGAAATTATTTTAGGTCTTTTTGATTAAATGCCTGAGATACAGTTTCCAAGGAAAATTAATTGCATTGATGTGAAAGCAAATGAACTCCAACCTCAAAATCAGCTGCAGGTTCATGTTCAATACAGTATTTGAAAGGGACAGAGCAAGTACAGATAGTGACCAAGAACTGCTAAACAATGTATGCTTTGTTGCAAGAATAGAATTACTTTGTTTTAGCTGCCTGTTCATGAGTGGCTATGTATGCCTGTGTGCATGTGGGAGATAAATTTGGCCATGTATTGTTATTTAACACAAGTTTAAGTTACTTCTTCAAAAAACCTTTCACCCATTCTGCTTGTCTATTTCTGGGAAAATGAATCCTTTCTCCATTAGTATTTGTTGACATCTAAAAGACTTGTCCTTTATATCGTGGGTCTAATCTATAATGTAATGGGTGAGATTTCTTTAACTTTGTTGAATCGAGCCTTGTCATTCATTGGGACACTTCTGCTATATAAATTATTCTGTCTTATGCAAAGCAGTAGGACATTTTATTACAAAATGGCAACGGACATCATTTGTCCCCTTAAAAGCATTCATTTGGGGCTCATGTTTGCTTAGTTTTTCCAAAAGTGTCTTTACACCAACCTTAGCAGAAAAATTAGCTTCAGATTCAAACATCACTGAACAGCTTCCATGGACATCAGTTGTACATATGGACAAAGAAGGCAAATATGGCCTTTTAAATTATGAGAGCAATCAACATTTGCTCAAAGGCAATTTGCTCTGAACTACAACTGGAGCAGGTTTTTCTGCCTTGCTCTGTAAATGATATGCTCTCCATTTTGTCTCCTGCATCGTTGTACTAACGTGGTTGTTACTAGGAATTTCAACATGTTTTTAAAAGGAAGTTTACACAAAAGTTTCTTCCAGGAAATGGTACAGTTTAATTTTGGTCCTAACGAAATGAATCCAAAAACTGGATTGGGAGGCCGGAGAAATTTCACTGACCATGTATAGATACAGTTTTAGGAAAGGCCTAAAACAAATCTGGATGCAACTTGCTAATTTGAGCAACTACTCCACATCTCTTGTGGAACTCCTCTGTATCTCCTCACTTTCTTACAAGAAAAAGATTAAAATACTTATGCCATACAAAGAAGAGCTTTTCCACACCAATGATGTACAGAATGTTTGAAATCACAAGGAACTGGATTAAGGGCAGTAGAAGCATTGGGAAGCTAAAAAAACAATATAAAATACATAATATATACCACTTTCTAGAGAAAATTGGGTTCTGAACTGCTACAGATTTCTTCAGTCACCTTAGGTAAGTCATCAAATTGCTCTGAGTGTAACTTCCTGTTGTTGTCATTGTTGTGGGTTTTTTTAATCACAGATCTGAATTTTTCTAAGGTGATAGATTTAAAAAGTATTTATACAATTTAGATCCATCTATTTATAAAATTTAGACCTGTCTTAATATCATATTTTCTTTAAAATAGGCACTTTGGGTAAATTGTGTATGTTCTAGCCAAATTTAGTGCAGGTTGGAAAGTCATTGTTTGCCATGGTATTTTCTCTGTCATGAATGCTACTGCTTGCAAAAGATGCTGCTCACCTGCTCCACAGTTCCAAGTATATTACGTTCTTCTGTATATTCGCTGGAAATTCTCTTTGATTACAACTCTCAGAATACCACTGCCTTTCTCAGTTTCCATGACCCCCGTGTCCATTCTAATCATTTTGGTTTATTAGTAATTTGCAGGCTATATGCCTATCAGAGTGATGTTGCAGCTTTCAAGATAGTATTTCTTCTATTTATTTCTATTCTTTCTTATTCATGTTACAGTAGTGTTTTCAGATATCTATGTGATTATAGCACCCCAATAATGACTAAAGACTTGTGCTGAACTTTGTACAAATACATAAGTTATGGTATTCTGTCCTGAAGAACTTACGAGCTATATAGACAAAATGAGTAAAAAGTGAGAAACATGATGTATTGTTGATTCAACTCTACATTTAGGGAACTAAAAAACAGAGGATTGAATTACCTGGGATCAAAGCTGGGTTGGAGACCAATCTGAATATTTAGTTTTTATGTATTGAGTTACAATCCACTGCCTTAGCCCTAGACTGTCCTTCCAATCTGTTGCAGCACAATGTTTTTATTTGTGGACCTGTGAGGGACAGAAAGAGTTAAGGACCCTTAAGCCATCTGAAACAAAAGCTTTGACCATTGGTTCTTCCATTGTAGACCTGTCTGCCTAATGGCAGGCAAGACCAGCAAGTACATCCCATCTTAGACACTCCAGGCAGGCAAACATCACTGAAACACAAGACCATGAAACGCTTGCTGCAGCATCCATCATTCTGTTGAGGACAGTGAAAACATGTGCTGTCATCTTTTTGACATTTTAATTGAAAAGAAAGCTTACACAGATTTCGACCTTAAGCGGTGTGTTTATACAAGTGTATACAGAGAAATAGTCTGTCAGTTCAGAGCAGGCTCAGTGCTACAGGAGTTGGTTTAGTAACTGAACAATCCAACATTAGCTCACACACCTTGCCCTGTTCCATGCCTCAATAATTTTTAGTAGAAATACTTTGCCTAGAGGCATGCAGTTATTAAAAAGGAGACTCAGCTTGCTTAAAGGCTGGAATTATTAGCTCATGGTAGCAAGCCTGCACTGGAGAAACTGTTGGTTCTTTGTTTTCACAACTTTGCTGTAATTCACCATCTTATTTTCAGAGACACACTTCTGCTTTGTTTGGGAATCCAAAAGAAAAAAAATGACCAAACCCCTCCCAAAAATCACTTTAAAATGGCAATTTCTTTCTTAAAAAATAGATTTTAAAACCTTTTGTATCTTTATATTTTCTATTAAATTCCATTGGCTAACTGGTAAGAGTAAAAAGAAACATTTTTATTTAAATGTATGGGATAGGGAGCTGTTGGTTCTAAGTGCACACTGGAATACTTTTCTAATACCCCTGTCATGGTAGTAACTGCCTTTTCTCCATCCTTCCATACTTTTTTGCTTTTTATGAGCACTAGTTGTTTTATGATACAATGTTATGAAAAGTGAATACACGTTGTTTGTGCTGCCATAAAGCATGGCAGGGTCACCCGAGTGGACGGACAGTCTAAAAACCTGTAGTTCTACATATATTGTTCTACATATAGAACAAATGTACCAGAATGCTTCACCCTTTGACCATTTTATTCACTACCCTTTAAATGTTCGCTAATTTTGTAGTGTTCTGCAAGTATCATTTGGGTGCCTCAAACCAGACAGTCTATACTGCTGCAAATGTTTTGCGTAACCATTTTCTTTTTAAACACTTTTCAAATTTCCTACTCTGCATATTATATTTACATATTACTTGCAGTCAGTGGCATCTGATTCATCCTCAGTTATTGTACCCAGGTTGAGTGTGACAGCTTCAATTGTCCTTGCTTACGATTAAACTTCTGATCTTGCCTGATTTGCAAGACTACTCCACTGCTTTAAGGACATTGCCTAGTGCATTCAATCTCAGTAATAGGATGGCATTCTGTTCTTTCCTGGTCATCTAGGTTGCTGTATTTTGGCTGTCTACACTGCATTTTTGCCCATTATGCACTCAGAGGATTTCTAATCCTAGGAACATACATAGGCCTGCATAGCTCTGCAGACTGGCTTTAGTGTATTGCAGGATATTTTTGCTCCCAGTGAGATCATGAAGTGTAGCAGAGCAACCATCTTTTTATTGCATTTTCAAGGACACTAACTGAATGTTTTTCAAGCATAACAGCAGTGGGAAATAGAAAATAAACGTTATATGGAATAGTGCCACCTACTGACAAAAGTATATACTATGGGGGTGCAAAACGGGACTTCGGATTCAAATTCAGCCTGAATCGGGGACAGTGATTTGATTTGTTGATTTGGATCACTGTCCCCGATTCGGATTCAGCTAAATTTGATTCTGAAGATTTGATGCTGATTCGGAGAATCAGTGATTCGGCCATAAACACAACCTTAAATGTTTTTTCTACATACCTTGAGGTACCAGGCACAGCTTGCGAATGCTGCAATGGTGGGGCAGATGGAGCCCCCTGCAGGCTCGGCAGTGAACCTGGAAGTGGACCAGAAGTACTTCTAGTCCACTGCTGGGTCCAACACCAAGCACACAGCCCTCCTGCACCCTCCTGGCTCGGCGATGAAGTGCGGGGGGACCCTGGGTACCCCCCCCCACACCCCAGAGGCACCAGTCACTCAGCACACTCCCC
>NW_017729005.1:8977965-8980090 GCF_001723915.1 Gavialis gangeticus
CTCCTGCACCCTCCTGGCTCGGCGATGAAGTGCGGGGGGACCCTGGGTACCCCCCCCCACACCCCAGAGGCACCAGTCACTCAGCACACTCCCCGGCAGACCCTGAAGTGAACCAGAAGTGCTTCTGGTCCACTTCTGGGTCTGCTGCCGAGAGCGCTGGGGAGCCCCCCATGCTCCTGTGGGATGCTCCATCTGCCCCACCATCTCAGCATTCACGAGCGGCCTGGTACCTTGAGGTATGTAGAAAAAACATTTAAAGCTGTGGTTGTGTCGAAATCATTGAATCTCTCTAAATCAATTCAGAGGGTTCTGATTTGATTTGGAGAGATTTAAAGGTCTCCTGATTCGATTCAGATTTGGAGATTTGGCCACTGAACAGAGCCGAATCTCCACCAAATTAAATCAGGGACTGAAGCTTCACACAGCCCTAGTATATACCACATAAAACATAACACTGGCACCAGCAAAAGGAAAGAAACATCCTATCTTTCTCCCTAAGCAGTTGAATGTCTAAGACACTTACCTGGGAAATTGGAGATCTGGGTTCTGGGCCCCTTTCACCCAGAGGAGGTTTGAACTTGGATCTCTCTGACTTCCACAGCAAAGCAGGCTGGCCACCACAGTGTGATGTCAGCCACTATCCACTCCCCTCTTCAGCATTTCTTTCAAGCTGGCCCTTAGGCAGCCATGAGAGGGAGGCATGGGGGAGATATATGGGGGTGTGTTACTCAGCTGCTCTCTGGGAGAACAAAAGGGATGCTTGTTTTCTGTACCCAAGGCTCAGTCTAGTAGTCACAGCAGTTTTTGGCTGACTGTTTTCAGGTGTCTAAGGCCATGCAGATCCACATGGGATGCACTTACATGCTGTGGCTGCTACTATGCCTGCCCAGTCTGTTCCACTTCATAGTCACACATCCATGCATGTGGGACCATGTGCCGGAGAACAGAATTCCTCTGGGCACATAAATGCCAAAAAATGCCCTGAAGATGACCAAAAAATGGACTTTTAGATGACTAGGAAATCATTGAATGCCACCCTTAGTGTTTTTGCTGCATTCTAGGTTTTTCCGTCATGATTTTTTACTACAATCTTGTTTTTGTATGAAAGTATTCCTTTTATTTAATTAGCCATGGCATGAAACACATGTGAGTACCAATGGTATGCACAGAATTGTACAGAATATAAAGGAAGACAGCCTCAACTCTAAGAAGGCTCCAGCCTAAGAAATTATTCTAGCTCTTTTTTCTTTTCTTACTTTTCTAGAATTGGGTCAGGCAATAAATCTCCTGAAAGATTTAGAGAGAAAGAAGGAATGAAACCAGGAGTTTCAGTCCTAAAATGCACAAGAGCCAAAAGGCAAAAGTTAATGTGTTCTCTGAGGCTTTCAAGGACCTGTTGGTCCTTGTACTTATGCAGAAATCACAGAGGTTCTTCAAACATGTGTTCAGGAAATAGAGGTGGTATTTACACAATTAGAATTTCTAAAGGTAAGATTTATTACTAATTAAACCCTTAAGCAGTTTGACCCACTATATATATATAGCAGTAGCTGCTTTGTGGTGATTTTATTCCACTAAAACAGCTGAGAGGTACAGTACTAGAAGGAAATTTTGGGGGAGTTATACCACAAATTAGCTAGCATAGGGATTATAAATAGGGATCTACCTACTTCCTGCTGAAACAAGGGAAAAATTGATTTTTAACTACAGTCTTGTTTTTGAGCAGCCTGCATCTTTTTCACAGCAGCTTTCCCCCTTTCCCCCCCACTGCTGATTGGCCAAGGGGCCAAAACCATAGCATAATAGCACAGAAAGCTTGTGAAAACAATTCATTAGTGTGTTAATCTAAGCAATCAAGTAAATCTACATTGAAATATTGGATGCAAATAAATATATGTGCAGTATGAATTAAAATTAATATTATCTTAGCTTTATTTATGGACATTCTACAACAAGTTTGGGAATCAGTTTTAGGAAATGAATGTTTAATCACAAGCGATATTGGTAGAACCTGAATGTCTGAAAATATTAAATACGTTTGTGAGCATGGGTGAAAAAAGAAAGAAGTTAAAAGGTGCTCAGCATGCTGATGCGTTTCCAGGCCAAACCAAAGCCCCAGACACGT
>NW_017729005.1:8985090-8987588 GCF_001723915.1 Gavialis gangeticus
TGCTGAATGTTAAGAAGATCTTACAATGAAGTGATTGCCATTTTTATGGATAAAATTAATTAAGCATTAACTCTGCAGTTCAATACATCTAAATGCCAAATGTTGCACAGTTACCTTTTTCCTAAAACCCCAGGATTTTGGAAGCAGTATTGACCAACATCAAACTAAATAATGCTAACCTTGATAGAAAGAATTCATGGATTCATAGATTGCGAGGCTGGAAAGGACCTCAGAAGATCATAGAGTCCAGCCCCCTGCACCAGGCAGGAAAGACAGGTGGGGTCAGGTGACCCCAGCGAGGTGACTGTCCAGTTTCCTCTTGAAGATTTCCAAGCACCACCTCTGGAGAGAGCTTATTCTACAGTCTGGACACTGTAACTGTGAAGAAGTTTTTCCTAATGTTGAGCCTGAAACTGTCTTCTAGGTGTTTGTGGTCATTACTCCTGGTTTTCCCCAAGGGTGCCCTGGTGAACAGTTGATTGCCGAGCCCTTGATTTTTTCCCCTGATGTAGTGGTAAGCTGCTACCAAATCCTCTCTCAGCCTTCTCTTTTTCAGGTTGAAGAATCCCAGGTCCCTCAGCCTTTTCTCATATGGCTTGCCATGCAAGTCTCTGATTATACAAGTGGACCTTCTCCGGACTCTCACAATCTTTACCACTTCCTTGTTAAAGTGTGGCACCCAGAACTGGACACAGTACTCCAGCTGTAGTCTCACCAATGCTGAGTAGAGCAGAAGAATCACTTCCTTGGTTTTGCTGGAGATGCATCAATTGATGCATGCCAGAGTATTATTTGCCTTGCTGGCTATAGCATCACACTGCTGGCTCATATTCATACTGTGGTCTATTATTATCCCCCAGGTTCCTTTTCTTAGTGGTGCTGGTCAGTTTGGCACTATTAAGGCTGTAGGTGTGTAGAGGGTTGTTCATCCCCAAGTGGAGCACTTTACATTTCTCAATGTTAAACTTCATCTGGTACCGACTTGCCCAACTTGCTACCCTGTATAGATCTGCCTGTATCTGTAGCTTATCTTCAAGCATGATCACGCTGCCCCATAACTTCGTGTTGCCCACAAACTTGGCCAGTGAGCTTTTCACCCCCACATCCAAATCATTGATAAAGATGTTGAAAAGTACTGGACCAAGCACTGACCCCTGTGGGACACTGCTGGCCTCTTCTTTCCAGGACGACACCAATCCATTCATTAAGACTCTCTGGGTCCTATCCTGCAGCCAGCTTCATACCCACCTGACTGTCTTGCAGTTAAGCCCACAATCCTCCAACTTTCTCGTGAGAACATCATGGGATACCAGATCAAAGACTTTTTGGAAATCAACGTATACAATGTCAACCTCTTTTCTCTTATCCAGGTGGTGAGTTATCTGATCATAAAAGGAAATGAGGTTGGTAAGACAAGACCTGTCCGTGATGAAGCCATGCTGGCTGTCATTCAGAATCCTATCTTCTGCAAGCCTATTGCACATAGACTCGTTAATGACGTTTTCCAGGATTTTCCCTGGGATAGAAGTTAGGCTAATTGGCCTATAGTTACTTGGGTCCTCCCTCTTCCGCTTCTTGAAGATGGGCACAACATTGGCTCTCTTCCAGTCCTCAGGGACCTCTCTGGAGCACCACAAATTTTGGAAGAGTTTTGTCAGAGCCTCTGCGATAACTTAGGCCAGCTCCTTCAGCACCCTCAGATGGAGTTCATTTGGTCCTGCTGACATATGTCTAATTTCTTGAATTCATCACACACCAGTTCTATGGCAATAGTAGGAAGGCAGTCATTCCTGCCCTGCTTATTCTGTATCCTGTCTGATGTGATTTTTCCCTTAGTCTGGTGAAATACCGAAGCAAAATAGTCATTCAGGAGTTCAGTTTTCTCCTGAGTGGCAGTTATCAGCTGTCCTAAGTTATTGAGCACTAGCCCCACACTCCCATTTGTTTTCCTCATGTTCCCTACATACCTAAAGAAGGACTGCTTGTTGTCCTTGATTCCCATTGCTAATTTAAGTTCAGTCATCACCTTAGCCTTTCTAATTGTTCCCTACAAGTGCCTGCAGTTATTGTATAGTCCTCCTTAGGGCCTGTCCCAAGCTTCAATTGTTTGTACACCTCTTTCTTTTTCTTTGGAGGACCGTGATTTCCCTGTTTATCCAAGAGGGCTTCCCAGCCCTTCTGGTACCTTTCCTCCGTATAGGAATGGACTTCTTTTGTACTTCAAGGATAGTGTCCTTAAGGAACAACCACTCTTCATACACTCCTTTTACCTTCGGTTCCTGGTCCCACAGTAGTACCCCTACTAGTGACCTGAGCTTGTTGAAATTTGCATTTTTGAAGTCCAAAACTTCAACCCTCTATCTGATTTGTCTGCCTTGTGCCAGACACTGAACATAATGGTTTCATGGTCTCTGTCACCCAGGCTACCCTCTGTATTTAGGTTGGTCACCAGGTCGTCTCTGGCCAGGACCAATTCATCATGTTACTTGTTAAATTCT
>NW_017729005.1:8992588-8995872 GCF_001723915.1 Gavialis gangeticus
CTCTATCTGATTTGTCTGCCTTGTGCCAGACACTGAACATAATGGTTTCATGGTCTCTGTCACCCAGGCTACCCTCTGTATTTAGGTTGGTCACCAGGTCGTCTCTGGCCAGGACCAATTCATCATGTTACTTGTTAAATTCTAACATGCAGCATCTACCACCAGTTGCAGCTGATATTCTCTGTCTCTGCAGTGTGAACACTTGTCCATAAATTGAGATTGCACTCTCTGTACCCATTGAATTGGTTGGAATGGTAAGGCAGTGCCTTGCCAGGTTGTAGAGATGTAGAAACTGGTCAGAAACAGACTTCCAAAATACAGGCACAGGCATCTG
Source organism: Gavialis gangeticus (assembly GCF_001723915.1). Classification (NCBI taxonomy): domain Eukaryota; kingdom Metazoa; phylum Chordata; order Crocodylia; family Gavialidae; genus Gavialis; species Gavialis gangeticus. The sequence goes on from NW_017729005.1 coordinate 8,992,923, forward strand.
GCATTCTTTGACAAAGAAGTCAAAGAATACACAGTCACATAAGCAGTATGTTCATTGTCATGCTCTTTTCTCCATCCCAGGATTGGTTTCACTAGTTGAGGGTCACAACCCAGAACAGGCATCTGGCTGGGGTCCAAAATGTGAACAACACCAAAAAAGGAGGCAGCCAGTTGTTTAAACCATAGTGGATGTGATGGAACATATCTGTAGTACTGATTCAACTTTGCAGCTGTTGCCTGGAACAGTTCCTGTCTCCACTGGTTTTCACATTGACAGTTTGAAAGCTATAGTGAGGCCATGTCTTTGACCCAATGTATTAAATCCTTCAGCTTGTTGTGTGCTTGGTGGATCAAAGCCTGATGGGTTTCAAACCACATTAGGAGCTCCATGAACTGGATTGAATTTTCAACCAAACGTTACTTCAGTGTGATCCCTTTTTAAGAGATTGCATAGTTTAAGCATGCACTGTGTGTAAGGTGTGATTTCCACTCCAGCTCCTCACTCACAAAATACTGGTAGTACCTCATATTCTTGATGTGGCAACAAACCGCGTTAAGCCATGAATTCCACCTTGTAAGCACTGGCTCTGGTAGAAGTGGCACAGCTGCATGCATGAATGCCGCATGCCCCCAGAGCACAGGAAGCTACCACAGGCGCCAGCAATGCTGTCAGTGGTGGAAGTGTGGCAGCAGTAAGTGGTGAGCTCCTGCAAGCAGTCATGGTGCTGTCGGCAGAGAGGGGGTGGGGGTGGCGAGTGACAACTGGCAGTCAGCAACCAAACGCAGATGCTGCCGGCAGCATCAGCAGTGGCCAGCGGCAATCGAGGATCTCTTGTAGATGCTGCTGGCGGTGTCAGCGGCGAGGGGAGGGTGGGGGTGGCAAGCATTTTGCAGGGGGTGTACATGCACCCCCTAGGCATCGCCAAAGGTCGCATGTAGATTCCCACTTTGATTGGCGACAGATTCCTTGCACCAGAGCTTATGGCCTGGACAATGTTTGAAGGGCTTTTTGAAGGAGGAAACCAGGCTATCCATGTGCACCTGATGTCTCTCGCTAAAGACAGAATGTATGCATTGCAAGTGACATGAATTGTATTGGGCCGCATTCCTTGCAGCACATCAGAAAAAGCACATATACATGGCATTGTGAGACAGAAATGGTGAGATCTTGTTGAATTCTAAGCCGTAGTTTATAACAGCTCTCAATATGGTTTGAACTGTGATATAAAAATTGACAGACAAGAGGGGAACTGGTTCTGCTTGAAAAACAGGCAGGTCATGGTCTGTCCAGGTCCCAGGCATAACTAAAAAGTGCAGGACATAGTTTTCTTGATGATCTGAGGCTTCATCTGCTACAGTCAAGACAGATTTATATTCTGCCAATGCAGCTCTTGTAGATTGTACCTGAGAAGAAATCACTGCCAGTAGGTAGTCTTGGCAAAGCTTGTCCACACATGGGGAAACATCCACCATTTGGCATGTTTGTCTTCAAGTACTCCCTTAATTTAGGGTTGTCAATTTTCTGCAAAGGGACATTTGCAATCATGAATGCAACTAGCTCAAATGCTGCCTCTCTTCTTGTCACACTGCTTTCAGTGGCCCTTTTAAACATCAAGGACATGGTTTCTTGTCTCTTGCTGTGTCCTTCAACCCCTGCAGCAGCCTTTTGCTTCACATGCAATTCAGACTCTAAATGATAAACAATGCTGGTTTTCCTTGCCACATCCAGAGGCACACTACACAATGAACAGAACACTTTGCCACCATCTCCATGCAAGGTTCCTGCAGAGTACTGCCTTACACGATCCATAGCTGAAATGTTCCTAGCTTTATGGGAGTTTCTTTCACTCATCATCTTTAGAAAGCATTGCCTGTCTGAAAACATTGCCTCTAGCTGTGAAATATGGCACCATAATCCTCTCACTTCCCTGACTGGTGCCTTTACTGAGCCTATGTCACTGGCTCAGTCTCTCACTAGCTGTCTTGGTAAAACCACATGCTCTGGATGCAGGAATTACCATGTTTTCCTTAGTGCTCTGGCAAGTGTTTTTTCCCTTGGTGATTCCATGCCAAAACTGTGGGGATCACCATTTTTGCAGGGCTCATGGAAACCAGTTTTGTTTGTTTGTTTGTTTTTGTTTATTGGTTGTTTTTCTTTTTGCAGTTCCTGTGAAAAATGCAAAATTGTGAATAGGGTAGATCCCTAACTATAAGTGTTTATTCACATCTTATCTATCTCTTTCCTCAGTTCTTGTCCTTCAGTACTTAAGCAGTCATCACTATTATTTAGAAAACAAACAAACAAAAAACTCCCATGCATCTGAGGAAGAGAAGTAGCTCTTGTTGTTCAACTTACTACCATATGGCACAGTGAAGAGCTGTGTTACTTCTGTGAAGTATCATACTCCTGGTTGCTTTTGATTAAGCTCACTTGACATCATTTCACATTTTGACTATTGCAACCTGCTTCTCATTGCAGCAGACTTATCTGCTCAAACATCCAACTCTAAAATTTACCTTCCAATAAACTTTCCTTTTTGAGCTCTTCTTCTGGCATTCTCTGCCCCTTTTAACTTACGACAAGCTTTTTTTTTATCTTTAAGACATTTGACAACTTAACCTTACCTTGTCTAGCTGCTAGTATCTTACTTCAGTGTTGGCAGTCATTTTCTCTTTGCCAACATTCCCAGCTGTTATCATTCACCAATCACTTTCTCCCTCAGACCTTTGAGCTTTTCCTACACTGCCTCTTATATATAAGGAAAAAAACTCCCTGATATAAGACATATGATACATGCACGTAATTTGTGTGGCCACTACCTTCAAATACCTACATTAAGGCCACCATTACCATGGTGCCTTTAAAACCTTTAAATGGTCATGGCCAGGCAGGTTATGAAGTCTGCCTTACCCTTTCTTTCTTTCTTTCTTTCTTTCTTTCTTTCTTTCTT
>NW_017729005.1:8995883-9000368 GCF_001723915.1 Gavialis gangeticus
CCTGAACCCCTGAATAAAGTACTTAAAAGTCAAAGTCTTTTTTTCTTTCTTTCTTTCTTTCTTTTTCACCCCCTGTTCCTTATTCTTAGCAACTCCCTTCCTCTTACTAAGTCCCTTATTCCTGTCATATCTCTTTTAAATATCACTCTTTTAAAAAATAATAATAAAAGTGAAACAAAAAACCCCAGAAAAATATTATTAAAAAAGCCATGCCAATTCTTCTTCATGTTAATTTTGTTACATATTTCTATTGTCTACCCTTCATCTGTTTTGTGTCTTTTAGATTGTATGTACTCTGTGGCAAGAATTGTCTCTTATCTATGTTTACGCAGTGCCCAGCTCAGTGAGGTTCCAGTCCTGATTGAGACCTTTGGGCATTACCACAATATAAATGTCTACTACTGATAATAATAATCTACCCTCATCACGCAGATGTCTGAATTGTCAGAGAAATACAAACAAGGATCTTTACTATATTAGAAAACATCCACTATCTTTAGGTGCCAGTTTTCTTTTCCCCAGAATTTGATTCAGCTCTGTGCTTAACTTGGTTAAACAAAGCTCGAGTTTCTTAGAGAGTTCTGCACTTTAGTGATACTGGAATCATAACATTGTTAAATCTAGGGTATTGCATGTTCAGGTTGGGCTTATGGAATTATTCAGGGGATTCGAAAGGAGTGTCTGGTACATTCTTTTTTATCCTGTGAAGCATAAGCAAATATGCTGAAATTGGATAGTCACACTTTTTTAAAGCTGTAGGTTTTAGAGGCTATTTCTAAAGTACTAAGCAGTAACTAGGCAAGTGGGCGACTATAATAAAATCAATGCGTTTCAGTAATAGTACTGTAGGTCAAGTGATTGCAGTCCTCTGTAGAACTGAATTAGTCCCTACCTCAGTACTCCTCTCTCAGGTACAATTTCAGGTGTAAAACTATTTCCCTTCTTCCTGTATCTGGCAATTTTATCTTTGTAGTTCCTGCTGCATGTTCAAATGCTGAAGCACAATGGTAGCACTCTAGATACTTTAGATTGTTTAGGATGTTTCAGTCTGAAGTCAACAAAACATGCATGTGGTTACTGGCCAACACAGAAAAATGGTCCAGGTGGGATTTTCAGCATAGCAAGCAGTTTATTTTGTATCAGACAGACAGATGTTTGTTGATCCATATATTGGGGACACTTCATTCACCATTTAAAGCAGTGATTCTCAACCAGGAAGGGGGTGGGAGCAGGGAGGGTTGCCACAAGATCTTTTGAAGGGTAATGCAGGAAGCATGAGGAGATAAATGAAGTATTATGAGATAAGCAGATAAAAGCAGGCTTTCCCTGCCTGGCTGCTCCTATGCCCCCATTGCCTACCCCTGCTGCAAAAAGGTAAATGGTGTAATAAATTCGTTTTTGAAATGGGGTGACGCTCCATTCAAATGTTTTGGAATTTAATGAGGATTGCCTTGAGTCTACAAAGGTTGAGAACCACTGATCTAAAAGTCCTCTTTAACCAGTATTTCTAAATCCTGATCTTGGTCATATTAAAACCAGTGGAGGTTTTCCACTGGCTTTAGTTGGAGCAGGATGAGCCCCTTTCAGGTAATAATGCATCTCTGGTTGGTTCTCTATAGCTGGAATTTTCAGAATCATTAGGGGCTGCATGTTACCGTGAAGTCAAATAGAGCTGTGACCATCTCTGAAAATGAAGCTGAATTTTGTTCTCAGTGGCCACATCTACATGTGCACTTACCTGCAAAGTAGACTAATTAGCTTAGGAGTAAAGTGTCACCATCTACACATGAGATGCTATTAGGCCACAGTAAATTAATTAAAACTATCATAAGATATCTTACAGCTGGGTAATTAACTGCAATTTAAATGCAATAAATTCCACCCAGTCCCCAGCCAGCAGGGGGCTAGCCTCCTGCCAGCTGCCTAGCCACACAGCTCCACACTTTCAGCACCCTTTGTGCCCCAGCCAGCCTCTCCGCTGCCCTCTGCCTCCACCTGGAGCCCAGGGCTGACCCACCATGCTCCCAGCCCTGGTGTAAACTGCTCCACCCCAGCTCAAATTGCTGCTGTCCTGGGTGCATGTGTAGATGCTGTGCCCAGAAGTAGTTTACTCTGGCTCAAACTGCTCCAGAGTTTATTGCTTTGAATTAATTGCACCTATATATACACGCAGCATAGAGCAGTTCCGTGGTTCTAGGCTTTTTGTCCAGCAAACTTATTTATTTATATACTAAGGGCCTAAAACCCTTGAGCCAGCAGTACTGATTGACAAGCCATCAGGTTCTTCATCATCTTCAGCATTTTATCAGAAGCATGAAGAGAAGAGGGGAGTGGAGCACAAAGGGCACTTGCATCATAAAAAGAAGCATAATTTTTGTTTCATTGATTATATTTGATTCTGGAAGCTATAAACTGGCAACCAGAAAGATCATGGTGCCAATACCAGACAAATTCAGTATTTCAGGCAATTTCAATCTTAAGGGTTCTCCGTAGTTCTCAGTGAGTTGTGTGTATGTTTTAATCCTGACTTGTTTTCAGTGTGGAAAGAATAGTAGTATCTGGCCAATGTCAAGCTTTCCTAATATAGAAATGAGTCTGATCTGTCTTCATTATGTAGAACCTGTATGACTGAGAAGAAGAGTGGAGGCTTTTGGGGAGTAGCCCTAAAGCAACAAATCTGTATGATGGCACTGTAGAGCTGGGAGAGCTCTCACTCAGGAAGGAGTTAGCAGGAGCTTTAGCAGGGAAAACAACCTGAAAATACTGGGGAGGGGGGTTTAAATTTAAAAAAGTCACAACATGTAAAGCATATGCAGACCCACAAAGCCAAGCAACATAAAAGGTGAGACTGGGGACAGCAAGGTAGCTTATTTGCCATTTTAATAAATACAAATAATTCCCTTTGCTTTAGTCCCATATTCCCAGACTCATTAAATCAATTTCAGAAACATTTTTGGCTCTGGAACATATAAGCAAAATTCAAACTGTGTAGTCCCCTGAGGATCACTTGCACAAATTGCATAGGTCAGGCCAAAATAAGTTTCTGTCAAACAGCCTAACACCTAAGGTTATTACAAAACTGGTGAGTAGTACAAAAGGCCTGTATATTGGACTGTCACAGAGTGTCTGAGTAGGAGGGGTGTGAGCTGTTGTCACGGTACTTGTTTTAGTTTGGTCACACTGAAAATCAACCAACATGTTATTGAATAAGAGTCTTCAGTGACTCTGTAGTGTTCACATACAGCTGCCGAACTTAGGGATAGGAAAGGCCTTTAAGGATTTTTGCAGTCCATCCTTCTGCTAGATCTGGATTGCCCTCTAGAGTACATAAATTCAGTTCTCTGTCCAGTAAGATAGCTTCCCTCGTTCCTACAGGTTAAGAAATCCAAATAAAGATCAACTTTCTCAGCTTCTCTTTCCTCATCTTTCTCAAAGAGCTCCCCCATCCCCATAACCCTGCCACTGCCCATGCAGCACATGGTCTAGCCAGTTCCTGCTCTCTGCCTGTACCTGGGGGGAGCCAGGAGCTGAGCAGTGCTGGGACCAGGGGGGAGATGCTGGGACCTGGGAAAGGAGACACAAGGGGGAAGCAGTGCTAAGGACTGGTGCTGCTTCTCTGTGCATCTCCCCTGGTCCTGGAGCTGCTTCCCTCTCCCCATGGCTCCTCCCCATTCCTGGCACTGCTTACCCCCATGCTTGGGCATGGGCCATTACCTCAAGCTCGTGCTGCTGAGCCACGCTGCAATCCCACACACCACATGGCTTGGAGCTGTTTCCCACAACTGGACAGCTGCCGCCAGGTTGGGGCTGGAACCCGGAGGATCCTGGGGCTCCCTCTGGCTGCTGCAGGGGGGGTGGATCAGGGCAGGGGGGCAGGAGCAGCTCTGGACTGAACTGCACCCATTGAGAGCAAATTTGCTCCCAACAGGGACACACAAACTGCTACATGAGTAGACGTGTGCCTGGGAGTGCTTAAATGAGCCTGAATTTTCTTCATAGAAAATTCAGGTGCATTAATTGCATGTGTAGATGCCCAGTGAGGCAGGGGAAGCTGCATTAGACACTGGAGAAAATTCATACATTAAATAAGACAAGCACTAGTTGTCTTTCTGCTCTCTCACAAGTTGTACAAATACAGCCTATGGGTACATACAAGCTTTACAGTTAGATTGATCTAAATTTGGTTAGGTCAATCTAAATGCCCAGGCATGCAGGGGTGTTCATGGGGTTTAAAGCACCCTCAAAAGCATGTGCCCAATCTAAAGTTAGTTCACCTGAGGAGATGAACTAAGTTTAGATCAACCTGGGTTTACCCAATCTAAAAATGGGTTGACCTGGTCTAGTAAATGCCTATACACATTCGCAGCACAGCTCCACGCCTAAGAAAACCCAGCCACTTGCCCCAGCCCGGGGTTGTGCTATTCCTACCCTCCCCAACTCTACCTGGGTTATTTTTAGCACCCCCCTCTACCTCTGGACTGGGCA
>NW_017729005.1:9000379-9004029 GCF_001723915.1 Gavialis gangeticus
GGTTATTTTTAGCACCCCCCTCTACCTCTGGACTGGGCAACCCCCACCCCTGCCCCCATGGACCCATTTCCCCACCTCACACAGACTGAGCCCCCCCTGCATTCATCTGCATTTGCCATTCCTGGTTTAGGTTTGGCTGGCTTAAAGTAAACAAATACTTATTTGTACCCTATGGGAGATCTGGTGGCTGCCTGTGGACCCTTTATTAAAGCAGAGCATGCCTCTGCTAGGTTTGAATAACATCTTTGATATTTATATGCTTCAAATATCTGTAGACTCTTCTTATCCTAACTCCATGAAGGTTGCTTACTAAACTACTAATCAGTCCCATCAACTAATTATTTGCATCCTTTTCTGATTGTTCTTCCCAATGGTATTATCAGTATTTATTTGTCAGTGACTTAAATACAATATTGCAAGTGCCTAGTGATTTGTGCATCTCTCTCTGCCATCCATAATTGCCCTGGCCTTATTTATTGTCCATTGGATGCCTGTTTTTTCTGTTTTTCCTGTTTTTTTTTTAAATTAACACTACGTTTTCTTTTCAGAAAACTTCAAGCAATTCAAAACTTTGCTGTGTGACCTTTTAGAAATAGTTGAAAAGCTTAATTAATTTTCCTAAAACTCATAATAATATATGATCTGCACTGTTTGATTTTTTTCTATTTGTTGTCTATGTATTTTTAAATGATTATTTTGAGTGTCCAGATATTTTTTTCTTCAAGTGCATTATTAAAGAGTAAGCCAACCTATTTTTGAATCCATTTGTTTCTTGAGCCTTCTCATCTGTTAATAGGTCTACTTTCTCTCTAGGCTTTTATCCCCCCAGATCTAGTTGTAAAAACCCTTCTAAATCCCTTTACCTCCTTTTGCCAGCATTAAGTCATTCTACCATTTTTACATTCCTTAAAAGTCATTTAATCTGACTCTGTAACTTATTAGGTTTTCTTCTAACTTTTGCCATTTTGCTTGCTGCGAGTGGCAGAATGGCATGTAAATTAGGACTATAGCTTTAGAAGTTTTTTGTTTGTGTGTATGACAGTTAAAAATGTTCACTATAAAATAACTTGCAGCTGACTAGATTTCTACATTTATTTAGCATGTTAGTTGGCTGTGATGATCTACTTTACACTCAGACAATATTTTGTGATAGTTAAACTTACAACAGTGCATTGAGCATAGAACCTTAGTATGATGCTTCTCAGGAAATAAACCTGTATTTATTACAAAGCACAAAAGAAAAAAAAAAAAGAAACCAGGTTGCTTTTTTTATTGTTACTTTAATACTTCCTCATATACAGATTTTTGGTCAGTGGTACACATTATGTTTCTTTGTTCTACATAGTTGTCCTTAGTTGTCTGTGATAATATAATACATTGATTTAGTCTCCATAGGCAGTGACAGCATTTTCTCCTTTTCTTTTAGGCCTGTCCCAGGTTCTCTGTCTTCACTACTGCACCTACATAACAGACAAAGACAGCCTATGCCTGCCTCTATGCCTGGAACCCTGCCCAATCCCACCATGCCTGGATCTTCTGCAGTACTAATGCCAGTAAGTTATATTAGTTTTAATACTATATGAGGCATTATCAGAGGAAAATAATCTACTGAATTATAAAAGGTGAAAATGTAGTTACTCAAAAGAGTGAATTCAGATTTTTATCTAATTTTGAGCTTAAACTTAAATAAACTGATTCAAATGAAGAGCTACTGTACTGAGTTTAAAGTAATGGAGTTACACCAATTTTAATCTCAGTTTATGTGAGACTAGATCCAGACCCTTTTTGTGCTTAGGGTTTCTGGCCCCGATAGTGATCTAACTTACTTCATTTACATCAAGAGTATTTCCACTGAACACAATGGAGTTGCATAAGTATTAAGTCAGAATCAGTCACTTACTAGAAAAATTATTGCAATGTGATCTTTCATGCTGGGAGGTGGTCAGTCAAATGTGAAGAATTGCGATTCACTCTTTCACTAAATTACTCATTTTGACTAAATTAAAACCCAGACCTGAAGGATTGTTGTTCACCATCAGTTTCCATTGACTTACTGTAAGATGGGAACTTCCAGTACTTTGTTAGTACTTTGTTACGTGCTGCTTTTCACAGTATTGCATTTACTTGCATATTCTCAATGAAAGAAATTACTATATTCATTAGAATGTAAGACAAGGTTTTTGCTGCCAATCAGCATAGGGAAAAAAGCCCCTTGTTAATGTTTATATTGTCCCTAAAATGAAGTATGTCTCTCCACCTCTTTGAAACAAAAGGTGTTATTTGATCTGCTTCTAAGGCTGGCACAGGTGTTTCCCTGGGGATAACCAGCAGCAGCACAATATGTGCCCCTGCTACTTGTCCCTGGGAAATGCCCATACACATGTGCTCTGGCACATGGCATGTTGCCCTGGGTTGGTTGGAGCAGCTGGTCTACTGATATCAATAAAACCCCCATGTTGCAAATTAGCATGGTGGGGAACACCTGCATGTGCGGCATGTGGAATGTGCGGCACCACAGACAGGTCTGTGGTGCTGCATACTGTACATGCACGATCATCTGGAAGCACCCTAGTGGTAGAAGAAGAGAACAATGGGTTTGATTTACCCAGATTGGGCCTCTGTCCATAATGGGTGTCTTTGTAGACTGGAAGTTAGCCAGCGCATACCAAGAAATGGTCTCTGCTACACAGCTTTCCTTGTCTGATTCCCAAATAGAATGGATATCCATTTTCAGTACCAATTTGACCCCAAATCAGGGATTTCAAATGGGTCCCTCTTCATCCACAGGTGTGAATCTGGATCATCAAATAAATAATAAAGCACCTATGGCATATATCTTCAGGAAAAACATTATCATGAAACACTTTTAATCAGTAATTTTTTTATCATTTCTAGTTATCTTCTAAATTTTTTAAGGTGCCATTAGGAAAGGAAAGTTTGTAAAAGGAAACTTCTAAAGGGTCATGAGGGCTTGTTGTTTTATTTTGCTGCAAGAATCATGCTCTAAAGCTTCACCAAAGAGACCTGGGGCATATAGGAAACACTCCTAACTTGAGCAGTCTCAGTAAGAAAAAAAAAAAAAAAAATCCCAGACTAATTTTCCATGCACTCTAGATCATGCATTTGTATTTATGTTTGAAACAAGCTCAGTTCAGCTACAGTGACAGCAGAAGCCACAATTTTATACAGCAGTGCTTTTAGAACCACTTAACTCAGAGTGTTGTTATACTAAAGGGGGAAAAATCATTACAAAAAACTCAAACCTGGGTGGCTGATATGTTTGTTTTGTAGAAAGTCTTTTTTTAACTGACTCAGATTTTGCAGGATGGATTCTGACAATACACACACAAGCAATTCACAAAACAGTTTGTTTTAGTGAAGACTCAAAGAAATAAAGCTGTGTCCATTTAAAGAGAAACTGAACATATGTTCATGATAATGTCTTTAGGCTTTTTTGTGTTAATTCCTCTCTTTCTTCTTCTCTTTGAAGATGGAGCGACAGATGTCAATGAACTCCAATATAATGGGGATGCAAGGTCCAAACCTCAATAATCCATGTGCTTCACCCCAAGTCCCTCCAATGCATTCAGAAGCCAAAATGGTAAGGAGAAACAATTGTGAAATCTGTTTTTATGCTTTTTTTTTTTTTT
>NW_017729005.1:9004040-9004526 GCF_001723915.1 Gavialis gangeticus
ACAATTGTGAAATCTGTTTTTATGCTTTTTTTTTTTTTTAAACCAAGTGGTAGCCAGGCATTGCTTACCTCATTCTTAATCATGCATCATGAGATTTTACCTTGCTGCTGTAAATTGGGACTTAGATGCATATGTCAATTAAGCTCACGCACTTTCAGATGTCACCAGTCTCCAATGACTCTGGGGGAAATGAAATTGAATTTTAAAAGAGCAGGTTTAAAAGAGTAGGTAATAGGAATTTTGGTGCAGATTAGTGGAACATCAGCAGTAGTCTGGCTTGTTCTGTGATTATAGCTGCAAATGGTAACTTGGGTTAAAAAAAGTTGTAGGTAAACAATTGCTGGAATAAAAGGTGCCTGGGAGGAGTATGCACAGGATCTGATTTTTTCCAGATGGCACATGCCATGTGGAGCTGATGTCAAAGAACAGTCGGAAGCACAGACTGAACAATGCTTGGAAAACCAGGACTATTTTTTTTTTTTTTTT
>NW_017729005.1:9004812-9008401 GCF_001723915.1 Gavialis gangeticus
TTTTTGAGTGCAGCACAGTTAGTGCAGTTGACAAAGTTTCATAGTTTTAACAAAAAATTAAATTTCAATTGTAAAGGAAAGAGGAACTTTTATGAAGTTATTTGTGAGATCAAACTTCTCTATACTAGGCAGAGGATCTGTGTGTGTAAACAATAGCTCACATCAAAAGTGAATATATAAATCCCCACACCTTACACACAGTCATAGAAACATACAGATCTAATATGGTTATGTTCATCAGTGTAGTTTTGCATTATAACTGAAATGTGATTGAGTTGTGTGATGGCAATTGTAAATGCACAGTCACAGTCTTTTAGGTTAAATTTGTGAGTTTTCTTTTCAAAATACCTTAATATTGATTCTTCCTTCACCTTAGTGTAAACCAGGAGTGATCTCAGTGAAGTCAATGGAATTATACCGGTGCATTCCTTAAAAGTCATTTAATCTGACTTTCTGTAACTTATTAGATTTCCTTGTAAGTAAGAGGAAACTAACTTATTAGGTTTCTCTTTTAAGAAAGAGGAAAATCTGCCTTACAAAATGCAATGTGTGTTATGCCATCACATGCTTCTATTTTCTTGCTTATACAGCTGATACCGGGCCTATTTTTAAAACTGTCATCCATCCCAAGGGAAAGGAAAATGTTTGCTTGTCAACAGACACAACATATGCTACAAACACTGTCTGTACATTATAAAGCCAGAAAATACATAAGGTTATTCTTTTTTTTTTTTAGACCTGATAGGTCACACTTTTCCCTCACTACTAGTTTGGATTAGGCTGTTAACCTACGCTTTGTTAACACTCTGTCTAAAAACCACACTCTGTTAGCATGCAGCCAGTTGGCCAGGAGAGCAGATGTAGCCAAAAATGTTGGCTACATCAGCCAAGCAAAATCTGTGGTCAAGAGGTCTCTCTCTCTGCTGTGCCACACAGCAACAGTGACATGCCAAATGGCAACAGCATCTGCAGCAGAGCTTGTTAATTCTTTTTGGAATGGGCAAATGTTTTTATAAGCCAAGTAATGCCAAGCCAAACCAAATACTCCTTGGCTGAATAAATCCAAATTTGGCATCCACTTGGGGGAACTAATGGTTCTGCAGTGTTCATCTCTCCCACACTCCCCCACCCTGTTTTTTTTTTTTTTTTACTGGAACTGTTAGGTTACTTAAAAAGAAAAATAAATTATGGGTATACGTGGTGCAAATTCTCCCCTTTAATATCTACACTTGAAAGCAAATTAGTTTTTAATATGGACAAGGTTTTTTTTGTCCTTGACTCTGATATATCAAGGTATTGCTCTTCCAGACTAAAGTTGATATTGGTTTCAAGGGCTAGGAACAGATGTTATATTTATCCCTGGGTAAGTTGTGCCTCTGTTTATCCCAGAAAAATATCCCAGTATTGGTAAATCCACACATCACCCTTCTAATCAGGGTTTATTGAGCAGCTGAATGCCATGCTGCTTTTATGCCTTTGATTCAATTATGCTATCCTGGGATAACTGTACGGATGTACTTTGCTATATCCTGGGATAAGCTTTGTAACTGTTACTATCTTTTGTCTGGGAAACATTTTTAGGATTTATGCCAGGATAGTGGACATAGTTTTAAGGATTACATCAATTTTATCCTGGGTTCTGTTCGCAGCTAGGGTGTACAAACCCCCCTCCCCACTGAACAAACTATTCTTGATGCCTCCTCTTCTTGCTTCTGTAGGGGCTTTATGAAGAGAAGCTGCACAGATATTAGCTTAGAATAGAGGCACCATTTATAGTTCTCAAGCCTTCCTTTTTTAAAAAATGTGTTTGTAAATATTGTACATTATGCTTTATAGTAGATTTGTATTAAATAATACAAATATATATAATTAATCCATGATTAAATGTCTATATAGCATAACAACCCCTTTCATTAACACAAAAAGGAAGATGACTGAGGAAGTATACACAAAGAAAATATTCCTTGAAACTAAGTTAATTGATTTAAAATCTGCATCATCTTTTTTATTGTTACACTGTCTGTTAGTAAACATCACAATTTTCCCCTTATGCAAAGTCTTAATTGTATGAAGTGTTGAGCACCTCCAGCAAGTTGAAATCAGTGGAAGATGAGGGCATGAAACTGATTCCTTCATTAGGAATGAGTTTCAGATGTTTGCAAAACCTATTAATGCTATTATCAATGATACCCATCTCTGCATATGTGTTGTTTAGCTGGCTGTGCACTGTGAGGTACATACATATCAGGCACTACACAAAAAAGTCAAACACGCAGCTTTTGGTAACCAGAGAAGTCCTAGAGACTTTTGGCCTGATCCATTTGCCTCTGAAGTCAATGGCAGGAGGATTACTATTCTTTCCAAACCGACAGGAATGTTTACTTCTTTCAATAGTGCCATGTAGATCCCACTGTAGGCATCTCTGCAGAACAAGCCAAATCTTTCCTGGACTTCATGCCCATGGCTTCAGTGGATACTGCAAAAAGGATTTGGCCCTTACTATAGTTATAAATATCCAATGACCTTCCTTGCTCCTGTAAAATAAATGCTAATAAATAATTTGTCTGTGCATAGCACATATGCAGGCTTTCCAGCAGAAAAGGCAAAACTTCCTAAAGACTTCATCCTAGTGACCAGTTCAAAGTGACTGTTTGAAAGCATGGGGAACAAATGCATATTTTAAAAATATGCATTATCTTTCTGCAGTTTGTAGAAGCAAAATTTTGTGACCAAAGTTATTAGCTTAAAAAAAAAAAAATCTGTAGGTTAAACTATATTGATTGAAATATTAATCTACTGTAGCTGATTTGTTAGAATTGATTTAATGTAGTACAACAATTTGCGATTTATGTTATGGTATGTCTTTCATTCAGCGTATCACATAATGCTCTAAAACTGCCATAGCTAATGAACAAATGAATCTCTAAATCAATATTGCTTTCTTGTTAGATTTAGAGCCCTGAGATTTGAAGCCTTCATGCTCTCCCCCAAAAACAAACAACATCAGCAAGCACTGATTTGATTAATACAACTAGATAATTAGAAGGAAAATATAACTAAAGATGTATAAAAGAATGTCAAGCATATTAGCATATTGTTGTATATGATAACATTTGATGGACTTTGAATGCTTGACCCTGCATTTGTAATCATATTGTTATCTGCTCACATATCACACTACAGCTAGGTGGACTTGCTATTTTAGAGACATTCATGTTCAAATATTTTCTTAGCTCCAGTCTGATGTGTTGTTAAGTAAACCAAGTAAGTTGAGTAAAGAAGACAGAGGATGCTATACATGCAAGAAAAGCAATCAGTAAAAAAAGTAAATTGAGGAGTGGGTGAGAGAGAGGTTGTGGGGGAGGGTAATGAATGTAGCTGGTAAAGAGTGGAAAGCTACCTGGGGAATCAAATGATAGGCAGGTTATAATGTGTCATAAATCCAATGTCTATATTTAGTCCATGACTTTTTGTATCCAGTAGGTTGATGAAATGAAGTTGGTAGGTTTGTCTGTGAAAGGTGTTTTGTAAATTCTCTTTGAGGATTAGAGCTGAGAGAGAGAGAGAGAGAGAGAGAGAGAGAGAGAGA
>NW_017729005.1:9013401-9027534 GCF_001723915.1 Gavialis gangeticus
GAGAATGTTGGGGGGACAGAGCCCAGACCCTGGGAGCCATTCAAGGCAGCTCAGGTCTGCAACCTCTGGAGTGAGGCCAGGGACCCAGTTCATGGGCCGGTGCACAGAGCCCAGACTCTGGGAGCTGCACAAGGCAGCTCAGGTCTGTATGGTGGCATGCTAGTACTGCCATAGTAGTACTATGATACTAAACTCAGTAGAACCTAATTCTTCTTAAACCCAGAGTGGCTCCAAAAGTGGAATGGAGAAGACAGCTTGTTTAGTTGTAGAAATCTGAATATGTGCTGAGCATGTGATCTCACTTATACAGGTTTCCCTCACTTTATACATGTGTTCCTGGAAAATGGCACAACTCAAATTTGCATAAAGAGAACCCACTTTACAATGTTTACAATTTGTTACTTTACAATGCAACTGTCACGGAGCAGGGCCTAGGGGCAGCCGTGATCCCTCTAGCGCCCCCTGCCATGCCAAGTAGGCGTTCCAACACCCTCTATCTTGCCCACCACATCTTGGTTTTATGAAGTTCAGTAATGGAGGCTGCTTTCTGTCCTCTTGGACACGGTGCTATGACTATTTGGGCTCCTACTCTGTACAAGGTGGCCTGGTACACCCCCAGCCTTATTGGCTATGCGTGCCTCCTACCTCCCCTTTAGCATGCCCCAAGCCTTGCAGCTGTCCCAGATGATGTCGGGTCACTCTCTCTCTTTCTGCGCCTTGCCTGGTGCCCCTGGGCTTGTCACGCAACCGGCACCCCTTCTCGGCGCTCCTGGGCTTGTCACGCAACCAGCGCCCTTTGCTCTGGCGCCTCTGTTTGCTAGCCCTCTTGGGCCGGCACCATAGGCTGACTCCTTCAGGAGCCTCCTCAGTATGCTCGCCCTTCTCTGGGGCTTCCTCAGTAAGCCCACCCTTCTCTGGGCTGCTAATCGCGCCTCTCGCGCCCTCGCCCTTCTCTGGGGCTTGTCCCAATCCGCGCCTCTCGCACCAGGGCTCAGGTGGCCAGTAGCCGTGCCTGGCCCCTTGACCCTGCTCAGGGTCTTTCGCCTGACTTGGGCTACTTCTCACCCGCACTCGGGCTTATCTTGCGCTTGCCGTGCTCTTCGCCCTCGCTGGGGCCTATACCTGTGCTTTCCGTGCTCAGGGGTCCCCGCAATGCTCTCACCCCCTCCGGGGCTCACCGCAATGCTCTCGACCCCTCCGGGGCTCTGCCCCGCACTTTCCACACTATCGCCTTCTCTGGGCTCTGTCCCACGCTAAACCACGCTCAGGGGGCACGCAGCCGTGCCTGGCCCCCTGACCCTTCTCAGGGTCCTTCACCCGACTGGGCAGAATACCGCCCTCAGGCTGGGGTCTCAACCCCCACACAATGCACCACACCAGTGCCAAACAGCCGTGCCTCCCAGGCACTGCTCTGTGCCCAAACAGGGCACCCAGGAACCCTCAGACTACTGAAGAGCTCCCATGAAGCCTCCTCACACCCCTACAGTCTCACCTGGTCTTCCGGTATAATGATATCCAACAACAAACTAAACAGAACCATAAGCCAACTGGCTGTAACAGAACAATAAGCCTACCGGCTATAACGCACACTCCGGTCCCACAGGCTTCTCCTGCCCAGCCTCCCAGTCAGGGTTCTCTCTACCCTGTACCATGATGTAGCTGGTGGGTCTCTCAGTCTGCTCCCCCCAACTCTACTCCGTTGCAGAGCTCTTACTCCTCCAGCAGCCAGAAGGTAACTATCAGCTAGGCTCTGGCCTGGGCTGTTTATAAAGGCCTGGCCCTGCCCCTTTCTGGCCATGTGACTTGCTCTGGTTGCCCCGGCAACTAGCACCTGAGCTGCCCTGGCCATTAGCAGATGCCCTAATTCCTACTCAGGAACGGGGCACCCAAGTGCCCCGTGACAGTAACAAATAAGGATATGTTCCAAGACCTTGACTGTACTGACCCCCAGACCCATTTCTACCACTTTTACAAGACAATTTTGGTACTCACCAAGAGCAGACAGTACACACAAGCACAGCTGCAGCTCCAGAAGTATGGGCACAAGCTGCTTTGAGAAGCAGTCATGAGCGCTGCTGCCAAGCAGCTTCATGGCTCACAGCTCCTGGGACGCTGGGCTGGGCTGCAGGGGCCAGTGCTGCAGCTCAGACCAGGCACTGCCAACCTGCTCAGCCCCCACGAATAATTTTTTCTTCCTCCACTTATGGTGTCACTCCCACAATGCACCACACAAAGCAACTGACTACAGGCTTCCACCACACTGATCACATAAGAGTGCCTTTACTTTGCATATAACAAAGCCCTAAATCTCTTCAGCCTCCGCAAGAGAAGGCTGAGAGGCAATCTTGTGGCTGCCTACAAATTCATCGGGGGCTTTATGAAGAATAGGGCGCAAGAAATAGAAGGTTCTCTGTTTACCAGGGCACCCCTTGGAGTAACTAGGAACAATGGCCACAAACTGATGGAGAGTGGATTTAGGTTAGACATCAGGAAGAACTTCTTTATGGTAAGGGTTGCCATATGGAAGGCTTCCAAGGGAGGTGGTACCCTCCCCTATCTTGGGGTGTCTTTAAGAGGAGACTGGACATACACCTGGCTGGGGTCATCTGACCCTAGCGCTCGTTCCTGCCCTGGGCAGGGGGTCAGACTCAATGATCTGCTGAGGTCCCTTTTTTCCCAAACGTCTATGAATTTTTCATATAAAAAAGGGTCATCACATAAGAGCGAATTCACACATACAGAATCTGCATAAAGGGGGGAAACCTGTACCAAGTGTGTACAAATTGCCTTTCTTGTAGCTGCCATGAGTTGTAATGGTTCCTAGCATTTTTTTTTTTACTTTGTGTCACTTTATTCCCAGTGAACTTATCAGTATTATTTCACTAAAAGAACTTGGATTGTTATTAGGCTGCTTCCATTCATTCAGCTGGGTATTGTAATTGCCTCTCTCTGCCCCAATACCAACTAACTTCCTGCTTTCTTTTCTGTCTTTCCACTACTGTTTGTTTTCTCATAGGATTTACTGTCTTCATAGATATGTTTCTCTTTCTCCATTTTCCTCCAGTGTCCACTCTGGTTTTGTAACCATAGCAACAAGTGAAATAAAACCCCAGTATTTGCTCTCTTGAGTTATCAGCAAACCAAACACAAGAGCTGCTGGATCTTGTTTTTTTAGGTTTTTGTTGGTTTGTTTTGGTTTGGGGGTTTTTTTTGTTCTAAAGTTTGAAAGACTTTGATCAAATAGAGCTTTACTCATACAGTGTCACTAGTCTGGTTCTGAACTCTTCTGTTCATGTAAACTTGCTTGTGTGAAAATAAAAGCAGCTCCTTATGGCAGCAAAGCCAGGAAAAATGGAAATTATAAAAAAAAGATGTGTTATAGGGAAGTAACACAGCATTCCTCAAATAGATATATTTGAGGCTTTTGCTTGGAATTTGTACAGCTTTCACTTTCCAAAATAATGGAAGTTGTTTTGCACTTTGGGTTGTCTGGCATTTGCTTGAGATGTACAGTGTGTCTAATCACAACATAAATCCTTTTAGAGGTGGGGGAGTACATTTAATGCATCAGCAGCTACAGGTTTTACCCATGGAGGCAACTTATCAGGTTTATCAAGCACATTCTCTCCACAAAAAGCTATTCAAAAAATGCTTTTCTGCACAATGTACAGTTCGCAGGCATTTTCAAGACACAGTGAAGGTATTAACCACTAATTATTTTTATAATCTTGATAATATTCTTCTTCAGTAAATACTATTACAGTTTTACAGTTGAAAAAATTGAGGAAGAGAAGTGACTTCCTAAAGGTCAAACCACTTGTCAGTGACAGCTGAGATGAGAAGACATGAGTTTTTGACTTCTACCTCAGGGTTATTTCTGGTAAATCATCCCACTCCTCTTAGAGTTGAATTTACTTACAGTTATAACTAACCATACAAAAGTCATGGATAGATCATACAAAATCTAGGAAACCGTTTACACCAATGGTGGCCAACTATGGCATGCATGCCACAAGTGGCACTGGCAGCCTCTGTGTGTGGCACGCAGCAGGTCAGGGAACAGAAAGCAGAGCAGCAGATTGATTCCCTTCCCTTGTGCAGAGTTGTGTCTGGAGAAAGTGCAGGTGTGACACTCCTGTCAAGAGGTTGGTCTCCACTGTTTTAAACTTACTCTGGAACTAGATGTCTATCTTCAGGTTTGTATTCAAAGTCAAAAGAAGGTTAAGATATGAGTTAAATTAAAGGCAGTGGAATAACATGAACTACTTTCATGAGATTTTAGCACAAAATGACAGGATTTAAAGAGTTTAACTGATTTTTATGATGTCTTTGTCATTCCAAATGATGGAAGTCTTGTAAGACTGGGTTTCCTTGTGCTGCATATTCCTTTCTTTTTGTTTGATATCTTATGAGATCACTGATTTTCAAATAGTTTTAACCAAAACCAAACCAGGACTGGAAAGCAATTCTGCAGAATTAATTGCAAAATTAAGCTGTTATGTTTGAAGAGACATTCATGTATTTGTATCTCTCATCTATTTGATTCTTTAAAATATGGACAGTAATATTTTTTAGCAGTTATAGGGGGATACGCTGTCTTCAAGATGTTAATTAGTAAAATGTTTCTTATTCACATTTAGCTAGTTATCCAGGACGTAATTTTAAATAGCTTATAGAGCCTGGGACCCCTGCCCAGGAACTACTTGCTTATCTAACTTTATTTTGCTATACTTGCTGTTTTTACTAGCAAATTATTGGCCTATTAAATGTTTATCTGAGCTGTTAGTATTTGAAAGTCTATGAATAACCTTTTCAGCTGTGCACTGCAGACAGACTATAATGATACAGTTTAGTTAGTTATATCCTCTGTATTATGTATCCTAGTTTTACAACAGCTTATTTCATAGGGGTTATGAACTTCAATATAGGTTAACATAACTTCAATATGGGTTAAAGCATGGCTCAGAAGATTCCAGTCAACAGCTTCTCTCATCTTTATCAGGGATGTTTTATTAACAAGCTGGGAAATAAAATCTTTATAGGTTACATGTCTGCTAATTACTTCAGGTAATTAGCTGATGGCTTGTATTCCTAGCAGGTAGCTAAAATGTGTCTTAGTTGGTCAAAGCGGCAACATGCCTCTATAATTCTGATTACGAACAGTAAAGGATATGTCTAGTCTACTAAGAAGTGCTTACTGAATGGCCCTATGACACCTTTAGGAATAATGGTTAATGAAGTCAGATTCTGTTTTTCCTCAGGCATGTACATTTCTTATATAAATACACACAGGCATACATACATACACACAGGCACACACGCACATATATATGTGTGTGTGTGTGTGTGTATACCTATAAATGTATACATATAAATATCCATCTGTGTATGTACACATACATGTATATTTATATGTATACATTTATATATTTTATAATATATTATATATAAATTATATAATAAATATTTATTAGGCCTATGTGAAGCAGCTAGCATTCACTTTGGATTCAGATTCAGCCAATTTGGGGGACAGTGATTGTATTCGGTGATTTGAATCACTGTCCTGATTCGATTCAACCGAATCTCTGAATCAGCCAGGTCAGGCCCATCCCCTGCCCCTCTCTCAGCCCGGCAATGGCTGCCCCACTCACCCTACCTCCAGGCACTTGGGGGGGAAAAAAGCCCCCACTCAGCAGGTGCTGCCAGGCAGGGGTTGATCCCTGCTGCCCCCCACTGCCCCACGCTGCATGGGGGGGCTCTGCACAAGCCCCCGAGCCTCCCCTCGCTCCCCCAGTGAGCAGGGGTGAGTGGAGGCACTTCTGGGGGGGCTGGGGGAGCGGGCAGGGGTTGGGGGGGCTGGCAGGGATCCCCCCGTGGTCCCCTCCCCCCTTTCCCAGCCACCCTTCTCCTGCCTCTAGCACTTACCAGCTCAAAGAGGCTGCAGCTCCCTGCTGCAGCCACCAGAGACTGTTCAAATAATGAAAGCTCTCTGAATCTTTGCTGAAGATTTGGAGAGCTTTGAATTGATTTGGACCTTTAAATTGGTCCCTTGATTCGATTCAGATTCGGAGATTCGGCCACCGAATCGAGCCAAATCTCCTCCGAATCGAATCACTACCTGAAGCTTCGAACAGCCCTAATATTTATATGTATACATTTATATACATATACGTGTGTGTGTGTATATTGGGTGCACATGTAGCACCCTTGCCATTTATTCTACAATTAACATTGATTTCATAGACATTAGGGCTGGAAGGGACCTCGGAAGATCATCAAGTCCAGCCTCCCGCCCAAAGGGCAGGAAGCCAGCTGGGGTCATAGGATCCCAGCAAGCAACCAATTTGCTCTTGAAGGTGTTCAATGTAGGTGCTTGAACCACCTCCGATGGCAGACTGTTCCAGATCTTGGGGGCTCAGACAGTAAAGAAACACATCAATTGTAGCACAAACATAATGTGTAGAGGGGGCCTAATTTAAAATATGTATGATATTTATTTCTTTTTTGCATGTCCAATTTGGAAAATGAAAACAGATTCTGATTACTCAGTTTCAATAAGTGTCTACTCGGTTTCAGTAGTATTCCTGAAGCAACGATGCAGTGGTACAGGTTGTCATTTTTTTTTAAGTGTTTCCAGTGGATTGAAAAATACAATTCATGGAATCACTTCTACTAGCCATCAATTGTATGAAAGTTCATCTTTAACACAACAAATTGGGGCCAAGCTTAGATGAAGGAAAACGTAATAAGTGTAAAAATAAAGGATGAAAGTATATTCCACTGATATGGTTACAGGATGAGTATTTAGAAACTATCCTAGACTTTTCCTAATGTAACTGTAATTGAAAGCAGTTTCAATAGAATACATGAAACTAATAAGCATGCATATAGGGAATATATGCTGATGCCTCACACTGTGCGAATCTATTGTCTCATGAGACAGACATATGCCTACATATATACCCAAGAGGGTACATGAACACCAGAAGACTCTCCCTATGCCTGAAGAAGGGTGTTTGTGCACAAAAGCTTGTAAAGAATAATTTTTACAACTATTCAGTTGGTCTAATAAAAGATATCACATTTACCCTTGTCTGCCTGTGTCTTTTAGACCAACATGGCTACAACCAACACCCATGATACGTGTCTTTTTTATATTCAGCTAGTTACAAAGGAGGAAATTTTAAATGTCTTGGATAGCCTGGGTTCCCTGCCCTGGAAACATTTGTGTATCTGTCTTTATTGTCTCACCATATACATATTACCTATATATATCTATATATATGGCAAGACGATAAAGATAGATATGCAAGCGTTTCCAGGGCAGGGGACTGAAGCTGAAAATATATATTGGCATCTGTCTGTTTTGCGATTATGATCACAGGCTCCCCCAGATAGAAATAGCACAGCTAGATTCCTCAATCCCAAAATTGCACTTCCTGTCATATACATGTGTCATGTCAGGAGGTGCGATTGTTGAGACTGGTGATTGGATCCTAGTGTGCCTTTAAATGAATGTGTGCCAGGAGCCTTAGACTTTTACATTTATCCAGTTTTAATAAT
Source organism: Gavialis gangeticus (assembly GCF_001723915.1). Taxonomy (NCBI): domain Eukaryota; kingdom Metazoa; phylum Chordata; order Crocodylia; family Gavialidae; genus Gavialis; species Gavialis gangeticus. The sequence continues at coordinate 9,020,965 of NW_017729005.1, forward strand.
CTGAGGTAGTATTATGGATATAGATCAGGAATATTTTAAAAATTAGGGGTGCACCGATAAAGAATTTCTTGACCAATGCCGATAGCCGATGATTAACCAACCATATCAACCAATGCTGATCCAATAACTAGTATTTAGTAATAGTGCAAGGCATTTTAAACTACTGACATAAAAAAACCTTTTTTCTGTTTGTTTTGTATTTATATCACATACAAACACATGCCTCCTGGCCCTCAATGCGGAAGGTGGTGACTGCCTTATTCCCATACATGTCTTCCATCACCCATGGCTCTTACCCTCAGCCCCACTGCCCACACAGCCAGTGCTGCCATCCTGGGTGGGCAGGGAGGACCCTTGTGCAGGCAATGGCACTGGGTGTGTTTAGAGCCCCAGACCAAACTGCTCCTCAGCTCTGGTAGGCTCCTGCGGAGCTGAACTGTCATGGCTGCTGGGGAGAAGCTGTTTTTGCAAAGGCATCTGGTACCCTCATGCAGTGCCTTACCCTGCCTGTGTACAACCCAATGTCTCTGCAGCAGTCCCATGGCAGCCCTGTCGCTCAAGCCCCTGCTGTGCATGCAGCATTGCCATGGCAGTGGCAGCACCAGCAGGAACTGGTAATGGTCCATTGTTGCTGAGTGCCCAGTGACTACTCCCTGGCACCCCCTCCCCTTCCTGCTGCTCACCAGGACCTGTAACCTACCATGGGCTTGGGCCAGCTGCAGGGTGCAGGGAATGGGCTACGCTTGTCAAGGTGCTTCAGGCATATGGCCATAATTATTGGCTACAAGGACTTAAAAAAAAAAAAAAGCCAATAGCTGATAACATCATTTCTCCTTTTATTGGTGCCGATATGATTGCCAACCAATATATCAGTGCACCCCTATTAAAAATGTGTCAAATCCACAGTTGTAAATTGGCATGGCTTTATACCAACTAAGGGCTTGGCTGATGCTTTTTAACCCCACAATGTCCATTTAGGAGATCAGAGAATATTTTTCCTCCCCACCATCTTCTTATTGGTTGTAATAAATGTTAGGAGTGTCCAACATTGATTTCCCCCTCTCCCCCCATTTTTGATGTTGTCATTTTAGTTAGATTTCAGTACATGGTTCCTTTGTCTTGTAATACATCAACATTTTACTATCTTCTCTTGTATGACTTATGACTTTATATGACTACCATTTTTAAGCATTATTTTATATGTGTATTTATTATATAATCTTTAAAAGATAAATTATTTTATGTAACACCAAGGAAAATCTCATAAGATGTGTATCTGTTATATTGGACAATCATGGAGAATTTGCGTCCTTTGTTTCAGGTCAGTAAGAGGTGTATGTACCTGCTTCTAATGACTCAGAGCCAAAACTTGCCAGGTTTTTCTTTAAAACCTGTGGATAATTCAGGCTGTTAAATTTAAGCCATATTATATTGGAATGTTTAAATTAGACTAAAAGCCGCCTCTGAGCATATATGTAAACATAAAGGATATTTTTAGTTCTCCATCTGGAAATACATATAAAGTCCAGTGCTGCTTTTCAAGCTTGCAAGAAATATTGTTATATTTTTATTATAGTATTTCAGTTCACATTCATGCTAATATGAAAAGTTTAGTAATGGCATATCCTCAATACTGCCCTCAGGTGCCAAGGTTATACACAGGGCCCAATGGGATCTAACAAATGTTTAAATATGTATTAAAGTCTAAAGCCTAAAATAGACTTTACTAGACCTGTACAAATTATTTTAAATTATATAAATATTTTTAATATGTCTGGCTTCTGACAGAACACCACTATATACAGAAATATGACATTAGCTACTCTGTGCCAACTTCTCACATTTTTTTTTCCAAAATACCTAGCATCATTACTGGTTCAGATGACAGCCTGCTTTATGTACTGTTTGTGGTTCAGCATAAATGTTTGCTGAGAGGTTAGACCTAGGTTCTCCCACTATTAATGGAGAGGCACACATCATTTAGGAAGTTAAGAATGATCTTTGTTCTTGGCACTAACATGATAGAAAGAGCAGAGATGCTGGTTATTTCTTGATTTGCTCCAGATCTGATGTATGTTTGTAGTTGTTTTAGGGTGTAGTATTGATAAGAAAATGGGAGCACGTTTGGGTTCCTGCAACAAATATGTTTATCTCACTTCATAACTAAAATGAACATTCTTTCTTAGGAATCTCAGAAACTCCCACAAAAGCCTTAGCTTAATGGGTGGAGGTGTACAAAAACTATGAGTTCTCAATCCATAATTGAAACAGAGGATATAGTTTTGAGATTTTAAAAATTGATAATTTAAAAAGTTGTGTTTGTTAAATAAAGTCTGTCAGTGTCTACCTTCATATTTTTCTTCTTTTCCAGCCATATTCATTGCTTGTGTTTTTACAGCAGATTCTAAATCTGTATAAACACATCTTAGCTTTGCCTGTCTAGCTTCTTTTATATCAATCTACTTATCTGTGCATTCATTTATCTTTTGTTAAGAAAGTATTTAAATCTCCTGAAATACTTTAGAATGTGGAGGATCAATAAATAACTGAAAAGGCTTGGGTATTACCCAAAACTCATTTATTAACATCTATCAGTGATGACTTCTATTGATCTCAACAACGGGAAATTTGTTCTGCTGTACCAATTTACAATGAATTGTCTATCTTATAAATGGTGTTAGTGGCGGATTAGTTTGACAAGAAGCTTGATCTAAGTACTGCTTGCATTAGGTAGTTGAATAAAAGATTCCCAAAGGAATTTAGGGATTATGCAAATAACTTGTAGATATATACATCAGCAGAGAGAATTCATACGGGAGAATTTCTGCTTCCATGCTGAAATTTGGAATATTGAGACTCCCAATAACACCAGGTATATTGTTCCATTTTAAAATTTAAAAAATAAAAACAAAATGTTTCTTTATGATATTGGGAAGGTCAGGACATCATTGTGTTAATCTCAGGAAATGCAAGGCTAATCTAATGTCCTTCACAAGGCCCAAATCAAATCCTTTTAATAGAGTAACTGTATGGATATTCAGAGGAAAGGAAACACAGATATGGAACACCTTTGAAGCCTGGCCTTGGTCATTACTTCAGCCTGTACATTTGTTCCAGCATTTCTACTGGAATGTATCTTCTTCCAACTCTAGCACACTCTATTGTAGCCTTGAGTCTGTACCGTTCTCACTTCCACGACACATTTTCTTAGCTTACCCACTCCTGCAGTGAAAGCCACACAAAACATGATTCTGCACATGAATCATTTTCTAAAACATGACTGGTCACAAGGTCAATCAGATCTTTTAATCCCCATGAACGTGAAGGGATCAAATAAGTACAAATGACAGGGATTTGACCCCAAATCTATTGATACAACCCAAACCTCTATTATCTCAAGCTGTTGTTAGAATTTTTATCACGGATTAAATATTTCCCTTGGTATGTTTTAAAGTTATCCTAAAGAAATGTTTTAAAGTTATCCTACCTTGTATTACAGTTCTAAAAATATGATACACAATTTTATAGCTTCTATATGTATATTCATGGAGAATATTTCCTAGAAGGCCCAATCATCACTCTTGTTGCACCATAGTTTTCTTTTACAGCACTTTGGCAATGGAAAAGGATATACCTTTTTATAATATTAGCTTCCAAACTTAACTTCCACTATTGGAAGTTTCACATTGTACATTGGATTTTTTGAGTCAGATCTTCATTCACCTTCAGGCCTCTTTTTCACTCATTTTCATGAACAAATGAAAAGAAACTTACATACTGTGTTTCCATTTTCTACTTCCTTTCCTTAAAGAAAAACTCTCTCTCCTGTTAAACTCAAAAAATGTGACAATAGCATGAGCTTGGTGAATACCCCACTGTCCACTTTAATCCCACATGCCATTTGATGTGTCTCTCATAATAAATTATGTACCTAAAGAAGGAATGGCAATAGTTGAGGCTCTTGAGACAGGAAGAATCACATTACCAGAAGGACCAAAAAGGCTGATTAAAATTAAATTGTAGCAGACAACAGTTGTGTTACAAAGAAGGGCTCTATTACAACCAAGTCACTTTCTTAGCTAACCTCTGACTTATTTATTTCTCCTGCACACTACAGTCTGCATACTCTTTCTAGTTGTAATGAGCATTCATTGATTAGCTGGATCTATGAAGAGCTTGAGCACTAGTAAGTACTATCCCATTGGGTACACAGCTAAATAGTTTATGAGGTAATTAGTATTTGAATGCCTTTTCTAATGAGGCTTTTCAGTAATGAAATCTCATGAGAATGTTATTGGTTCATATATATTTCTTCAGACATAACAGAAGGTAAGCTAATGCTATTAAGAGATTTTAACGCTAGTTTATAAAACAGTTTTAGCAACTTATTTCCAAACACTTGCCTGATTCATTTTCCTTCTCTCTTTTTTTTTTACAAGTGTTATCTTTATTTTTTCCTCATTGCTTCATAATTTATTGTACCCTCCCCGACTTTCTTATAATATACTACACTTTCGAATAATTGAGATAATTTCTGAGGCAGCTACCCGATCTCCTTGGCTTTACAGTAAGTAAATAATACCATACTGTCTAAGTGTGTTGTTTCAGATGTGTTCTCATCTTAGAAAAAAAAAACAACCCTGAGCTGGGCTGCACAGTTACTTGGATTTATGAGACTGTCAAGCTTGAGCGAATGACCAACCTCCACCAAGCTTTTCAAAGTCAAGCTGAGTGTTGTATCTTGGAGGCTAGAAAATGTCAAATACTGCAGTCATGTACATATTCTCAGTGAGCCTCTTCTTTCACATTATGGGGATTTCCATTGTTGCATCCTGGATTATAATAGCATGCCTGGCATTCTGCATTTGAAATCCCTAAAATTAGTGTGCATAGAATATCTTCGGAGAGGTTCTAAGTCACGTTTTTTTCTGTATGAGCTAATTATTTTGTATGACTATGAGGATAACACCTGATTTTTACTCTATGGCTGGATCCAGACATGCAGGCACTTGCAGTTTGTGGCACCACAAACCCCTGGGCTCCCTGGGCTGCCTGCTCCCCCATCTCGAGGCACACTGCACTCTAGCCAGCAAATCCACGGTTGGCTGGGGCACAGTGTAGCTCAGGATGGGGGCTCTGTGTGCCTCAGTGCAGGAGCTCCACACCAGATCCCTCATGCTGAGGCACTCAGAGACAAAGCTGCCTGCTCCCCCATCTCAAGGCACCCTGCACCCCAACCAACTGGAGAATGGCTGACTGGGGTGTAGGGTGCCTCAGCGTAGGGGCTGTCTGCTGGCTAGCCCTGTACTGAGGCACCCTTTCCCCAGCCAGTCCACCTGCAGCACTTGAATGAGCAAAGGGGTGCACTGCAGGGGGGGGTGCACTCATGCAAAAAGCATGAGCAAGGGGTTGCACTGCAGCACAAAGTAGCAGCACAACTTAGATTTGTGCTGCTACTGTTTGTGCTCCTGAAAACACAGGCCCCTGCTCTTGTGGACGTGGCCTGCAGGGTGAAAGCACAATCACAGGTCCATAATCTAAACAAGAAGTTATGCTGCACCCCATAAATACACCCCAGATGCAAGGAATGAAGTGTGATATTACCTATAATAATTGACTTTTAAATACCATCTTTTATCCAAAGATCACAAAGCACAAGATAGCCGTTATTAACTGATTTCCAGATTATTTATGGGGATCGTTTCTAATTCTGAAATGCAGCCTCCTCTTGGGTGGGAAGGCAGGGGTAATTTAACTCCTATAAAGCAATAGGGCTGTGCGAAGCTTTGGTCACTGGTTCTATTTGGTGAAGATTCGGCCTGATTTGGCGGCTGAATCTCTGAATCCAAATCAAATCAGGAGACCCTTTAATGTCTCTGAATTAATTCGGAGAGATTCAACGATTTGGAGATAGACACAGCTTTATATGTTTTTTCTACATACGTCAAAGTACCAGGTGACTCATGAACATTGAGATGGTGGGGCAGATGGAGCATCTCATGGGAGCATGGGGGGATTCCCAGCATGCTCGGTGGTGGACCTGGAAGTGGACCAGAAGCACTTCCAGGTCCACCATGGAGTGTGTGGGGCACCCGCCTTGCCCCCCAGCCATTGATTACTACTCTTTGTGCCTGACAATCCAGCCTTTTTCTATCCACATTATAATCCATCCATCCAACCTGTATTTCCTTGGCTTGCTTGTGAGAATGCTGTGGGAAACTGCATCAAAAGCCTTGCTAAAATCGAGGTATATTACATCCAGCCTTTTCTGCATCAGCTGTCACTAGGTTACCTCCCCCATTCAGTAAGGGAGCCACACTTACCCTGATCTGCCTCTTGTTGCTGATGTACTTGTAGAAACCCTTCTTGTTACCCTTTACCTCCCTTGCTAGCTGCAACTCCAGTTGCACTTTGGCCTTCCTGATTTCATCCCTGCATGCCCAAGCAATACTCTTATACTCCTCCCTAGTCATTTGTCCAAGTTTCCATTTCTTGTAAGCTTCCTTTTTGTATTTTAGCTCACTGAAGAGTTCCCTTCTAAGCCAAGCTGGCCTTCTGCACTTGGCATAA
>NW_017729005.1:9027740-9028935 GCF_001723915.1 Gavialis gangeticus
TCACTAGGTTACCTCCCCCATTCAGTAAGGGAGCCACACTTACCCTGATCTGCCTCTTGTTGCTGATGTACTTGTAGAAACCCTTCTTGTTACCCTTTACCTCCCTTGCTAGCTGCAACTCCAGTTGCACTTTGGCCTTCCTGATTTCATCCCTGCATGCCCAAGCAATACTCTTATACTCCTCCCTAGTCATTTGTCCAAGTTTCCATTTCTTGTAAGCTTCCTTTTTGTGTTTTAGCTCACTGAAGAGTTCCCTGCTAAGCCAAGCTGGTCTGCCATACTTGGCATAATTTTCCTTTGCATTGTTATGGTTCATTCCTGTGCCCTCAATAAGGTTTCTTTAAAGTATAGCCAACTCTCCAGGGCTCCTTTCTCTCTCAGGCTGGCCTCCCAGGGGATCCCACCCATCAGTTCCCTGAATCAGTTGAAGTTTGCTTTTTTGAAGTCCGGGGTGCTTACTCTCCTGCTCTCATTTCTTCCTCCCTCAGGATCCTGAACTCAATCATCTTGTGGTTGTTGCTGCCCAAGTTGTCATCCACTTCCACCTTCCCCCCCATAATTCTTCCCTGTTTGTGAGCAGCAGGTCAAGAAGAGCAAAGCTCCTAGTTGGCCTCTCCCAACACCTGCATCAGGAAGTTGTTCCCAGCCCTTTCCAAAAACTTCCTGGATTGTCTGTGCATTACTGTATTGCCCTCCCAGCAGATGTCAGGATGATTAAAGCCTACCATGAGAACCAGGGCCTGTAATTTGGAAACTACCACTAGCTGTTTGAAGAAAACCTCATCTATGTCATCCTCCTGATCTGGCCATCTCTAACGGATATCCACCACAACATCACCTTTGTTGTTCTCCCCTCTGATCCTAACCTAGAGACTTTCAATAAGCGTATCTCCAGTTTCATACTGGAGCTCTGAGCAATCATACAGCTCTTTATATAAAGCGCAACTCCTCCCTCCTCTCCCTGTCCTTCCTGAGTATTTTGTACCCATCCATGGCAGTGCTCCAGTCATGCGAGCTATCTGTTATTCCAATCACATCATAGCTCTGTGACTTCAAGGACTTCCAGTTCTTCCTGCTAGTTTCCCAGGCTCTGTGTATTCATGTACAGACACCCAAGGTAACTAGCCAATTGCCTTACTTTCTCAGGAAGAATGAGAAGGCCTTTCTTGTTTCCAACCCCCCCCCCCCCCCCCCC
>NW_017729005.1:9029019-9034266 GCF_001723915.1 Gavialis gangeticus
CCCCCGGCTTGTGCTTTCTCCAGATAACCCACTTCCACACTTACCTCAGAGCTTTGGTCTCCATCCCCTGGCAAACCTAGTTTAAAGCCCTCCTCATCAGGTTAGTGAGCCTGTCTGTGAAGATGCTCTTTCCACTCTTCATCAGGTGGATCCTATCTCTTCCTAGCAGTCCTTCTTGGAACAACTTCCCATAGTCAAAGAAATCAAAGCCCTGCCTGAGACACCATATGCACAGCCATGCATTGACCTGCAGGATGTATCCACTGCTTCCCAGGCCCTTCTCCTTGACCAGAAGAATCGAGGAGAATACCACCTGAGCCTGTATCCCCTTCACCCTTTCACCCAGAGTCACCGCTGGGAGTATCATTGATGCCCACATGGATGAGCAATAAACCTGGCCATCATCTTTCAACACTGATCACTGCTGGCCATCAACACCATCCCCTGTGCCCCAAAAAGCCCAATAGCAGTGGAGAGGTTCAAGATTCCTCTTTCAACTATTAACAACACCTGCAGATTCCCAGGCTCAGATTTCTCTCTTGAATTGTTTGTGGGGAGGCACCTGCTGCTGCATAGATATTCAGTCACAGCAAGGACAGTCAGCTGCCTTCTACTCTGCTACCCCTCTTCAAGGTCAGGCATCCATGGCAGGGGAGGTCAGGGTCTGAACAAGATGCTATGAAACATTCCCTGAGGTCCGCAGTTTTGTAGTCTCACCACCCCTGACCTTTCTTGTCAGAAAACAACTCAAAACTAGAGTATTTTGGTGGAAATTCCATGATGGAAACATTGCAGAAGTTCCTGTTTTATAATCAGCTTCTTTCCTCACATAGGAAATGACTGGGCCCTTGATCTATATGAAACCTCTGCTTTGACTGAAGTTAGCAGCTCTGAGTATCTTTGGTGGCCTTTGAATTTTGCTGGAATCATCTTTGAGGTTTACTGGAGCAGATTATGAATTTATTGAAGCTCACTTATGAGCCTTGCCATATCTTGCTTTGAACTTTGCTGAAACTACTTTTAAATTTGGAATATACTGGCAGTATTTTATTTTTATTTTTTTAGAGTGGCAATTTTGTTTGAATTATTACCTCTTGCTCTTGAGATTTTTAGCTACATCTGAAATCATCTGCAACACTAGTACAGTGTGGAATGCATAGTGAGGTTAATTCAGAGTTCATTGAAGTCAGTGTTTTCTTTGATCTCAACTTTGGATCAGGCCCTGTATCCCTTTTGCTTTTTTTTTAAAGGGTTAATGTCTTGTAGACGGCTGCCAGAAGACCAGTAGGAAGTTGAGCACTGAAGGAGCTTACCTCTAATTTCTTACACCTAGAAGAAAGAAAGGGTGCTATAAGAATTAGTTCATCTCTTCTCCATCTAATAATGAACATTTCCTTCCCCTCCCCCATCAGTTACATATCATTCAAAAGGTTTTCACAATGCATTTTCCCGGATGAGAGAATACTACTGGCATATAATTCAGATAAAATAAATGTGTGTCCCATTTGGCATATAAATAAAATGAAAATCAGAGATGCCTAGCACATTGTGTAGAGTAACATATAATCTTTACTTTACAAGTGTCACCCTTTAAAATTTGGTGATGGTTTTGCTACTATTCAAAGAAAGGATTCTTGGCCTTGATTTGTAGATGAATCTGAATCCATTGGGATCACAGTGTGAGGGCAGTCCTGAGTACAATGTTCACATTAATCTCTGCTCTGTTAACCAGAATGCTGGAGCTGTATGCCAGAAGCTAATGAATGGATTCTGACTCCACCGTGTTAAGCTATTACCAAATACGATGTCTAGTCACAAATTATAGTTTATCTGATGGCTTCAGATAGCTGCATTAGGAAAACATTTGCTTAACATTAATAATTAGCTAGTTATAATAACAAGCTTTATAGATCATTTCGGTACAGTGAGACAAAATGACTAAAACACCCTACTATGTAAAAATACTCAATGCCTCTATAATCCATAAAAGTAAAAACCTGTGACATTTACATTATCTCTAAAAGCAATACCAAATCACAGATTATCCCCAAAATCTGAATAATATAAATATTCATTGCAAACAGTGAATTATATTCAGAAGTGTGAATTTTGTTTCTTTCTTTTTTGGAGAGCCAAGGTATTAAAGTCTTAGCAAAGAAATATTTTGTATTAATGTAGGAATATACAGTCCTGGACTAAGTGGAAATTTTATTATTAAAATACATGGTGCTTAAAAAAAGTAGAAAAATCACTATGGGCACAGAATCATTCAGACACTCACCAGGCAGCCTATGCTGCTGAGAGGCTTTCATTCTTTAGCAGTGAACTCATACCTGGAGTAGGTACGAGGTCTGTGTTCTGGGGAGGAAGTAACCGTAACTCAGAGAGCTTCTAGGAACAGGATGGTTAAATGAAATCCAACAGCAAGCAACTTGTGTTAATGAAGTATGTCACTGAAAACTGGTACAAATGCTAGTACTGTATCTATGCTCTGGAATTGTTTTAGGAGCTTGTCATCCCAGAGATGCTTAGTTATATCATAAGCAGGGGTTAATACAAACTGGCACTCACATTCTGCCTCTATCCTGGCTAAGAGCGCCTTTTCTTTTCCAGCTCTAAAAGGGGTGGAGAATAGTGTTTCAGCAGAGGCTCTCTTACCTATAACCAGGTAGTGGTTTTAAAATGTCCTCAAATTTGGCACTAGAATAAGACAACCAAACATGTGAAGCAATTTTGCAGTTTCTACCATGATGGCAGTAGCTATGTCAAAGCACTTACTGGGAAGGCCAGAGTGATCGTTGTCATCTTCCATCTTGCCTTAGAGCTGAACTTTTCTGGAATTCAAATATTCAACAAATATTTTAATAAAAATGATTCTCATTGGGATCGAAATGCTTGAGTATCAAAATTACGGAACTTTTCCTGACCCCCTTAAATCAATGGAAATTTCTGTAGACTCAGATGGGTTAAAGCCCTGTAAAGAACTTACCATAAACACCACAAGTTCTACAACCTTAGCACTGCAGGTGACTATTAATTAACAAAGAATCCATTAATTGTATTATTTCCATCAATGCTAGTTAAATTGATACCCACAATTATTAAATTAGCTTATATTAGTTAAGACCATCCTTAACATTATTTTGTGTTTATTGAGTTGCTAGGGGTACCTAATACATCAATATGTGTAGAAGTGTTTAATGAAATAGCCAGATTTTTAGAAAGATAAATAGTTTTACATGTCTCAGAAGTAGATTCCAATTGGCTGAGGAATTGGCCAGAGACTTAAAAATGACCTAATTCTTGGCATCTGATATAGATAACTTTTTTTTAACTTGCACTTTATAAAAAGTGCACTATACTTCTTCTATGATCAAAACTTGTCTCTAGGAATAATTAAATTCCTTTTAATAGGGAATCTTTTTTCTTTAAAAAAAAAAAACAAAATATGCCCTGACTTACCAGCCAGTTTTGTGGTGAGGCTGGATAACACTACGGGTTCATACTGAAGTATTCTTTTTCATCTAAATTTAGTTGTTATATGTGAGATATTGAGAAGGTTTTCTAAACTAAGTTTAGCTATTTAATAGGTAAATAGTAAGTGTTACATATTAATTCTTCCATAAAATCCATGCTAGTGTAATAGACATATAATAGTCTTCTTGGATCTAATGACGCACTTCAACTTTCAGCAATTATGTTTTACTTTGATTCTAATGGAAAATTAAAACCATGTGTATTCAGGTTCAGATAGATGCGTCTACTACAGGGTTGTTAAACCTGAAGAAAATATGTTTTTAATAATCCATTACTATTTAATTAGCATGCAATAGCTGTCTTATTAAATCTAAATTAAGTCCTTATTTGAAGCATGTAATTGAAGGTGCCACTAGGTAAAATCTAATATCAGAGATGAATTTACTTAGAACAACAGTGCCAAATTTTTCTTTTCTGCAGTTTTCAGGGTCATCCTGAACATTTGCTTAATCATCCCAGTGGAATCTTGCAACGATCATTTTTACTACAACTGCAGTATTTGAAATACTTTTAAGGTCAGAGTTGTCATCTTTGGAGAATTCACCCAGATATAAAAGATAGTCTCTGTGTAGAAGATGAGGAATTTTTAAACCTTTACCAGATGCTAGAATGAGCATAGGAGATGATGAATGCTCCCTGCTTAGCCAGTGGAGAAAGGACAGTGATGTGCAGGGCATAAGCTGCAGTCAGGTGTGTGTAGGGGAATGTGAGGGTGACAAATGGACAAGGAAGAGCAGTTCGTACGGACTTGCGCACAAGTGATTCCAGTGCTCAGGCAGAATTTGACTGTTATTTAGTATGAGAAATTTGTAATGTTTATCACTGTTTAAAAGGCCAATGATACTAAATTTAACTTTAATTAATTAATTATTAACATTTTTCCTTCAGTGAAGACAGCTGAAGGCTTCTATGTTAATTATTGAACTAAATTGCTTGTAAAATTCTAAACATCATTGGTTTGAGATTAATAGCTACTCAGACCCCCATAAAGTTGTGTTTAATTAACTAGCTAAAAATTTATAGCAAATTCTCATCTCCGCTCTGCCTTGTGAAGTTCAAGTCTGATATTCTGCTCTCTCAACCCATGCATCTCTTTCCTTGACAGCAACTAAGAGATCAGTGTATTCTGGATGAGCGGGATATGAGAGTTGTGGTTCACCAAGTGTAACTGTGGAGATATTTTTTCCCCGGGTGTACAAATGACATAATTCCTCACTGGTGACCTGCTCCTGGTTTGGATCTCTGTTCTTCATTGGCATCAAAGGGAGGAATAGATCTGCTTTAAAACTAGATCCTGCACTCTGAACCCAGAGAAAACTCTGAGGAACCTGAAGAAGTTCAGCACATTGGAATTCAGTTATGAAGGTGGTTGTTCTGGATACTGATAGGACAGAGAAAAAGAGGGAAATTGTTATAAGACCCTGGTTCAGGGGAAGAACAGAAATTTGAAGCATGGATGAAGGAAAGCTAGAAAACAGAGATGACCATCAAAGCTTTTAGCTGACTCCACCTTTTGCTGCAGGCAGAACCTGCCCCAATAGGCAAACTAGCTCTTGGCTTCAGTGAGCTCCCCCTCTAGAATCCTGTCTGTCTAAATGCCTTTTTCATTAAATAATTGCACACAAAACAGGAAAGATATGGCAGGGGCTTGGAGGAAGTCTGTGAGGGGAAGGGAAGGAACATGTGGACAATCTGAATTGTGTGCACGAA
>NW_017729005.1:9034277-9041679 GCF_001723915.1 Gavialis gangeticus
TTTCACATACTCAGCCTTTGGAAAACAAGGGATATTACTCAGGGGGGCGGGGAGGGAAATGTGGTAGATGTACACAGCTCCCTGAAAAGTTCCACAAGAAGAGGAGGGCATAAAAAGACGCATCAGGGCTCTGCAGGGAACAATCAGGGCATAATACCTAGAGTGGTGGTAAGTCACCTTAGGGCTGATCCAATACCCATTAAAGGCAGAGGAAATATTTTTGTTAACTATAACAGGCACATGATTAGGCCACATGTGAATAGCTGTCATTACTGATATATACTTAGGAATAAAATGGGAATTTTCATTACAAACTTTGTTAACTTACTCTAGACACCAGTACAAAACCACTGACAGAAACACGCACAGTGTAATATATGAAAGCCACACAAACCTTGTATTAATCTCTTATGGGATACTGACAGGCTTTGTGTGGTTAAAAAAGATGTAGCTTAGGTTCAGAAGGGAAATGGAATGGACAGAGTACAAATCAATTTAACTGCTTATTTTCTTGATTTTGATGTGGTGGGGGATGCATAATAGGAATTTAAACTGTAAGATTAAGTTTAAATATTAGATAGTGCTTATCGCTATGCATGTATAAAAGCTACTGAGGGCCACAGTAGCTGCTTTGCAAACTAGCATATATTTCTAGACATAGTAAACTAGCCCTTAGGGGGTGTAAATCAGTATAGTTCCTTTGACTCCGCTGAGGTTCTGGTCCATGGTTTATATTTTTAAGATGAGTTGTGTCTATTTCCACTGTCATACTTTCTGACAAAAGAAAAATCTAGGGAATCTAAAGATTATGGTATGAAAACATAACAGAATGGTTATCAGTGAAAGAAAGCATTAAGTATATTTCATTATATCATTCTTTTCAGTGCCAATCTATAAAATTAGGTTTATAAAAAATATCCTCCAGATTACAAAAAGAAGAAGTATTTAGCTTTCATTTTTAATCAAACAAGCTAAATATTCATGTTTATGTGCTTAAATGAAACTTTTGTATGCAGTCTTCCACCCCATCTGCATGAATAGTACCATTGTAACAGGATGAGGTCACTGCAGAAGGGAAAGTGAGGTAAGAACACAGCTGAATCTACAGGCTTCTCTGCTGCATGGTGCACCAGCTTGTTCTTAAAGCAATAGAGTTCTTTTTCTTGACCCAGAGTCACTGTGGGCACAGCATGCATAGCTGAATGCCTCTTACATGGCTCTAGATATATTTCCAGCTATAATCTATGGTCTGGTGCACAGCATATGGTTTCCTCAAATGTTACAAACCACACTTCAGAGGCCTCTTTAGACATCTAATATATGTGTAAATCCATATGGTTTATTTTAAAGCCTGTATTTCAAACAAACAAACAAACAGTTATTGGGCTTTCATTATGCTCTGCGTTTCATGATATAAATCCCAGCCATTCCTCTGTAATAATCAGCACTGATCAAGATTTACACCAGTGTAAATGAGAGTAAAATCTGGCTCATTGCAGGGGTTTTATTTTTCCCTTGCCCTTTTGAAAAGAAATGACTCAACTTTATAAAGACTGGTGGTTTCCTATTGGCGTCACCTTTGTACCTAGTGGGAACTTTTACAAATATACAGTGTGGCATATCCCAGCGTGGGCCTGAGATTTAAGCAATGGAAGTGTGACATAGCAAAGCCACATTTGGGAGGAGTATGAGATTTGTTAAATCCATGCACCCGTTTGCATTTTACCTCCTCTTCACATTAACTTGAAAGGATGTATAAATGTGTTACCAAGGGTACACTGGCAAATAATCTCTCCTCGCCCACCATCATAATTAGAGCTCTGAGAACTTGGAAAAACCTGCACGGTGAGCAAGATCTTCTCTCCCTTTTTTCCACAAGTCTCTCCAAGCTCATGAACCTTCAGAGACTTTAAACCACTGCTCTTTTAAAGTAGAGTCTGCTCTTACCTCACCAGCCAGCAGAAAACAAAGGGACAGAACTAGTCTCATCTCTCTGGGTTGTCTCTGCTTTGGGATCCCATGAGCCGCAAATTAATGCATTTAAAATTTAGTGGTAAATAAAATGATTCTGCTTTCCCCTATCCCTCTTCTGCACTCTGTCCAACGGCAGAAGACTTGCTCTGCCTTGATCCAGACTTGACAGAAATAGCTTCTTTCATGTCAGATCCCTTGCCTTTCCCCTTCCTTGGCAGCTGCTGCACCCTTGAGCTGGTTTTGACATAGGCCCTTTACAGCGCCTAACCAGACCAGAGCGCTCAACAGTAAATTTATGTAGCAGGACTGTTGTGCCTGAGCCAATATCGGGTTTTCTTCACCTGTTTTCTTTTCTCACTTCACAGGCAGTGACTTGAGCCACTTACAAATGTTTTTAAAGTAAAATTGTAACCGTTTCAAAATGCTTTTGTGGTTCATTAGGTGCCCTTCTGTTTGCCAGCATGGGAAGACCAGGTAGGGGATGGAGAGGCAGACACAGGGCACACAAAGAGCGCTCTCCCTAAGTTGAACCATTTAAATACTCATTTTTTCCTTTTTGTTCCATTTAGGTTAGTCTGTGAGTTGCTAGAAATGTCAGTTTTGCCTGCCTGAACCTAATTTTCCTCTCTCACATGTAGTTTTAAATATATATAGAGAGAGAGCCAGAGAATCTGTTTGTGGGTAGCATTGCACACAGTGAGCTACAGACCACCTCACCATTGATCTAGTCATGCTGATTTGATATCTGTACTTGTCCTTACCACTTCTGCCCCATATACGAGTTCTGGCTTGTAGGTATATACAGGGGAGGTGGAGAAAGGGAACCTGTTTGTATGAGTGGCAGAGAAGACAAGGAAGTGAGTGAATGAGAGAGTGAGCAAAGAGAAGACAGGAAGTCGAGAGCAAAGGGAGGAGAAAAAGATGCCAGGGAAAGTACAAAGAAGAAAAATGAAGATGAGGAAGAAAAGATGAAAATGTGAATAACATCAGAAATCTGTGCAAGAAAGGATAAAGAGCATAGAAAGAGAAATGGAGAGAAGAAGGTAGGGCTTGAAGCTAATAAAAAGGACCTGCAAAGAAAGTATGTGGATCTGTGGAAAAAAGAGTTAAAGGGGGACACAAAGGAGTAAATATTCTATCTTGTGCCATTGCTTCTTCTTGATTTTATTCTCTTAGCAGAGAAGATTATGGAGCAGAAGAAAGTGGGAGGTTACTTGACTGAGTAAAATGCCTTCTTTGTCTGTCTGTCTCTGTTAGCCAGCAATCCTGCCTCCCCCTCTAGTGTACATCACTATCTCTCACCAAAACCATCATCTGTTGCCTCCAGTGTTGATGTATTTTGAAGCCTGTTCATTTAATGTTTTAATTATATTTTCTTTTTTTCTTTCTTATTTCGTTCTTATGAGGCATAAAGCCTCATAGGTGGCCCCCTCCAAATCTGGGTTAAAGGAGGTTTGCAGGGGAGGAATGGAAGGATCAGATGAGTGTTTTCTGTGCCATTCCAGCTCAGTAGATAAACAGAAAACTTCAGTCTCACAGCCTGTTCTGCCAGCACTGATTTTACTTTTATGATTTTTTTTCTGCTCCAAATTTTTATTTTAACTAAATGATGAAAGCTATGGAGCTAAATTCACTAAGTGCCATGTTAGGTAAGTGCAGTTAGGGGAAAACAAACTAGGTCTGGGGATTGGCTGAGGTTCATAGAGTCATAGAATCATAGAGAAGTCAGGCTGGAAGGGATGTCCAGAAGTCATCTAATCCAAACCCTGCCTGAGGTAGGATCATCCCGATCCAAACAATCCTATACAATCCATAATCTAGGATTGTATGGAATTAATTCATAATCTAAACTGTGGAATGAGAATGTACTGAAACAGAGCAGCCTCTCTTGGCAGGCCTCCCTTGTAGTTTAAAGCTGTCTTCTCCTGGCAGATACCCCAAGATGGGCCCATTGGCCTTGGAATACAAAGCCTATGCAAGGACACTGCCTACATCTTAATCAGTGAATCTGACCCAGGTTGTATGTTTGGCTGGAACTCAGAGAAGGATGATGTCCTTGTTTTAGTAGCCCACTAGCATGGACTAGGCTGGTTGAGACTTCCACAAAAGTAACTTCTTAAGAATGAAGTCGCCTATGAATTCTGCTTATGCCTCTGTGAGCAGAGACAAATTTTATTTAAAAACAAAGCAAAACTGGCATTCCCATGCGTCTGACTGCTTCCATTTTTGCTTATGACTGTGTGCGTGCATGCCTGCTTGAAAGGATTTCTTACTTTTGAATGAGGCACAATCAGGCCCACAATGTCAGGATAGAGGAATGCTATCTGATAGACCTTCAGTCAAGCTAGAAAGGATCTGATATGCACCACTGCCTAAAGGCATTTGTATCAGTCTGCTTGGCAGCTTCACTATGAAGGTCAGCTGGGACATGGAGTAAAAAGTGTTCATGAAGGGAGAAGTACATACATCCCAGTAGTAACCAAAGTGGGGTGGGGGGGAGATCATGCTAGTGATGGTAGAATGTGCTCCCCAACCTGATCTGGAATATTTACTAATCTGGAGTGCCATGTTTTATTATTTAATTTTTGTTAATGGCTCACTACAACAATATTCAGTGCTCTACATTTTCCAAAGCAGCACATTTTGGTGCTCACAGAGACATGTTTAAATGAGCTGACCAACCCATGTGTTATTAGGCCCCTTTTAGATGTCTCATGGTGGGCACCCAAAATCATTAGTCATTTTTGAAAATCAAAGCCAGCTTTTCTATTCATAAGTCAAATCCAAAATGGTCACAGCTCCATTGACTCCTGTAAACTTGTGTCAACTTCCATCAGTTCAGGTTCTGCACCATAATAATTACAATAATCAAATAAAAGCAAAATGCTATTTTACCATTGAGAAAGTTGTACGCCCCTTGCATTACTGAGTAGGGCTTCTGTTACTGATTGTTTTGATTAATATAGAGGTCCTGCCATAGCAAAATATTGTAAAACTTGTTTCTCATCATAGGTCAGGTCACTGTTGCTTGTTGTACATTTTCATCTGTAAGTGCCATTCGCCTGCCTTTAAAAAAAAATAAAAATAAAAAATCAGACCCTTCTTGCCAAATCCCTGGCTGCATAGTTACATAGTAAAGATTGATTAAACATGTTTATGTGTAATTTAAAAATGGTTCTTTCAGGAAGTGTATGGTTTTTTAAAGACAAGTTTAAAAACCTGAGATTTTTACATGGGTTTATTTATTCTAGGGAAAAGGCCCTGGAGTTGTAAGCAAAATCCCATGATATATGGGGTTCACCATGAGAATTGTCAGAGCTGTTTTATATATTTTTACTCTATCAATATGGTCTTTCACAGCTCCTAATTAGTTTTGTTAGTTGACTTACAGAAAAGCATATTTAAAGTGAGAAGTAAGTAATTCCACAGCAGTAATGGTATTAATGAGAAGCACGCAGTCAGGAGGCAATTGTAATAACAAACTGGTTCAACCAAAAAGCAATCCTCATTTGCATCAGCATGATTAATTACACTTCTTTTCCATCACAGCGCACTAAAATAGAAACAGTCATGACTTTTTAAAGCTTTCAGTGTATATTTCTAGCATATATTAGGGGTATTAGAAAAATTGCATATAGACACTATGTACATATGTATAAAAATGAACTATAATTCAAGGGAAAATGCAATGTAAAGTAATTTTATTCAACTTTTGGTTCTGTTTCGTTTAATTTTTTTAATTGCATAAGAAGCAAAAGTGAATATAAATTGGCTTTCATTGTTTATATCTCATTTTAAGGACTGTTAAAAGATTTAACCAAAATTTTCAAGCAATGAACAGTTTAATATTGTAAATGTTTAGGGACTTATGGGCTTCAGAGTATGCATACAGAGAACATTAAACTTTAATAATGCTTGCATGATTGATTTATAAATGTATACATTCATGCCACTTAGATTATTTTCCTTAAAGGAAGAATCTGGCTTTTTCATTTTCTTTGCAGTTGTTTATTGTGAGCATCAGATACAATGCTGATAAAGTTTCTAGTAGATCAGTTTTTGGTCCATCAAATACAATGCTTTGAAAGCTTATAGCAGATCAGTTTTTGGTCCAGATACACTTTTGCTGAAATGCAGGATAGGGATTGTTTCCTTGCACATACAGTTCTAAAACTGTAAGTCATTACTACTTGTCTGTACAAGTGCAGCAGAATATGACTTGATCTGATTTTAAATACCATGCATCCTTTCAGTTTTCATGACGTGCCCAGGTTCCCATAGGCCTGTGGTATGCCATGGGTGTTTATTATGTGGAAAAAAAGGAAATCCTGCCAATCCACATCACTAATGCAAGTTTGTTAAATGACATCAGCAGCAAAGTAGGATTTAGTTCCTAACCACATGCAAATAGGTCCCAGACTGCTGGTTATGCCATGATGTCAGCTCTGATTCCTCATCCATTATTTGGTGGGCTTCAGTAGGTGAATGCCTTAAATCCCCTTCCAGAGCTTCTGGTTTGTTTTTGATTTTAGTAATATAAAATGTGTTTTGAACAATGAAAATTCCTCCTCCTTCATAGCTCATTTCAGAAGTGATTTCCCATGTAAGCTGTTTCAGGCTTTGTTATAGTATTATATTACTTACAAAGTAGCTAATGATTAAATTATTTCCCTTTTTGCCAGAGATTCAACATACATCCAGTTTATTTTGTCATGAATCAGCATTTAACTTTGGTAATGAAGGATCCTGTATTGTTTTGGCATCATAACATTAAAAGTGACCAATTGAAGACAAATACAAGCAGTTTGTTTATTATAATAGAAAATCAGATCATTGTGGTACCTAATTCAGAGGTTAAGTTTCATAGTGTAAATACCTGCAAAGAAGGGAAAAGATTTCTTGATGCATCATTCAGGGCAATGAGACATGGGACCTTTGCTACTAGGTCATTAGTTCAAATCTAGCTCAAGTAATTAATGGTCAACAGGTGTTACCAGTTGATTGCCTTTTTCAAAACAACTTTAGGAATCTTTTTCAGTTCCCATTTTACAGGGGTCTACATTCCCAGGTTAAGAACCTTATTAGCAACTACTGCAGGAAGGTCAGGAAAGGAATGGAATGGACATTTTATATCTCTGCTGAAGAAGGAGCTCCTTCAGTGACTAAAAAGTCCTTTGGATTCAGCCTTTAATCACCTATGCCTAGCAGTATTTCTTCTAAGTCAGTGGAAGGGTATGCTGGGGAAGCTTCTACCTGTTTCTGTTTATGCTATGCTTTGTTTTTCTGAACCAGAGGACTTTGGTCTCCAAGTCCATTAATTCTGCATTTACATCAGGGCAACAGTGTGGACTGTTTCTTTAAGGCTAGGAACAGATTTACACATATCCCAGTTTCAGTGATCAGAAACTGGTTTAAACCTGTAACAGAA
>NW_017729005.1:9041690-9073808 GCF_001723915.1 Gavialis gangeticus
CAGAACATAAGTTCAGTGCACATAAACCAGTTTCAAAATTGGTTTAAGATAAACCTAGTTGAATGTAGTATCCGACTTAACTGATTTGGGTCAAACCCGGTTATGGAACCTGTGTCCCAGACACCTTACTGGTTCAAGCCCCCACCCTCGCCACTCACTGCTCAAGCAGGGATCCCCCCCTACCTCACTCCCTTCTTCCACAGCATGGACCCCAGTGACACGGACCCCAGCCGGCATCTGGTCATGGTCATGCTGCCCCCATGTGAGCTAACACTGAGTGGTGTCTATCTGTGTGTGTGTTTCCAATTTCACGGGAACTAAGGCAGACAGACTGGTGTCCACTTAGGGCTTTTTGGAATGAATCAGCAGGTCAGCTAATAATGTCCTAATATTCTTCCTTACAAATGCCTTGGAGAAAGCTGTTTTTTGTTTTCTTGATCGGCTGATAATCTTTGTGCTCTGATAAGTTCCCCGCTGGCTTGCTTGCTTTAGAGGCCGTAATCTGACAGTGTTCAAGAGGGGGCATAAATAGATGTGAGAAATGACCTGGTTTGCAATGCATGGGACCTCTGAATGCTGTCAGTTGGCTTCAGACAGCATGAAGAAGCAGAGAGAGGAAGACTGAAAAGCTCAGTATCAACAGATGCATCAACTCCACACAAGCAGTCCTCCCTCCCTTTGCTTCAGAGTGCTAGCCGGGGGCCAGGGTCTGGCAACACTCCCACCCCTTGAGCAACAAGTCGGCGGGGGGGCAGGGGCAGGGAGAAAGCCTGTTGAGGGCTCCGTCCCCCTCCCCCTCCAAGCACACCGCAGCTGAGGACTGTGAAAGGCAGGGTGGGGGTTTAAACCCCTCCCTAATCATAGTGTCCTGCCAGGGCCTGTCCAAGCTCCCCCCACCCCCAGCTCAGTTCTGTGGAAGGGAAGGGAGGGCTTGCTCTAGTGCCCCCACCCCTGCTTCTAGCCTGAGCCACTGCAGGCATGTGCCTGCATTTTCTGAATCAAAAGTGAATGTCTATCCACTTGCAAATTGGTTCAATACCTTGGTTAAATTAACCTGCAAAGATTGAATCAATTCAGGCTTGGGCTTTTTGAATGTCTGTCCATAGCCCAAAAGGCATCACCTGAGTAATATTAATATTGCATTTTGTGACTGATCAATCAAACAAAGGAATTTTAGAAAAAGCTGTTTTGGGTTTTAAATGTATATAGTAATTCTCCAACATAAGTACAGACTTTGAAATCAAAGTCCTGGTACTAAGGCTGGTGATTATTTTAAGTGACCTAGGTATTTTAGGCATGTGCCTAAGCACTCCTGAATAAGGCAGATGCAATTAATTAATGTCTACATTGCCAAAGATTAGTATCTTTGTGACATTTATTTGGAAAAAATAGGATGAAGAGCATTAACTCTAATTACAAATTGTTCTTTCTTAAGGTCCCAAAGGAAGAAGCAGGAATGTAACCACAATAAATTGTTTTTATCTATTTGGTCTGATCAAGTCATATAGCTCACATATTGAGGAACTAGAGCAAATTCTAAAACATTCCCTTTGCAAGTGACTTTTAACTATACACGAGGTGTGTTTTTTACTTTGTTTCTTAGAAATATCTCTATATGGGCAAAAGGATTGACTTACAATGCACAATAGAATAACTTTCTAAGTCAAGCCTTCAAAAGCAGGTTGAGATAGTTCACTAACTATAAGAATTATTTTCTTTTATACTTGAATTGTTACTAAACCACAAATCTTGATCATCCCCTCTGTTTCCATGAACATCAGACCTCTTAGGAGGACACATATACCTGAAGCTGAAGCTATGGGGTATCTCTCCTCTTCTCTGAGAAATCTATGAAAATTATTTAATGATAGTGCTTTATTGTAAATTGAGGGTAGTCATGGAAGTGTGTGTACGCACCTGTGTGTGGTGTGGAGGACCATCCTCTTCCTGTAACTTTGTTAATTTGTGTTTGCATATGAAAGTTGCTTATGTCTCACGTGTTAGCTCTCCGTAGGTGTTGTCAGGGGCTGCAGTTGTGCAGTTATGGTAGAGATTGTTCCAATGGCAACATATGATGGGGAACAGAAGTACTCAGAATAGTTGCATGAAGGGGAATCTACTTGGTGGTTCCTTCTATCCAAATCTGGGCTAGCCACACATCTGGGCATTCATAATCCCTGCTTCTTTGGGGGCTTCTCTAGTACTTTGTTTCTGGGGAAAAGACATAATGAAAAAGTCTGCATGGGGCTTTTTATTTAATTCCTTTGGGTGTAAACTGAGCGGGACTTGGCCTTACTTTTTAATTAGTAGATACCTTAAATCGGGGTGGCCAACCTGCTGCACACATGCCTCAGGTGGCATAGACAAACCTCTGTGTGTGGTATGAGCTAGATGGGGGAGGGTGCAGAAACTAGAACAGCATATAGGGCAGGGAGTACAGGGCAGGGAGCAGAATGCAGAATGACAGATCAGATGGGCAGGGATTGGCGTGGCACTCAGGGAGGGCACATGATTTAATTTGTGGCACACCTACCAAAAAGTTTATTCCCCATTGCTTTAAATCATATTCTGAAAATTTAATGCAAACACCCTGTCTGGAGAACTGCACATTCCAAATAGTTTGACATACAGTAGTACTGTGACTCAGTGACCTCAATGACAAAGTTGTGGTTCATTGCATTTGTATAGTCCCATGAACACCAATTTAAAAAATCCTGGAAATTCTTACTGACTTTAGCTTTCATTGCACAAAAAGCCCATCTCTCAGGAACTCAAACTCCAGAAAGATGGTGGGCTTTTTATTGTATCATTAGCCAGTGAAATTAAAGGAAAGTCACTGTATATATTTATACATCTTTTTTCATTAACTTTTCCCCATCCTTTCCTTTCCTCATTTCTTCATAAATTCAGCTAATGACTGATGCACGAGGTTACAGATTATTGGCTTTAATCATAAATATCAACAGTTCACTTGATTAGATCTGTAGGTCTTTATTTATGTAGGCTACAGAACAATACATGAGAAGGATTTTTTCTTCACAAACTTTATCTGGTGAGATATGCATTGCTAGAGAGGGAATATAATTAACTGCAAAAGGTTTTAACAGTACTCAAGTGCAACTCCTTTGTGTTTGCTTCCTATCTATTAGAGTATTTTAATTCCGTGTGAGCTTTTTATGAATACTTATTCCAATGTTTATACTTTTTTACATTACATGACTTATAAGATATTTTGGGACGTTCGTATATTAGGTAGTCACGTCACTTACTCCTATGCACAACTCTTGTGTCTATGCTTATATCATCCACTCAGGTGTTCTTGGCTTTCTCACTGGTTTTACTCCAGTGCTATTCCAGCACTAATGTTCCCAATTTAGGTTACAGTATGCAAGATAAGGACTTTTTTTAGTTTGGTGTCTTATGGTGTTTATACACATGCTCCCACACATGGAGTAGGGAAGGGGGTGTGTGCTTTAATTAGAGCGGCTCTGCACCTGAAGCATCTCGTGTATCAGTGTCCTCCCCACTTAAAAATGGTGGCAGGGGCGCTTTAACTAAAACTCATCAAACAAGCTTTAGTTAAAGCACCCCGGTGTCATTTTGAAGTATGGGGACACTGATACATGAAACGCTGGAGTCTGTTGGAGCATGGTAATTACCACGCTCCAGCAGACTCGATTAATCAAGTCTGTTCTGATGTGTTGTAATTACAGCGCATTGGAGCAGCCTTGCTGTTTGTGTATAGATGCCCTTAAAGCTTAATGGGCCTGATTCTGATTTTTGTACAAATCAGTCAAGTCAGTGGAGTTGTACCATTATAAAATGATGTGAGATCAGTCAGATCCAGAATGAATTTTGACGGAAACAATGAAGTTTTCTTTTTTTTCTTCTTTTTCATTTGTGAATTTTTGGAGGATATTAATGCACATGAGTGTGAGAAAGCAAATCAGTTTCAAGACTAGCACATGACAGAATGCTTTACAAGCACCATGATACTTTTACCAATCTACACAATTTAGTGCTGACCTACAGCATTTGCCAGACTACTCCTATAATCCTCTATCCTTTTCACTAAGCTGGGACTCCTCATGTCAGCCACTATGGAACTAGAACATTTTCTGACATGTCCAGATATCTAATTAGATATTAACATAAGTGTTTAGTTATGGGATATAATAGATCACACCAGCCTCTTGGTTTACCAGTTTACACAGGTGCAATCCCTTTGGCTTTTTGGTAGAAGCACAGTATAACCGAAGGAAGAATATGGCCCTTTGTGTATTTGTCTTTGACATGTGAGACTAGTAAACACAGCTATATAAAGATGTGAAGTCTGTTTTCATGTTAATGCTTCAATGCAAAATCTGAGTGGTGTAGGGTGATTTTTTTTATTGCTGTAGG
This sequence comes from Gavialis gangeticus, assembly GCF_001723915.1. Taxonomy (NCBI): domain Eukaryota; kingdom Metazoa; phylum Chordata; order Crocodylia; family Gavialidae; genus Gavialis; species Gavialis gangeticus. The sequence goes on from NW_017729005.1 coordinate 9,046,092, forward strand.
ATTCCATGCTTTATCATTCACTAAATGTCTAAATATTTCAGCTATATTATTAAATGAATAACTCCTCAAGAATTAATATTAATGGGGGTTTCTTCTATAGAACTTAATATTTGTTACAAATATGCAAAATGCTTAACAGGTAAAAAGGGTGAAAAATGAATGCAGTTAAGGATAAAAACAAAACTGTAATGTGTTAGTTGAGGATTGGTTAATATGCATTTACAATACGTATGCTGCATTTTATTTAGCTTGTTCCATCCCACTGAGGTCAGCAGTAAAGCTCTCATTGACTTTTATGAGAACAAGATCAAGTACATTATATCAACTTCATACCCAGATTTTTCCTTTTGTTATTAAGACAAAGCAAGTTCAAGGCAGTGAGTTATGAAGTCTTTACCCTCTTCCCCAGGACTAAATGGCTTTGTTATATTACATCCTATCATATTAGCTTTTGTAAGTATTTCTTTATTCTCTTTTATACTTTATTAAAAGTGATTGGAGATCTATAAGGCTTGTGCTATTTTCACATTTCAGTTGTCAACTAAGAATTTATCTCTATACTTAGGATAATGAGATTTAGTGAGGTCGTTTACACTCTGTTGGCGTTGTATAAATCAAGTTTATCCGCTTGTATATCTTGTGGCTTTTGCCTTTCCTGTCATGGATAAATATTTTATGTAATTTGTTACTATTCATATTCTCTTTACAAAACTCAGAAAATATTATTCGTTTAGACAATGGCACTAGCATGCTGATAATGTCAGGTTTCCACTATTACAATATTATTCATTGGAGTGTTGTTTCCATTATTTTAAACCATTAAATCAAAAAGAGCTGAAAGCATAGTTTGCATTTTAGTACCCTGTTTATTGTTTTCAGATGTTAAAGAGCTGCTGCTGTAAAACAAGCAATGATAAACAAGCACTTGCTATCATCAGAGACAGTTTTAGGCAATTGTTTTCATAAGGTTATATTTTAAAATCACAATAATATAATGTTACAGTGTGTGCAGTCGTTCCATGAATGCTTCCTTTAGCAACTCTTACAACTTAATTATTGTCTTTCATTTTTTTGTCTCTCATGTTCTTCCCTTTATCCCCAAGAAACAAAAAAGACACCTTGGTGAGCTTAGAGAACATTATTAGGTGCCTCTCCCTTCATTCTGAGTCATTTTCCCCCTCTCCTTTTACCAAGTACCTTTGAAGCCATTGCACAGTCAAGCAAGTCTGATGCTTATGGAATTCCATTCTGTGATCTGGCTATCAAGGGGGCACAGTAGAAATGAATGTGTTGGACTCTTTCCTACAGATTAACTGTAATTTTGTCTCTTGGTACTACAGCATATATGAGCCATGACTCTGGTTGGAATTCCAGGAAGGAAAACCTGTTTGCTACCAGAAATCAAATAGAAGGCTTTGCTACCCGTTCCACTCCCACAGCCTCCGCTCCCAGAGTTCCCAGTAGTGAACAAGGTAGTAATAGAAAAATCTGCATTTCCAGTCTCACTATTAAGGGGAGAAGGGGAGGGGCAAGGGGCTGGGAGATGCTGAGGGTAATGCAGGAAGCAGAACTGTCTGGCCTCTGCTGGCAGGCAATGGACAGAAATTTTCTGTTTCTGTTTGTATCTTAAAATTAAAAAACCCAAACCTTGAATAGACTCTAGGATTTGATTTCAGCAGGGGTTAGGGATCTAAATACCTTTTGAAGGCCATGGCCTAAGCTCTTAGGACCAAGAACCATTACTGTTTCTATACTTCTGCACAGTACCTCATGTAATAAGATCTAAACCTTTGACTGAGGGTCTCTAGACACTGCTGCAGAGATTAAGAACTCGTGATAATTTTCTAAATGCACTTTCTCTTGACACAAGTCTAAATGCCAGAGGCATGGGCAGGGGTGGATCCAGAGGGGGTGTGGTAGCAGAGTAATATCCCCCTTTTGGATCATAGTGGTCCCTTTTGGATTACAGTAGCTGCAGCCAGGGGCTTTAAGTCCTGGAAGCAGGTAAAAATTTGATCCATGCCCCCCTCTCAACATCCCTCTGTGTACCATGGCATCTTCCTCCTCCCCCCACCCTGCCTGCACACCCCATCACTGCTCCTGTCTCTGACTGACCCAGGGACTGTGGGTGGCTCCAGAGCTGCTCCTGCTGCACTCCTGCCAGGCTGCACAGCGCTGTATCAGTCGGGACAGTGGCAGCAGCAGCATGTAGGTTCCTTCTCCCTGTCCGGTCTTCCCTGTGGTGCTGACTGCCCAGGGGTAGGGAGAAGGAACAGCTCCCTATGCAGCCTCTACCTGCACTACTGGAACAGTGGCAGCAGTGGCAGGCAAATTGTCTGGTGGGGAATAGGAAGGGAGGGGATGTGCTGTGAGCACAGACTGGAAAAGAGGGGTGCTGAGAGCAGAGGAGGGGGCAGATTCTTACTTGATTGGGGACTTAAAGTCCCTCCTGCTGCTCCCATGGCATGATTTGCCTACTGGGGGGAGGAAACGGACAGGGGAAGGAAGGGAATAAGGCGATCTGGGAGCAGGCACCCCTGCAGTGCCAGAAGCCGCTCCCACATCCTCATTTTAAAATCCTGGATCCATTCATGAATATACACATATATTTGTATGGTATATTCCTAGAAATGGTAGTGGGCATTGATTTCCCTCTTCTAGCCATCCCCCTCTTCTGGCCATAATGGAATCCATTGTACTGTAGTTATCTCCCTGCCCCCACCCCTGCAAAATAAAAACTTTCTAGGCTGTGTCAGACTAAGGGAGGGGTCTTAGCCTTACTTCTGAATGTTTTGTTGGCAGAATTGTTTGGTTTGAGGCAATATTACTTTGCCATCTTTTTTGTAGTTATAATAGCATAAACAAAGAAAACCATGGAAAGATCACATATAGACAAACATGTCATGGTTCTGAGGTTCCTGCTTAGATAATTATCTTGACAATAATCCCATTCAGTGTAAATCATTGTGTATACTTTTTATTATTCCTTCACTTCATATTATAAGCCTGATTCCACTGAGACCTTTCTACTAGCTTTTAAAAGAGTTGGATCTGGCCCTTGATGCCATATAAAGTAAGGTGTCCTTTAATAGCCAGTGGTAAAGATATCATTCCATATAGCAAGGGGCGAAATTCCTTCTGAAAAAGTGGCTTCTTTGTATTAGGAGCTTTTTGATCTTCATTACCTTGGCTGTTTTGACAAGGGAGGAGGGGAAAAGATTGTAAATGGCCAAAGAAGCTAATCCACATAATGGCCTAATCATTTGGAAATGTTTATAAAGTAAAGAAAGAATCTAATAAAATGTCAAAAAGGAAAAAAGGAAAATCCTACTGCCTTGCCCTGCTTGAACTTTTTAGACTTTTATATAGAAAAGAGCCTGATGACTGCAGTTCTGAACACAGTCAAACATTTAAGAAGTACAAGATCTGGATCACTACCTTGGAATGAATTTATTTTGAAATATTCAAACACAAGTTGTATCCTTAGATATGACATTGTCACCGGCTTTAATAGAAAATAAAAACATTACACTTGGGTTATAAAACCCCTGAAAATGGAACATGAATATTGACTTAAGCTTTAGTTGTATTGCTGAGACAAGAATATTCGAGTGATATTTCCCCCCTGTAAGTCTTTGTGTATACATCTTTCAGTAATCTCTGTTCCTGAAATCAAGCCAAGCAACTGTGCCTGACAATAACTAGTAAACTTACTAGTAGATTTTTGCAGAATCAGGTGCTTTTTATGTATCCAAACTAACATTCTGTAGTATTTCATTTACTTGGCAAGATGTCTGGTCAAATATTAGCAATGATGGTAGAGAACAGAATTGCAAGTAACTGGTTCAGCCCTGTTTCTATGTAGAGATTGTCTGTTAACTGAAATGGAAGCAGGAGTAGGGCACTGTTTCCAATATGAACCAAACAGTATACACAATTAAAAACTTGACAGTGTAATTTGCATAAGGGGAAATGTCATCAAGAAATGCCAGCATCAGTGTTTATTCTTGTTCCTTTGTTCACGTTCAGCAGTCTCAATATTCCTACCTTGTGAAACATCAGGTGAGATGTTCCTAATTGGATCAAGTGTTTCTGATTGACAATACTGATACAAACAAAGAAGGTTTTTTTAGATCACTTCCAGTAGAATTTACTATAGCTTAACAGAAGTTCTGCCATTAGGTGTATGAACGTTACTTCTGAACTAATCAATATAGTTAGCCTGTGGTCTTAATACATTGCACAAATCTTTCAGTCACCTTAGTTCCTTTGCTATTACAGACAATAAGGGCACAAAGACAATATCTCCAGCATGATGTGGTCTTAAACTGAAATAATTTTTGTTTCTTTTTTTAACTTTTTTTATATAAGATCTAGCATCCTCAATATCATGAGAATAAGGAACTTCACCAGGGGTCTTTATTTTTGAGACAGGATAATGTTTCCTAGTGCTTTCTGCATTTATTTTAATTACTTACAGATTTTTCAAGTAATCTGCAATCAGCATTAAAAAAGCCATTTTCCCCACATTACTACACAATGGCAATTGAAGTATAAGGATAATTCCAGAGCATTTCTCCTGTATTAATAGAAGGGCCTACAGTACTCAAATACCTTAGTATCGTAAATGAGAGTAAGTGGTTTATTTACATGGGTGACTTCTGTATTCAGCTACTGAGAAAGTTGATAATTATTCAGAATCAGGAGGCTGTTAAACCTCTTGTTTACTCATTCTTAGAAAGATGCTATGGTTTTAATAATGAGACTCTGGTACGTTGTGTGCTAAGTTTCACTATCTTCAAAATCAAAGACTACACCAGGAGCAGCGGTTTGTTTGTTTGCTTTTTTTCTTCTTCTGAAGTTGCATTCTGGTCCCCCGGGCTTGCTTGGTTTTGGCTGTTTTGAAGTGCTGGGTTTTCTTAGCTTACTGTTCCATCCAGCACTAATTGACATCAGCTGCCATCCACCAGTCTACCAGTTGGGAGTCTCCTTATGGCTAATCTTTGCATTGTTTTTAAAGCTTTGTCTAGAGACAGACAAAAGTACATGTGTAATATTCAGCAAATGTATTGTAATGTGACCACCCCATGTTTTTGTTTAAATAACAACAAATGTAAAAGGTTTCTTTTCATCAAGTGCACTTTCTATGTCCTGTCATGAAAACCAATTGTTTGATTTAGTGAAGATGGATCTGTGTGCAGTTGTTACAGTACTGACGTGTTGCAGTGTTGGGCTTTCTCTCAATAGCTCACGTCTTCAGTTGGTCTCAATCTGGCTCCTTCAAACATAGTTGGAAGCAGTTACTGTCCTAGGTAGGAAGAAAGGTAGCACAGCTATTAAAATTGTTTTTATTATAAGCAATAATTACCACTATGTCTACAGCTCTAGTTTTTGTTTGGAGAGTAGGTGGGTTGAGGTGCTGAAGTCAAATGAAATTACAGGAAATATATATGGGTGATTCAACAGAAATCTAGAGTAAGGTACAAAGCACATAAAATGAGAGAAATCCCTCATTCCTTCCCAAGAGTTTCATCTAAAACATACCAGACTTGATTCAATAGTGCCTGGCACTGACCCTTTTTTTTCTTTTACTTGTGCAGAATGAGTTTACATTTCTAATAAATTAGACTACTAGCATTTTACACTATTTTGCATTCATTTTGAACAAGTCTAAATGGGCAGAGCAGAGGAATGGATGAATCACATTCATTGTATTTCATGCCAAAGCCATTATGGAAGTAGAATTACTTTGCCTACTGTTTAAAATGCAATAGCCTCTGAGATGAAATGTGGCAGCTTTTAAAAACTCGAAGTAAATCTACACAGTACTTTAGGACAGGAAGTAAAGAAATGCCATGTCCAGTTCAGAGTTACAGGTGTAATTTTAAGTAGGATATAAGTCAAATGAGGTTTTGGCATGGCTATCTAAGTTAAGACACCTGCTATATGTGAAAGTCCCATAGCATTCATAGTGATTACACATGGTCAAGTGGTCTTCCAATGGCAAAATACTCTGCCAGCACAGTGTGCTATTGCTTTCTGCTGAAACAGAGAAGAAAACCAGCTGCATAAATTCCTGCAGTAGCTAGGTTTTCCTTGGATGTTTCCCATCCCAGTATCCACTAGGCTTGTTTGCCCTTGGCTTAAGAACTTTTGAAGCCATTCATTGGTTTTCTGACCCAAGTTCTGAGCAAAATGCAGGCAAAATGAGATCAACAGGGAACCAGAGGCAAGTAAGTAATAGCAGTTAAAATCTAAAGACTCACTGGCAAAGATGGCTCTTCCCTCACTATGCACCCAGTGGGCCCACTGCCACCTTTTCCTTCTATATGTGAGTTACTAGTTTAGAGTGTTAAGTGCTCTGCAAGGGAGTGGGTAGGAGCCTGTTTGATCTGCATACAGTAGTTGTAGCGTTACCAATTTATCGAGTACAAAATTCAGAAATATGCTACACTTTAGAGCCATTGATCCCCCTAGTCATTAAAGATAATAGATAGTACTTTCCCCATGCTTTTCTAGTGCATATTTAATTTTCTCAATTTTATTTCATTGTTCCATTTCCTCTGAGCTCTACCCAAGTGCATAGAGAGATTTTTGTTTAAAGGTCCATTTAATGGTGAGTGCTTAAAACAAAACAAAGCAAAACTCTGTGAAGGGGCCCCCCTCACTGACACTGACACATAACTTCCTGTGCCAGCTGCCAATTTGCTGTGTTGTTACTCTTTGATTTATAGTTTCACTTATGCATTGGAGTGGGTGGGACACAGTTTTGGGGTTCTTTATTTTTCTTATTTTGTAACTTTGTTTATAGTTTCAATAACCAACGTCAGTGCACCCACTAACACGGTTCTGCCCTAGGTGGGTGGTACACTTTTTAACTTCTGCCACACTTCAGCAGTACTTGGTTTCCTTTGCTTTTCTCCCTGTTTCCGTGATTTTTTTTCTTTGCCAAGCCAAGTCTTTGAGCTCCCCCTCAGCTACCATCTTTGCAAACTATAAACATTAATAGCCGCCCCCTTTGTTGTCAAACTCTGTACTTTCACTGGTAGATTCTGTACTTGCTTAGAAGTGAAGCTTTATGGAATTTTCAGACTTCTGGAGAGTCTTACAGGATATTTCCATTTGGACTGCCACTGTAGCAATAATACACTGTGCCGGAAGAGTGCTTCCATCCAAAAATTGCAAGTTGCTTTGAAGCTGTTAGCAAATATGAACTTGAAGTTCTGAAGTGGCAGGAGTTGTATGTATACTGAGCAGTGTCATTGAGTGCGTGCAAATAATCTTAATAGGTGATGAAGAGAGTGAGGGGGTGGGGTGTATTGGATAAGTCAGGAGCATGGTTGGATGCCAACACTGATTGAAGATGTGGTCAGGTCCAGGTGAGGCATGAGTGGAAGTTGGGTGAATGTGCAGGGAAAAGCAACAGGGATTGACTGAGGAAGGGGGCTTAACCATTAACATGTAATCATAACAGCCATAAGAGGTTGAAGTTCTGCAATTGCTGTCTAAAATTAGTGACCACACAGATCATTCCTTCACTTAGGTTGTCCTAAAGCAGATCCTGGAAAATGCATGTACCACAACCAATTTACAGTCCAGCTGTATATTTCACAGAATTATAATGACAAGATAACACCACATCCAGGGCTAAGTGCACTGTAATTTATGAAAGTCACAAACTCTGTATCAGTCCACTGATCAGAATATCTAATCAAAATTCTAGGTTGCCTTGGATGAGGTTGGAGTTGCTTGAGGTGGCAGAAGAGAAGTAGCTTAGGTTGAAAAGGGAAACTGATGGGTTGTTAAACAAATTTACCCTTTATGCCTTTGCTTCTCAGGGTTCCTACTGGTGAATACGCAGTCCAGCAACCTTATCTCAGCATTGATGTGTTTTTTTTGTATGTACAAAAATTATATTGGAACTCTCCTCAGGTTTACAAAGTCATTAATACATGTAGGATCATTGTATAACCTATACATATCCTTCCAGTGTAGAAGCCCCCTTTTTAGAATTGGGATCTGAACTTAAGGTACATCTTATACACAGAAACAGTATAATGAAAAGAAAATTGTTATTAAAGCTGACTAACAGGGGGGCCTTCTCGGGGCCGATTTAACTGTGGCTCACCCACCTGTTTCTGGGCTAACTGTCTGCCTTCTCACCCACCATGCCTTGTTGTTAATCAATTGGTTAATGGATGTTAATAAGCTGGAAGCTGCCCATTTCCTGCCCAATGTCAGGGGGCGCTATCTGTGGCTCTGTTCCTTCCCTACACCACAGCCCAAGCCTCGCAGATGGCATCTTGATGTTGTTATTATCACCAGCCCCCACAGTGGGCCCCAGAATCCTCCTAATTGAACCCCGCCTGGATTCCTCCCCTCAGGTGGTCTATTCCACCTTCATACCAGGACGCATAGCTCCCTGAACCGCTTCCCCTTCGGGTGTGACTTCCCCCTCCCCTCCCCTCCCCGGGACCTTTGGCTCATTATCCTGGCCCACCCCCAGGCCAGTCGGGACCCCAGGCGCGTTCCTCGCAGTGGGCCCCTGGCCCTTTGACCCTTCCAGTCCTGGCCCCAGCATGGACCAGTCAGGGGAAGTTCAGACAGGCCTGAGTCTATGGCCTCACTCTTTCTCCATGGGGTCCACCTTCCAGACCCTCCAACAAGGGGTAACCCACCCGGTTGTGGGGGTTAGGGGTTAAGGCGTCCTGACCCACCTTTCACCGGGGTAGTAACTGGCCTGGCATTTCCTGGGGGCTCCCGTGCCACTGAGAGCCCCACCAGGCCACCCACTCATGGCAGGGTGCAGTTTTAGGTCATGCCCAGGACTCCTGACCATCCCCTACAGCTCCTCCCTTACCTCCAGATGATACCTACAGTCAGGCTATGTTGTTGCCTGGCCTCCAGCAGCAGAACTGCCATGTTTATATGGGCAGCCCTAGGTTCAAAATGGCTGCCCTCATCAGGTACCTGGCAGCTGCCAGCTCCAGGCCCTTAAAGTGGCAGGCACACACAGTGCCCTGCCACACTGACCAAAATCCAATCACATTTGTGCCGAAAACTTTTCTCCGCAATGTTATCCCTTACTTAAAGGTGCATCTTATATACCAGAAAATAAGCTATATCCTCTCAAATTACTCTGGTAAAGTGAAGATAGCTTACTGCTGTTCTGTAGACTACACAATGCCTGTTTCCCAGGCTGCTTAATGTAGCTAGTTTATTTCTGTGCTTTGGCTTGTAAGCAGCTTCAGCACAATACTATGAGAAATAAATTGGAATGGAGAAAAATGTGTTCTTTACTGTAGGCTGGGGGAAAACACTGTAAGTCAGTTTCTAGAAGAAAAGTCATTTTCTTTACCCACTTTTGTATATATCTGTTGCATATTAATACATTAAAATAATGGCTGACAAACAAACTTGAAGAGCAAAAGAGCAGGTTACATTGAAAGAAGAGACAAAAACTAGGGCATAGTTTCTAGAGCATGTATTAATGACTTCGTGAAGCTCTCTAGATCACCTTCATTTAAAACATGGACTATAGTTGACAATGTTTTAAAAATATTCCTAGGGACAATTCTCCAAATGAACTGGAAGCTAGATAAGGGGAAAGTGTGGTGATCAAGGGGAGGGATTTATGATCATTGTGGTGAAATTATGTTATTTTAAATAAATATAATGGTCTCTTTCAGGGTGCCAATTAACAGCCAGAGTTTATAGTTCTGACCGGAACTTCCAAAAGTCCCTGGCAAGGCTATCTGCAGACACTCCCTCAATTAGGTCTGCCTGAGAGTTCACTTATGGCAACTTTTTCTTCCATTACTTTTTTATAAGGATAGCCACAAAAATGAGCATCAAGTAATTAATAAGAAATACCCTCTAATTATCTTGATTTTTCAAGTCAGATTTTAACAATAGAGAAAGGCTTAACAATAGAGAAATTAGGCTTAACCTAGGATACAGCCCAGCCTATCTCTTTCATATTTTCTGACAGTAAGCAGTTTGATGAACTCAGGACTTGCAGTAGGGCTTTGAATTTTTGACTAAAGTAGAATTGTATCCGCTTCATTTGTGGACCTTGCACATTATGGTCATCAGTTCATATTGATTTGTGGCCATTTGTGACCCCTTTCCTCACCTCTGTGAGGAGATGCTAGATAGAATAGACCAGGACCGGGCAATTATTTCAGGTGGAGGGCTGCATACTGACTTTTGGCAAGCCATCGAGGGCCACATGACAGGCAGCCAGGGGCAGATAAATATTAATTTTCTAAATTTTATTGTGACCCCGTGGGCCAGATAGAATGGCCTAGAGGGCCATATCCAGCCCGTGGATGGCATTTTGCCCACCCCTGGAATAGACCCACTGGGTGATGCTCATACTTGCATTGGGAAGAAACAGAACAACCGTTACTTTCCATTGCACTGTTGCTGTCAAAGTATGAACAGTTTTTTTTTTGCTTTGTGTCGGTACTTCACATGAATTTTCATAAGTTTGAGCAAGTAAGACTAATTGGTGCTTCAGATAAGCCTGATTAAATCACAGCAGTAGAAAACCCCAGTATTTGGATATTTTGGCATTCCTGGCAAAATTGGTTGTTCTGGATTGTTTTGTAAAATCTGCTTCCCCCCCACCCCCAACATCCTTCCATATCCTCCTTAGAAAGATGCATTTATAAAACTTGTTATTCTAACTCACTTAGCTGAACAGTATTACATAATTATTTTTCTGTCAGGTATGTATGTGATAAAATTGCCAAAAACCTCTCTTTTGCATTTCATATACATTTTGATGGACATCACATTGTATTCTCCCATAAATCAACAAGGTCGGAGTACCTAACGGATGTCAAAAAGCAGCCCCTACTGCTTCTGAATGTTACCCAAGCAACACTCTATAATTTAGATGCTGGGTAATCAACTTGGGGCGTTGCGACACTTTGAGTTGTTTTCATTAATAGAGATGAAACTATGGGTGTAACTAGCTGGCAGTCTTCAAACAGACATTTGCAAGCTGTTTACTCAGCTGTCCCCAGGCAACAACTTCATGTGTGTTGTGGAGTATATTCTCCCATCACTTCTACAGCACTGTATTTCATTTATCAGATTTTGTTCTCAGTGCAAGGGCAGGAAATCTAGAAAAAAAGTAAGTCCCTGATACTGATCATGAACCAAGAATATGGACTAGTGACTGGTTTCTATTATTCCCAGTCAGCAAAATCATGCTTTTGACATTACTGGAAAAGATTTGGTCATTTTAAATTCCATTCTTGTTAGTCTTCAAATCATTTAAAACTCCAAAGTCAAAGGAAAAAATCCCAAAAAACAAAATTAGATTGTGTGTTTTTTTATATAAAGTATTATCAATTTACCTGCAGACTTGATTATAAACCAGTTTAGTTAAACCAAGACAAGCCTGGTTTCAACAGATATAAGTTTGTCAACACAGAAGTTTGCAATGTTTTAAGCAAACATTTTTGAAGCAAAATTACCCTCCTATAAGGTCTGAGGGTGGGCAAGTCCTTGTGAAAACCTGTGTGTGTTGTTCTTGAAGTTACAAAATTGCTTTTCCTTCATAATTATACCAATTTTAAGGTCAATGGGCCAAATTTGTATCTGCTTCAATATTTTCCAGTGAAAAAAACATTTTAACCTTTCAGAAATATGGACATTCAGTGACAGAATACTGAAACCCTATACATTATTTTTAGCAAGTAGAGTATATAGATGAACTAAAGATTTTATTAATATATATGACAAATAAAAAGCTGAATGAGGAGAAGAAAAAATTTATCAAAGGTAAATGCTGAAAACTTGTTGTGTCAGCTACCACAGAGCCTCCTTTCCCTTATCAGCCCTCAAATTTCATGTGAAATTAAAAAACGATTTGTGCACTGTTTCAAACAACAGTGGTAAGGGAGGGCAGTATGATATGGCAGAAAATCATGATGATCCAGAATTTTTGGGGTGAAACGTGGTGAATTGTGCTCTAGGTTCATTAGAGCATGAAGTTATGTTTGCTACCATTTGAACCAGGAAGCACCATCCACTGCTAAATATTTATTCAGAGATGTAACTGCCAGGGTCTGCACCTTGGCAAAAGGGGCGGCAACAAAGAACAAGTCAGCTGTTATTCTTGTACCCCCTCTAAGTGGGCACCTGAGGCTAGCGCCAAGTTCATCCATGCATCATTAGGCTACTCTTTATGCTGACTTGATGGATCTCTGGTCTGACCCATGTTCCAGATCTTGCATTTTCCCCTTTCCTGTGCAGATATACAGAAGAGAAAGTCTAAAGGAGGAGGAAGAGATGAATGAAATAAAGAGAAGTCACTGGCTGATCATACTTACCAGCTATACCAGGGGTGGGCAAAATGCAGCTTGGGGGCCGGATGCGGCCCGCCAGGCCATTCTATGTGGCCCACAGGGCCCTCCCAAAATCAAGAAAATGAATAATTATCTGCCACTGGCTGCCTGTCATGCAGCCCTCGATGGCTTGCCAAAACTCAGTAAGTGGCCCTCCACCTGAAATAATTGCCCACCCCTGAGCTATACTAAGAAATTAACTACTCTGCAATAAAGCAGTGTATATAATTAACCATATCATCAGCTCTGTTATAGTAGGGGAATCATATCAATATAATTAAGATTGGGACTCACAGATTTTAACTCATAATTAAGTTCATACAAGCAGACATGTTTTGGGGGCGGTTGGGGGATTAGAGTTTCTCAAAAAAAAAAAAAAAAAAAGATTAAAAAGAGAATTAATTGATTACCTTCATTTTTGTAAAAAAGTTAGGTCTTTTCCAGGTCCTTGCAGCTCTACTTTCTTATTATCCTATCAAACACCCTAACTTGCCACAGGTAAAACTGAGGGACAAAGAGTACAGTCAGTGTCCTGGGTAGAAAGCAGTGGTTAATACATTCACCAGGACCTTACTACAGAGATCTTACCAGCTTTCCAAACTGGAGGATTTAGAAGATTTATACTGTCATAAGGGTGATAAAATCTATTAAGATTAAGCACAGTCTCTGGCCAGTTCTTTTGGAACTCAAATACAACCAGATGCTTTGCTCTCTAGCAGTGCAAGCATGGCATTCAGAGAGACAGGGCCAGATGCTCAGCTGGCATAAATCAGCATCGTTCCCCTGGAGTCAACGGCTGAGCCAGTTTACCCCAGTGAGCGAGGGATGGATGCTGCCTGCAGGAATGTGTCTGCCAGCACTAGATCTATATGAGAAAACAAATAATCTGTAATAGAAATGGGCTCTTTGCTGAGTTTTCCTTCTTTATGGAACAATTTATGAACTGCTTTTCAATTGTTGAACAGTTGTTTATAAACCAGGGAAGGGTGAGAGAGAAACAAAAATGAAAAATAAAATACTCAAGTACTCAAATTCAGAATAACTGTATCATGCCAGGTGATGACAGAGTTGCCTCAGACTTTCTCTTTGAAGGTGTTTAACTTGCTCTGCTGGCTACAATAGAGGAGTGAATTTATTAGCTGTTGAGAAGGAGGGGTGCCTCACTTAAGGGAGAGAAATTGGCAATCGTGATGAAGAGACAGGAGAGATGTTTCCCTCTTCCCCCAAAATAAGCTTCTTATCAACCACAGGGGTAATATTTCTTACTCCCAGCTTAGGGAGTAAAGATGCAGCCACTGAAGTGTGAATATGGGGATAGGAGAGAAGAGAAAAGGTTATGGTCCATCCTTCCAGTCTACTTACATGTCGCTGGGATCTTTATGAGTATGTAAGGGTCAGCCAGCTATATAGTATGTAAATAGCGTTTATTCTATTTACAGCATTAATTTGCGAAAATGAGCAACACAACCTTAGAGAAAATATGTAAAACAATCCGTATCATGTCTGTATAATTACCTGTGATAAACCATGTTAAAAATTCTGAGCACATGGCTGATAAAGTCCTTTTGCATCATAAAGACTTGAGGCACTGAAACAAGGAAGGAGTTAATGAGAGATTGTTTATTCTCTTTTTGAAAGCCTGGCAGACTGAGGCAGTGCCCTTGGATTCTGTTGCTGGCTCTGCCACTGATGCATTATATGACATTGGGAAAATGTCTACGTCTTAGTGTTTTCATCTGCAGACTGGGTGTAGCAGCACTTAATTTGACATTGCAGGATGTTGTAAGGATTCATCATTAAACTGGGTCAGATCTTGCACCACTTACCCACGAAAACAGTCCAACTAACTTCCAGAACTGAGCTGAACGTTTACAAATTCATTGAGGTCCTTGGATGAAAGTATGAAGTACTAGTATTTAATCACAAAGGATTGGGTCGTTAATTCCTAGGCTACTTACTTCATAGCTATCAGAATATAAAATCGTATGTCTTGCATATCATTCAGTATATTATTATAAATAAATATAGTTATTCATTTGCAATAAAACATTTCTACACAGCAACACCAGAATGATTCTGCTTCTGACTAGAGCCTGATCTTGCAAACGTTTGTTATTAGGTCCAATCCCAAACCCCCTGAAGTCAATTGCGACAGATTTTAGATCAGGTTCATAACACTTACTTGCACGTATGGTCATGAATAGAAAATATTTGCAGGGTTGGGCTATAAAATATATAGATACAGTCCAGCAAAGTGTCTAAAATTATAGTCACACCCACTTGCCGTTTAAAAATGGGAAATATATATATATATATGTCAGATAACATATATATCTAACATAAAAGTCTGTTCCTTAAAAACTTTAGATCTGCAGCAGGTAGCTTTCTACTTTTTCTGACTTGGCTGGATGATATTTGGCTGAACAATTTGATTAAGTGTGAGTTTATTTCAAACCTGGCCCACTACCGCATTAAATAAAATGATCACAAACGAAGAATTATTCAGGGCAGCACTGCACTTATGTGTAATAATTTATTTCACTCGCTCACTATGTTCTCAAATAACAGCTTTTCTGCAACACAATAGTGCACACTTTTTTTGGCAATTCTGTACCTGCAAACTGGTGGTTTCTTCTTTCTGACAATCATTTATATTTATGATGGCAGGGAATAAAATACACTGAAACAATCTCGATCCCAATATTTATAGATTCTGAATATGTATTAAATTAGAGACAAAGGAGGAATGGAATTACATTCATTTTGTAACATTGTACTGTAAAGGCAAAATTCATTCCTGCCAGAGCATCTGTAAATGTTTTAGATAATAACGGAGAACCACAGTAACATTGCTGAACATGTGTGGATGGCCTGGTGCAGCTGAGATGTCACCCACTGACTAGAGAAGCCCATAGAGAATCTAGCTGGAGTAATTAATGAATCCATTTGGAAAAGTCACTGCCCTTCAATTAGCCTGAATGCAGTGAAGCAGATGGGAACCCATCCTCCAGGGGAAACGCTGAGAGAGATCCTAAGAAATACTGCATTGGACTGATTTATCTAGGTAATTATAAGCCTCATTTGCACAAAACTGTTCAATATGGCTGCAGTGAGAAAATTAAGAATTTATAAAATGTTGATATGTGGCCTAAGATATCAGCATTAGTGGAGTCATTTGTCAAGCAGTATCTCAGTTCAAAATATAAAACTAATCCCCAGACATGAAAGCTCAAAGGAAAACCTGGCATGCTGAAGGAGGGGTGAGTGTGAATTTAAATCTGGGGAACCTTTGTTAAAGGTTCCAGTGAGCTCATCTGCAGTGGAAACATTTATTGCCATCCTAACGTGATATGGTGTTTTGGCTCTGAATTCCTGTAAGGTTTTACAGGTTCATAATATAACAGTTTGCCTGAAGAAACTTTAAAAAACCAGAAACTGTTCTTAAACACATCAATGTTGGAAGAGAGTGATAGAACCCAGTGAATAAAATGCGAACTAGCAAGTGGGTCCAAACCTTATTCCTGTAAGAGATGCTTGTTCATGTGAGCAGTCCTATTCAGTCAAAGAGTCAAAATGCTTGTTTGCATGTAAGATTTGCACAATTGCAGTGTGGAGGTTTAAGAAATCTGTGACCTAAAATTATTACATGTTTCTCCTTACACTGATTGTGTTCTGCACCCTCACTGAACCATTAAAACAGAAGCCACTGCACATGTACAATCTCATGAAACAAGATGGAAGCTTTTGATCAATACATCAACACTAAAACCCAAATTTAATTTTGTTAATGATTATTACACCGTTTTAACAGTATATGTCTTTTAGAAACTGTAGGTGTATTGAATAGCAGATCTTCCACATATTCATGTTGCTAGAAACACCTCAGCTCAAACAACTCAAAGGGACTACTCCTATAAAAACTTGCATTGGCTGTGCACATAAACTTCTTTCAAAATGGCCAAAACCGGTTTAAGATAAGCCTGGATGGATGTAGTAGCAGACTTATCTGATTTAAATTGATTTATTGAACTTCTGTCCCAGATCCCTAGTCTAGAGCTAGCTAGGAACTTCTTTTCTTTCTCTGCCCCTACAAATATCCCTTTTTTGTAGATTTCAAATACTGGCAGATCTCTAATGAGCACCAGCACCTGAAGCATTAGGGCAGCATTATGCTGGCGAGCCCATTTTAACACCACCCACCACTGAATTTGAAATTAATAGAGTATTCACTTAATTTAATGAATGAAACTATTAGTTCTGGGCAGAATGTGTGACATGACAAATAACCGCTAAACTGGGAACACGAAAGTCATCACTGTGTTTTAAGCTGGCATTGCACACTAATAAAAATTGTATTTTTTTTTATTTATATATCCTTTGAATTTTTGCTTTCCTCGACTCAAAGACCGGGAAAAATGCAGTGATCAATACACATAGCCAGAGCATCAGGGGTGGGAATGTTCTGTCTTACCATTTTCCTGTGGGTCCAGCTGCAGACAGGCTGAAACTGGCACAGCATGGCCAGTGACTGCACCTTCTAGCCTTGCACTGATAAATAAGCAGGCTAATTGAATTAATACACAGATAGCTCTTTTTCCTGCCAGCTGGAGCACCATCAAAATGTGTGATAAATTATCTGTTGCTGCTTTAACAGCAGGAAAAAATGGAAAAATTAGCTGCCACAACCCTTCCTCTCCTCCCCCTTCCCCTCCCCCACTAACCCAAGCCCCCAGTTTGGTTTGACTTCACCCTCTTCTCCCCTTGTCTTTTATGCTTTGGCATCTTTCCAAGCAGAAGTAGCTGAGTGAGAGGAACTTATTTTGCCCTGTTGATAATGGGTTATTAAGCTTCTAGACTGTGGTAAGATGCTAATATTCCTCGCTTTTCTGTGGGAAAGGGTGATCGTCTGCTCCATTGGCAGGGTGCATTCAGATCCAAGCCTGCTGCGGTTGAAGCATGCAAGATACTTGTTAAAGAGAGTGGAGTATGTGATGTGGTTCACTAACCTAATATTGCAGTGCCTGCTTTCTCTGGTTCTCTCCCTATTAATGCCAAACAGCTTTCAGGCTGTTCTGATGCATATTCACACATAATGCAGGCAAAGGGGAGAGGCCTGCAATGGTTGTATTTGGAAAGAATGGTACAAGGGGATCTTAACAGGAGTTACTGAAAAAACTCAGCCTTTTTCAGGCTATGCAGACCTATTTATCTAGGCACATAACTTGTGGTCGGCGAGTGGGGCACCAGTCCAGGACACCAACTTTGTATGGTTGGCCAGAATTGTACCTCCACACATCTTCCCAGAGTTTGCGCCCTGGCAGCTGCAGGAGCCCCATAGCACTGATCTTGCAGCAACATCCAGGTGCTGTAGGAGCAACAGCTGGAACAGGCAGATCATGCTGTGGCTACAGCAGCAGCATCAACTGGGGACTGTTTTTGAGTCTCCAGCATAGGTAAGACTCCTGAGCCACCCCCTCCACTCTCAGGACCCTTGCCCCTCCAGCACTCAATAGCATCTCCCTGTCTGTCCCCCTCCCTCCCCTCTGCTTTCCCACATGGTTTGCCCAGGGTGTAAACCCTGATCTTGATTTGTGTCATCACGGGGACTTCCAGAATAAGAACTGTGACCCCAAAGGAAGTGTGGATTCCAATATGTTCAGATCCAGATAAGTTCCCATTTGGGTTCAGGTGCCCAGTTCAGCATGCAGGGCCTGGGGCTTCCCACAGTTCAGAAGATTTGGCAGTAGGGAAGAGGTGCCATTGCTCCCCTGTTGCCAAATTTCCATATCCTTGGGGAGACCCTTGGGCCAAATGACAGGGTACTGCAAGCCAGATCTGGCCTGTGGGCCAGAGGTTAAGCACCCCTGCCTTGGACTATGACCTCCTTGGAGCCAAGAGGGAAACTACATCTTTGTTGTAATCAGAAGTTCAGGCATACTTAAACTAGCTGTAACAGAATTATTTTGAGTAACCCAGGAATATCACCAAAGCTATGGCAGCACATCTGTCAAACCATACACTAGCAGCACATCTGTACCACTAATTTTAGTAGTTCATCAGTGCCAGGCTGAGATCTGACGCACTGTTCTCCCCTTGACATCTCCCAACCTGGAAGTAGGATAGCCACATTCGTACAGTGCTGCCCCCTGCCCCATGCTAATTAGCTATGTCTCAGCAGAGCTAGTAGCCTGCCCAGAGCACTGCTTTAAAGCAGTGACATTGTTTCTGCCTCAACAAGTAGCCCATGTAGAACACAGCACAGTGCTCCTTGGCAGGGTAAACCTGTGGTATAGATATGCCCCTCATTTACTTCATTAAAATTCTTGGCAGTTCTGTTCAGCTTTTCTTTCATAAAGGTAAAAGAACTACACAAAGGTTGAGTAAGCATCAGTGCTTCCATTTTACAAGCAGGAAAAACTGAGGAGCAGGAAGGTTTAAATGACTCCCATAAATACAGTAATGCATCACATCGTGCACCCCTGAAATGCACAGTGCTCTAAAGAGGAATGATCTAGGTGTGTTACACTGACCAGAAACTAGTGCAGCATTTACTAGGCAAAGCAAGGACCGATTTTTCTGCCAAGAAGTATCAGATGAATGTGAGAAGGTTTGGATGTAAATATGCATATGGGAATTTGGCTTAAAGTGATTTTATTTCACTTACCATTGTTAAAGTTTAATTCCCAATATGTCTGTTACAACTGCTTGTGTTCTCATTGGTCTGTTTCCCCTTCACCGCAAACCTTTTGCCATATGCCATGAGCCATAAGCTTCCTAATGAGCAAATCTCATTAGGAATAACAACTGTTTTCAAAACCTTCCACAAACACGCTATTCCAGAAGCAGCAGAAGCCAGGGCTGCGGCAGAGGGAGGGCACTGGGGCCGACTGCAATCACAGCATTGTGATCTTGTTCAGAACATGATTTCCTGGCTCATGTGTCAAATGATTCAGACAATGGTAGTGTCAGAAAGACTAATAGTGATGGTGTCAGCGAGGTCGAGTGAGGAGATGGGGAGATGCATTAAGCTTCTAAACAGGACTTTATATATTCTCTCCCCTAGCCTCTCTAAAGACTGTATGAGCCTGAAAAAGAGAAGATGGAGGGGAGATTGAACCCTCCAGGGCTAGATTCTGCTAGCTAGCTGCCTAGCCAAGAGTGTAGCTTAGCTTATGGGCGCTGTTACAGCCCTGTGTGGGGTGCAGCGTGGAACTCCTAGGAGCTTGCCAAGGTATTTTTGGCTAGTGAAGGGGGGAAAAGCCTTGCCTCTGTTTCTTCTCCACTCCTTCATGATACTATTCAGAAATAGTGAGAGCTCCTGAGAGTGTAAAAGATTGCAGTTCTGCCTGGCCTTTCTCTGGCCTTTCTTTAGTTCCTCCTACTCCTGCATCATTCACTTGCTTTAAGGCAAGAGGAGAAAGTGGGGGGGTAGAAGGAACAGAATTGTGCGGAGGGAGGGCACAGGAGATGTTGAACCTCTGTATCAGGGGGAAGAGGGTAGAGTACCTATCAACATGGATAGCATCCTTCCAAAATAACTGTCAAGAGTGCAGTGCTGCAGTCATTACAAAAATACCAGGAATATTGCCATACAATAAAGGGTGAATTTTAGGGTTGAATTCAATTTGTGAAACTTCATTATTCACAATTGTTTCACATACCACATGTGTGTGTGAGAGAGAATACTTTCTATAGAACATTATGAGTTCCTTGACTATCACATAGATAATGGAAAGGTATCTGTTTAATTCCCAGTGTGCTTTTCATTTTTCATGGAATATGGCAGGCTTTGGAGGGAGGCAGGGGGGTGGGATTAGGATTGCGGCTTCTCTTGGGCGGAGCCTGCCTTCCTGGGTTGATGCCAGGCTGCCTGCAGGGCGTCCTGCAGAGCCCCTGAGCTGCACACTTTGCTCGGCAGCTGTAGGTGCAGCAAACTAAAACTCCTCAGAGGAGTTTTAGTTTGCTGCACCCCAAGTCATTTAAGGCACGTTATGCCGCCAACTTTCCTACAGCAGCTGGTATTATGTGCAATGTGCTGCCGAGTTGTGCAAACATTGACACCATTAAAGGGGTGCAATAGCAGTTAGCTTGCTTTAAGTGTCGTGCACACATGCCCCTCATTTCGTCTACACAAATGAATCATTTCACTTTATATTTACTATAGTGTCTCTTCTCTGACAATCATTTAGGAATCATGTAGTTTAGCAAAGAAAGTAAAAAGATAACTTCACCTGAAACTGTGGTTTTAGGTAGCATAGACTAATTACCTGCATTGAATTTTAGTCAGACACTGGGCTGATGAACATCAATACTTTTTCAAAAAGTGCCATGGGATCTCTAATGGATGTAAGTGGCCAGGGCCTTGGTTTTACATTTCAGACTCTCACTGGTATAATCTTGAAACAAAATCTAAGGATCAGACTGTATCCTCCATACACAGCGTTGAATTTTTTTTATATAGGAGCCTTTAAGCAGCGCTCATCTGGGAGTAAAACAAAGCCATTTGAAAGTGTCTGTACATGATTTTGACCTGTGCATCCCTTGTTTGAATGTGCTAGACTTAATCCAGTAATAATGAGATCCCAAAATTACACCAGTGAAAATAAAGCAAAGCAAAAATTCCCCTTTTCACATCCTTGGGTATTCATTGTCTTTGCACGTGTCATGAAGTAGTCATTATTGGCCCAGGTAGGCATTATGCATGTGAAAGGGAAACAGAAAGATAAAGATAGTCTTCTGTTGCAAATTGCATACATTCTTTTTGTGGTCTGGGGCATCATTGCCGTGTTTTATGGAGAAAAGCTTTTGCTGTGCCATTCAGATCAGGTATTGTGTCCAGATTTTGAAAAACCCTCTGCAAAAGTTAAAAGGTTCTGATACGAACTTTTGAGTTACAGCTGGCTTGAATGGGGCAAATGCTCAAGTCTTTATTCTCACGAAACTCCCACTGAAATAAATAAATACTGAAAGGGGAGGTGTCTAAGGTAGCTATTGGCTAATAGAAGATACTGAGGCAGGGTGAGTGTTATGGCCAGCACTTCTCTGGGACTTACGTACCCTACTCTGGGCTATGGGAAGGCACTAATTTCTGATCAGGATTCAGAAGTCTGAACTTTCTCCCAGAGTCAGACATCTGAACCAGCTCTTTGTGATAAAGCACGATGGGGCCGAAGAAGTTTGTGCTATTCCTCTTTTACTTAAAAGCTCAGTATTGAAGCAGTCACCCAGGATCTGGGAGACTTGGGATCAATTCCCTTCCATGTCTGGGGGGATTTGATCCTGTTTCATCAAATCTCTAATAGGATTTGATCCATTTCTAGACCAATGCATAAACTACCCCACTATAAGGTATTCTGTGGTAGGACTCTCCCTGCTGTTCCATACTGCATGGGATAATTAAATATTCACTGAGTCAGGAAGGCATACATAATAACTGAGTAAGTCTAGTGGTTAAGACACTTACCTGGGAGATGAGAGACCTGAATTCTTGTCCCTGGCTCAAAAAATGCTTGAGCATTTTACATTAAGTATAATGTATTTCCATTTAAAATACTTTTTGCATGGAATGATTAAATGTATCAGCTTTAGCAATTGTTGTTCTGCTAACCCTAGGAATTTCTCCTCTGTCCAGTCTCACAGCCTTACCCACTATTTTTAATCACTGCTGTGCCTTGCATTTCTTTATCCCAACCATAAAAGATTTGGTTGGATTATAGATACATAAAAAATATCAGCCACAAAAATCCTCAGCTTTAGCAAGACAGAATAAAAACCTCAAACTTACAATCTGACAAAACATTCATTTAACGCAGAGGCAGAACTAGAACACTCCCCCCCAGTGAAAATGTTACCCATTCAGCTAATCTGTATAAAGAAGGTCAGTGGCACCTCATCCCTTCTCTGTTTTGTGCAGGAACAAGTCTTGTGCACATGCACTGGGACCACCTACCAGATTGATCCTATGGGCAAGACAGGCAAAGGAACACCTGCTTTGTGATGGGGTTTAAGTATCTAGCTGCTCAGTGCTAACAAGCCTTAGGCAGGTAGGGCCAAAACCAGACCTTGTAGTTGCCTTTAGTGTCAGAGAATATGTAGTGTCAGGGAACGTTAGTGCCAGAGAATTATGAGCCTTTAATGTTGAATGGTATTTTTGAGGACTTAGGCATATACAGAGGCTTAGGTTCTAAGTCCTTTTGTGGATATGTCCTCCAGCATATTTCTGTCACTGTTTTCTTTATTCATTAACATGCATAAAGCATTCATTAACAGAGATCTTAGTTTTTGATTTTCAGTTATTTATAAGAATATTAATTGAAAAGAGATAATGATTACCTTCTTTGTACAGTGATTTGAGATGTCCAGATGCAAATTACTATATATATAGGGTTAAATTTTATTATGCTGGTTCTTCCAAGGTTAACTGCCTCTCTCGAGGTAGTCTCAGGTGCTCTTGAGACTTTGGTGATCCTTCAGAAAAAATGGTAGTTCTGTGAAAAGTGTCATTGGGCCTGACTGTCAGCAACTTTCATTGTACCACTTCCAGGTATGACACTTCCAGAAATAATAAAATGTTAGTGGTTTTTGCAGGTCTGATCTTGGAAGTTGTGAATTACGCTCAATTTATTTGAATGTCATTGAGTGAAGCTATCTCAGCACTTCGTAGCTTCAGCCTCTGAGCTCAGAGCTATTGAAGGAGCTATTGTGGCTGCCCCATCTTCTGTGAACATGATAGTTTATGAGATCTTTATTACCAGTTTCATTGTTTTCATTTGATCTGTATTACTTCCTGTTAGTGATTAATTCATTTTAGTGAGTTTGAGTTTGGGACGACAAGGGAGTATATTTTTTATTAGGAGCTGAGATGTGCAGCAGATTTGATGGTAATTCACTTGTAGTACTGTTGCAAAGTCCTTGGAATATGTGAAAGATCTTAAAAGAAGGGAAGAATATAATACAGATGTGCCAAACACCCCAAAAGTAATTAGAAGATTAGCAATTTGGTATTGTATTTTGGCCTTTTGCAAATTAAATACATTCCTTTTCTTCTGAAATGACACCTTGTACTAAAGTTAAGAGGATTCCACTTTCTCCCACCCTTCAAATTACTTCTGAAGTCAAAAGGAGTTTTTTGTTATCCCAAGAAAAGCAGGATCAAGCTCCTAATGTGACATCAGCTTGTTTTTAATTTTCAGTCTCTGAAATGTGGTCAGCTCACTTGTTGGGTGGAGAGAAATCACCTCCAATTTGCTTTTGCAAATGTAAGTGGAATGAACATTTGCAAAAAATAATTTCTCATATTTTTGTGCTATGAAACACAAACAGCCAACTATACAAGACTTGAAAGAGATTTATTCTCATGGCAATTATTGTATAAGGCAAAAATAAAATCCATTATAATACTCAAACTATACAGAGAGAAACTTCTGCTTTCAGCTTTACAATTGCAACCCCATTAATTATGTTTATAGGCTTGTGTGTGACTGTAGAGTTACTGGTTGGGTGCACACTGCCATTATATGAAGGTGCCAATTGTCATTAACCAGGAAACACAGGGAAATCCTGACTCCGTTGAAGTCAAAGAGAATTCTGCCATGAGCACTGGCAACATCAGGATTCTATCCTATAGTTTGGGGTACTTCATATGAAATAAGTAAGGCTGACATCTAGGTTTTCTTTTCTTTTCAGAAGTGGCTTAGTGTAACCTCAGACATTAGAGACCTGAACCATAGTCCTTAGAAATGAAAATATCTTTAAGGTCATATTCTGTCTGCCTCCAGAGACATGATACAGACTCCTGATAAAGGAAATATCAGATATTATGCTACCATTAGCATTTGGTCTAGTCATTCACTGATTTTAATGGGATTTAGGCATGCTGATGAAAAAGAGGGTGATGTTTCTGAGTGCACTAACACACTGTATTAGAATAAAAAAACACTGATATTCAAACCCTTGTGGTTCTGTGACTGACTCCTAATCTGGAGTACAGATATGTACAAGAGGGATGGAAACTACAGAAACACCTGAGAAAGAGAGAGAGAGAGAGAAATTTGTTATCATCCCCAGTACTTAAGAGCTGATCAAAATAATTATTGAAATAGGGAAAAAATGACAAATATTTTCATTGATTTTTCCCTAATATCTTTTCAGGCTTTTTTTCGACAAATACAATTGAAAGCCTTTTCCAAATTGTCAGAAGAACTGAAAAGTGTTCACTGATCCATACTAAAAAAAGAAGAAAGAAACACAAAAAAGTTGGTTTTCAGTGCAACTAACTGAAAAAAATCAGTTTTTATTTCTTTTCTTCTAAAATACTGAAAAATGGCAGTAGTTCTTCATCAGAGATTCTTAAAAAAAAATCAATTCACTCTACTAAGTTCTTTGAGACAAAGAGGACAAAGTAGTAAAGATGCCAAACAAACTGTAGAAGCATACAATGACCCTAATTTTATTTACAGTTCCTCATCTACGTCTCTAGTTCCTCATTTATGACAACAGCTAGATTTGTCCAATGATGCTCAACATTAATCTTTCTGGTTAATTAATGTCCTACACTAATGGGCTCTTGAAGAAATATGATGCAGTCCTCTTTGGCTGTTTAGTTACAGTGATGTGAAGCCTCTGGATGGGTGAATATAAAAGAGAGAAACCATGTGGAGGTCTTCGGAAGTATGAAGTCCACATATCTCAAGGGGAAAAAAAATCCAAACATAGTGATAGTTTTTTGAGATGCCCATATAGTCATATGAAATGTTAGTGGGACAGCATTAAAATAACTGGCAACTGTAACATGTCTTACCTTATAATGAGTGACACTACACAGAACACTACATTCATATTGATGGAACTGCAACATCCATTGTTAAAACATTTTCCTGTGCGGGCACTGAATATAGAAATTAAAGAACTGTTGATGTCTTGTTGGGTCAGTAAAAGAAGCCTTTTAAATACAAGTCACTTGATCTATGGCAAACAGGAAGTAAACTATTCTTTAAAAAAAAAAATTGAGAAAGTTGACTTCATGACCAATGACAGCCATTAACTTTTGTATCATTTTTTGATCAAGCAGCATTTCTGTCATTGGTCAACACGTCAGTTTGCCCTAATTAAAAAAAATCAAGCAAAAGGCAGGTTAGAGATGCACCATATACCCTGTTTTCTGCCTGATCGCAGACTAAAATAGTTAACTACCTCTCTAAAACTAATCAAGTAAGAGTATCCATGTCAGAGGTGCTGGTTATCTTTTGTTGACTTCAGTGGTAGCTCTTACCCCAGTGATTTTGAAAAGTGGGCTAAGAAAAGAGACAAGAAATCAACTACCACTGCAGCCAGTAGAAGCTTTGGTATTGATTTTAGTGAGACCAGAACTGAATTCAGTCCCTTCCTATCTCCTTTCTGACCCCATTTTTCAGAGCACCAGTTGCTTCCACTGATGTCAGTGGCATAACTTCTGCTAACTTGAACGACAGCAGGATTGAGCCCCTGATCATAATTTCCTTTTAGAGACAACTTGCTTTGAAATACATTCCAAATGACTTAATTACGATGCCATCACATTTTATTCTATACTGAAATAAAACAGCAGTTTGCAATTACCATATATAAAAAGAACAACAACAACACTCTATTTTCCCTCCTGCCCCAACACATACAAGATGCACAGCACTCTGAATTCTGGTGCTTCTTCAAGAAAAAAATGTTTAGAGGTCCGCAAATGTTTCTAATTGGCAGCAGCAAATCGTTAATGAAAGATAAATGTGGTTCTGGGTGCCTATATACACAGGGCTCTTGCTGATGCAGAACTGATCTAAGCATGAAGTTAAAGAGACACTGGGGCTGGGCGCTCGTTGTTGCTGTGTTGGGACAGGATGAGGTAGATAGCTGGTTTCTTACCAGGATTCAGATCCAGGGCAGCTGGCCCACCCTCCCATTGGGAACAGTGAACAAGGAACTTGTAAAATACACAGACCAAATGGAAATGACCCCTATTGACTGAAACCAGCTGCATGTCAGGCTTCTCGCTGTCTCTCTTGATTTGCTATCTCAAATAAATGGATGTGGTAGAAAGGAGCATGGAAAGAAAACAAAATAATTTATTCTCCTTGAAGTTGCGCCATGCTAATAGCTACAGTTTTTACAGCTGAAAAAAAAATGTTTACTCGCGCATTAAGTTTTTCCCTCCTTTTCTTTTTTGGCTTTGAAAAGTGTGCGGTTTAGAGCAAAACGCATTGGAGTTCAGCTTCAGTGCATTTTGACAAATACAGCATGGGCATATTCATTAGGTATTCGTCTTTTGTGAAAATGTTGGCTAATGATCGTTTGGTTTTTTGCATTTTGATTCGGAAAACAATTGCAACCGCTTTTGTTGGCACTTTGGCAAAAGTTGTCTCGTAGTTCAGACGTTTAAAACGCATCTTAGCAAATTTTGAATTGACGTACAAAATGCCTACTTTATTCATGTATTTTTCCATATTTTTCCTTAAAAATGTTCTTGAATAACACCAGTTATTTGAAGTGTTGTGAAGAGCTGTTTGCTATAACCAGGGTAGCATAAGATCACAGATGTTAAGGAAACTGCTGCTGAGTCCTCCATTTTAAATGCAGGGTACTAGAGGTAAGTACCCATCTGAGGGGGACTAGAAAGAATAGGAGATCCCTTCCCATACAGCACTGCCTCGATCTATTGTTCTTTTGAGCAGATTATTACGGTTGTGGCAAATTATACTGTTTGGTGTTTTTAGCTGATGTGAACTGGGCAAGAAACTAAATTAAAAGCCAGCAGACTGCTTTTTCTTAGTGCAAGCTGCTGGTGGATTAGTATGAGGCAGGCATAGGCATATTTTATGCAAGTTTTTTTTTTTCCCCCCCCCTTGGTGAACAGATTGATTTGCAATGTATTACCAGTAAGATCCCAAAACTATCTTAGCAAATCTGTTAATCTGCCTCACTGTAGTGATCCAAATAAATTTAGTGGAAAATAGGTAGGAGGCAGTTGCTAGGGGATATTATTTTTGAACTAGCCCTATTGTCCAGCACTTTCTCCCTCTTCCCCCTTCCCATTTTTCTTCTGCTATATTTCCTCCCTCCCCCAAAACCACCTTCTTATTTCTTTATCATTTATTCTGATAGGGACAGAATAATTCACATTTATTTGTACCATCTAGTAACGGGAAAAAAGGGAATTCTTCCACCTGCAAATACCATGACAAGAAACAAAGGGCCTTCTCCTGCAAATCTTATGCTAGCAAAACTTCTGTTGTCCTCCTCTGTTGTAGCAATACTGAACGTGGGAGAATTTCACTTATTTTAAGAGGATTCATAGTTAGAATTGAGTTAGGACTACAAAATCAACACC
>NW_017729005.1:9078808-9102291 GCF_001723915.1 Gavialis gangeticus
TGAACGTGGGAGAATTTCACTGATTTTAAGAGGATTCATAGTTAGAATTGAGTTAGGACTACAAAATCAACACCAGTATTAGTCAAAGCCAGGAGGACATCATATAAACCAAATTTAGCATGCAGTAATTTGCAACAGCAGACAACAGTGTTTCCCAGCACAGACAGAAAACCATGCAAGACTACGCTAAGTATTTATATATTACTGGTGAGGAGAAAGACTTGTTGCTCATGTACTAAAATGCTGAAAAAGTTATTTGTATTCCTGAGTTCTGAAATGTATAAAACATATGTCAATGTTCTGATACAATAAAAATGTCTAGTAATACAGGATAATACCTAAATGTAAGTTAATGTTTGTTCTGCTCTTACCATTTTACCAAACATACTTTTTTTTAAAGTAAGAATGCATGAAACTATAAATTTAATCAGCTGATTAAGAATGAAAAGATAAGAACCAATTCTTTTTCCACAATAACACAGTAGCACAATCTACAATGCGGAAACTTGTAGGCATTAAATTGTGATCCAGATGTTTTGGGGTAAATATATATATCTGATATTGACCAGAAAACTAGATTACAGCCTAACAATAAAGGTGTAAAGTACCTAACTTTTGTTGATAAAGTCAACATGAACAGCAACGTTAGAATAGGTGTTTCTGGTGCCAATATAGTTTCTAAAACATTTGAAAATATGAAATGGCATACTCTGAATGCTCAGTATCTTGATTATTGTTTTAATATTCTCTCTCCTTCTGTTCCAGAGATTGAAAGCAGCACTGACTCATCATCCTGCAGCCATGTCAAATGGAAATATGAACACCATGGGCCACATGATGGAAATGATGAGCTCTCGACAGGACCAGACACCACACCATCATATGCACTCACATCCACATCAGCACCAGACACTGCCATCTCATCACCCATACCCTCATCAGCACCAGCATCCAGCACACCATCCTCATCCTCAGCCCCATCACCAGCAGAACCACCCACATCATCACTCCCACTCGCACCTTCATGCACACCCGGCACATCACCAGACTTCGCCACACCCGCCGTTACATTCGAGCGGACAAGCACAGGTAGAACTGTTCACAGAATTGTCCTCTGTTCCAGAGGAAGTTTAAAAATGGATGTCTGTTGCTTTCATATGCACATGGTCTCCAAAATGAATCTTCTGCTGCTAATAATAAGTTTACTCTGCTGTTGGCTGTGAAGTTGCAAACTCTTATTCAAAACACGCCAATTTACTCAGAAACAAGAAACTTTATTTCGAACCTCTGTCATGCTAGTAGGCAGCCCTAAGATCTGTTTAAGCTGAGATATCTACAAATTGCCAAGTGTCATTGATATTCTTGCTATCTGATGGAGTTTGGCACACTGGGTACTGTTGTCTAACAGGTTGAGGTCAAGGTTTTAAATTCTTAGAAATTCAGTCCTCAGAGATGGTGACATAACTACCAAAGATGTAAATGACATTGCACATGCATATTTGAGGGAACACCTGTCCCTTGGATATATGTTATTTTTATATAGTATAACAACCTTTGCTCACAATATCAGAAAGCACTTTACAATGAGAGTCAGTTATAAGATGACATAGAAAAATAAGTATTTAAATAGAAATGTCTTTAAATTAAATCTTCAGATCTATAGATACCTTTACTTTGATTCTGGATCCATTTTTTTTAGCTTGCACTCATTTCTATCTGAGAAACCAAACCAAAATGAATTAAGAGCTGAATGAAGTAGAACTTGGATGAAGTTCAAATAGAAATCTATACCTCAGAAAGGCAATATGTTACATATATAATTTTAAGGCAAAAATGAAAGATATTAAAGCTTTGAAGGAGAGAATAATTCTGGACCTTGTAGATGGAATACTTCTGGTGATGGAGTGACTTTCAGCTGTGCAAAGTTACCTAACTGAGATAGGGATTAACTGAAGGAGCAGGTGAAATTTAGTAGGTGAATGTTATAGCATGGAGAGAGGAGGTGGCCTGTCCATGAAGTGAAATTTAAACCTGAAAGGTAATGTTGAATTTAATTCAGGTGTTGGCAAGCCAGTGAAGATAAAGAAAGATGAAAGGTCTGTGTTTTTAGACAGAAAGATGTCTGGCTTCAGCCGGCTGGATCATTTGCTATTTAAAGAACAGGGATCTAGGAAAGCTGTTAGCTGAAAACTGTAGTAGTGAATTCATGAACAAGAATTTCAATAGAATCTACATGAATTCTGGTTGTTTTAAAGTGGTGATAAAATTCTATACCATGGAAAAGTATAGATGAAAGAGAAAAGTATATTAATCATGACTTCTGAATGTGAGGCCTTGGGAGCAAAGTTCAGAACTGTGTTGAGGAGGGTAATAGTGAAATCACATATAGCACATAGGGGATGTCTTACGTCTAATGGGGAGTTGGATTCGTGAAGATTTTTGATGCTTACAAGTTCCTCAAGGCAAGCTATTGGAAAACAATGGAGATATGAAAAATGAGAAGATATGGTTGATATTCCAGTATCCCACAACATTGACTATTCACTGCCTTGTTTTCCTATTGCTCTTACTGCAGCTACATAGGATTTCCCTATAATGTCAATTTTAGAGGCGGCAGCTAAATAAGAAAACCTTGGTGTTGATCACCATAGAGAAAGCTATTAATAAATTAAATAGTCTCATTGATTTAATGGGAACAGGATGAAGTTCCAGTTTGAGCTACCATTGTATTAATTGCCTACCAAAAAGGAAAGTAGTACACCTGTGCTAAGACATGCCAGTCTAATGAGCTAATTAGCATGCCACCTGGTACAGGATTTTGTGACTGGTAGTAAGGGCACCCTGCCCCTGATAAGTGCTCAGGACATGTAGTAGCTGCATCTTATACCCCTCTGAATGCTTGCAACCCCCTCTGGACTTCGGTCCAAAAGGAGTGTGAAGAGTTTGGAACTGAATGCAATATTAATATTGGCCACCAACACACCATCCTCATCCATCAGCTGGGACAGGCGAGGCCTTGTAATCAGGCCTAATTGTTACAAGGAGGTTGAGAACTACTGGTGGAAGGCTAAGTAGTATTCTAGGATCCATAAGTCAGCTGCTTGCCTAGACCACAAAACAGTTTTACCCTCTCCTGGGACACAAGAGCTATAACCCTTTCTAAAAGGGTGCATTAACAGGAATAAAAGGAGGGTTTAGCGAGTAATAAACACAAGGTTATTACTTTCTAAGACCATCCATAATCCCCCTGATATTGGCCTCTCTGGGGGTCAGATTGCTTCAACAGACATTAATTTTATGGTGCATTTTACTAATTATTAACTTCCTCATTCCACTGAGCCGGATACCTCAGTTCCAAGCTGCCTGTCAAACAAAGGCATGAGCTGAATTGTTGTGTGTGCTGCATGCCCTTTGCCATAACTTTCATTATTCTACACCATACCCTTGTGTAATGTCAGAATTAATTTCATGCTTTTCAACAGCCAGTTTGAGACACACATGAGCCTAATGAATTATGTTTTGCTAAAACGAATGAATGACTACTAATACTGTGTTAAGTTACAAAGAATAAAAGAAAGTATTGGATCAAGGATCAAGGTAAAAATGGTTGTTTAATGTGTCCCTTTATTAGTGATAAATGTTTTGCTTTATGGTGGCTGGTTTGCCTCAAACATTACAGAAAATTACTCTAGTATTGTTATGTTTGTTGCATCAAAATTTCTTCCTATCAAACTTGCTGCTGTGACAGCTTAGGCACAGTCAGATCATTTGTATTTTGTTATAGTATATTACCTGTTCTGTGTTATTATGAATACCTGATAAGCAACCCTTAACAATGTATTAATCACTTTTTTTTTTAGTAGCACATGCAATCACATGGGGTGGAAGGCTTTGAGGGGGGAAGCCCTGCTGAAGAATAATGCTTAAACTATTATCAAGATAAGGCCTAATAGACTTCAGGGTCAAAATATATCTAGGATAATTCAATTAACTATCCCACATGATACCAAGAATGGTGCAGCTTTTCCAATTCATATCTACCAAAGATGGAAGGGCAGTGTTTTGTAAGTTTGCCTCAGTTACCCAACTACAGATTTCTTCAACTGAAAACTAAATGAGCCACTATTTATTCAGGATAGGGGATGCTAGGAAAAAAGTTTTTATATAGCAGCCCTGTATGTCAGTATTACAGACATGACTGGCAGAGCTGAAAAACAGAAAAGCTTTTCATGCTGGATGAAAAAGGAGAGAGAAATGGACTAAGGAAAGCTTTGGTGTCCAGAAAAATAAATAACAGTCCTTTGAAGTCTCAAAAGGTGTTGTATGTGAAAAAATGAAAGGCCTTTGATGTTATGTTGACATTAAGAGAGATCTCTGAGACCTCTGTATTCAGACATGTTGCTAAAGAGGCAGCATGAACAGCCCCAGTAGATGTGAAGCAGCTGCCATTGCTGAACAGTAAGCGCCTTCAGGGAGTAAGAGAGCACTTGGTGCTAAGGGCAGACCCACAGTCCTCCTCCCGAACGCCACTGAGTGCAATCACTCCATCTACATGAGCAAGCTCCACCAATGTGAAGAACAATATAAACTGTAGTGTAGATGGGGTTAGGGAATTTTTACTAGCGTGTTTGAATTAATTGTCTAAAAATTCAGTTTCTAATGGGCATCCTTCAAATAGTAAGTTCTGGCTTATTAAAAAATAACCATCTTTAAAGGAAGTTTTCACTGGTTTTATTTCTCATCTATATCTGTTTCCAGGGTTTTTGAACAAGGGTGAAACTGATTCTGATTGTATGAGGTGTGGGGAAGAAGTGAACTTGACTATATGAATTAAGTGCTCTGAAGTGCACAGATTAACCAAAGTAAATAAAAAATAGAGAAAAAAAATCATATTTTTTTTCACTATTATCAAGTGTATTGCTATTTAGCATGAAGCCTTCAGATAGAAAATTTATTTTGCAGGGTTGGACACCAAGGCTTATGATTTTGATAATTCAGGTTTCCAGCAAGTTCTAAATTTCCGATTCAAACAGTAGCATGATTAATGCTGGGATTTTTCAAAGATGATTAATGACATGGCTGCACAGTAAACTCGCCATGCTGTGCAGTGGCACCTTCCGACATGCTGTATTGCTCCATGTGGGCTGCCTCCTAAATTGCAAGAGATCACATCCACGTGACACTGCAGGCAAGTTAATTAGCATGGAGGTGGGGACTGGGCTAATCACTGCTGAGTGACAGTGTCAAGCTGAAGCACTGCACAGAAGCAGCTCTACTGGTTTCAGTATTGGAGACAGCCTGCTTGAAACTACATAGCATGGGTGAGAGTACTGCTACTGCACACACTAGGTTTACCATGGAGACATGACCATACACCAGTATACTGATGGGAAAACAGGTACTACATACAGCATCTCCAAAGAGGTGTTCACCACCAAAACATGCACTATGGTATATGTGAAATAGAAGTGACCTAAAAGTATGACCATAATTAAAAACTTCCAAGGCCCTTGCAGTCTTCTCCTTTGATTAATTAAAAAACTTGCTATGAGAAAACTAACCTCCCATGTTGAATCAGGCACTTTATAAGGATACATTTTTAATAGCTAAGGAAGGAAAAAATGTAATTTTCCCTGCTGCAGTTCAGAAAACCATTCCAAAAATCCTCTCCTTGACTAGGTTGGGCATTTGTCATAGGCTAATTTAAGTGGCATCTGGTGGAATCTTTCACTCTGTGCCATCTTTATATCTTGCCAGAACATCTGCAAACTTAGGCCAAACATTGGTGATAATTTTTGTTTAATGGTTCCTCCTTCCCCCCCCGCCTTTTTTTTCTTTTGAAGCACTTGATATTGGCTAGAGCTCACCTACCCACCCTCTTTGCTAAACTTTGTTTTATTTCATCATAAGGTTTCACCAGCGGCACAGCAGATGCAGCCCACTCAGACAATACAGCCGCCTCAGCCCACTGGAGGGCGTCGGAGGAGGGTGGTGGATGAAGACCCAGATGAGAGGAGGCGAAAATTTCTGGAAAGGAACCGAGCAGCTGCTACACGCTGCAGACAGAAGAGGAAGGTCTGGGTGATGTCACTGGAAAAGAAAGCAGAAGAACTCACCCAGACAAACATGCAGCTTCAGGTGCGAGCTACTGTCTGCATCCTCATGACACAGAGGCCCTGTTTACATTGAAAGGCTTTTGCTGTACCACTGGTTCTTGTTAACATAAGTATTACCACTGCACGTTAGATGAATAGTGAAAATATAGACATAATCAATGTGTGTTAATCAAGATATATGCTTAAATAAATAAATATATAAAAATTTTAATGCAGTAGAATCAGCCAGGAAAAATGATCTCGAGATTTAGAAGCTTTACTAGGCTGAGTGACGTATTTAAAAAAAAAAAAAGTGACAAGGGGAAAAAACCCCCAAACAGTTGGTAACTCAGCTATAAAAGACTACTTCTGTAAGAAAAAAAAGAACACTGCTACATTTTAATCCAAAGCCAGCCAGATGCAGTTCTAATGAGAATCGCCTGTTGGTAAGGGAACAAAATGGATGGAAATCATCTGAAAACAGTAAATAGTAAAGGTCCTAGCATGTTCTCAAGTTCAGTAAATGTAGGTTGCCAGGACTCACTAGTCCATAATTATTTACATAATCATTTATTTCTTAAATGCATCAGCATGGCTTACCTTGAGCAGAATAGATCCACGTGGAGCTTTGCACATTGAGTCTTGTAACATCTCTGCTGTCATGGTGGCATATTCTAGATGGCAGCAGCTGGGCTTGTCTACACATGCATTTGATTCTGGATCAGTTTACTCATGAGTAAACTACTTGCTAGTAAACG
The DNA here is from genome assembly GCF_001723915.1 of Gavialis gangeticus. Taxonomy (NCBI): domain Eukaryota; kingdom Metazoa; phylum Chordata; order Crocodylia; family Gavialidae; genus Gavialis; species Gavialis gangeticus. The sequence continues at coordinate 9,085,662 of NW_017729005.1, forward strand.
CTCCTGGGCAGGCATCTACTCATGCAGAGAAGCGGGGTCAGATATGCTGCTAATGGCAGCAAACTGTTTCTGCTTCCTGGGCTCCTGCAATGGGCTCCTGCCACCATCAGGGAGAGCTCTAGGCTCTCCCTAGGTACTAGCTCAAAGGCTGGCAGGGAGCACCAGGTCAGGAGACAGGAATCTTCTGGTCAGGGCTGAGACATTACACCCTGCCCCCAGGGGCTGCCTGCTGCCAGGGAGAAGAGGGGACAATGTTCCCCTGACCTGGCAGCAGGGAGCTCCTGGCTCTGGCTCCCCAGTCAGGGGCAGGAGAGGAGCAGGTCCCAGCCCTTTGCCCTGATCTGCCAGTGGGGCAGCTAGCAGCTAGCTGTGGGGAACAGGCTAGGGAGCTTGTTCCCTGCCCAGCTCCATAAGCATAAGCTCATGCGCCCTTATGCGCACATAAGCATGGAGCTGGGCAGGGAACAGGTCCCCAGCCCCCGTCAGCAGGGAGCTCCCACCACCAGCTCCATGGTTGAGATCCTTATCTCCCAGAGCCAGCTCAGCAGTCATGGGGCCAGCACTGGGAGATAAAGATCTCCCAGTCCCCATTCCCCAATCATGATTTCAGAATGGGAGGCTTGGAGCTCCCTGCTGCCAGGGCAGTGGACATAATCCCCACCCAGACTCCGGTGGCGGAGTCCACCCCACAGCACGAGCACTACTATACCATCACTAATCAAAAGTAAATTTGCTACTTGCATTTGCAGGTAGCAAATTTACTCGTGATTAGCAAGGTTTACTCTGTAGTAAGGAGATCCACATGTTGACTGCACAGGAAACTACACTACTTTTGTAGTTAAGCATCTCATCTTCATGTGCCTGCCATGTACAGTATTGGGCCACCATTTGGTCTAAGGGCCATGTTTTAGCTTGCCCTGTCTATACTGAGAACAATACTTTCTTTGATTTAAAACACTGAAGGAAGATGCTCATGTGGTCACAACACAGCTCTCTGCACTTACTTGTTTGCCTACAGATGGCAAGTTTCAGTCAGTGAATAGAAAATAATTTTAAAAAATCCCACATCATATACCTGTGTGTTAATGTAAAGTATGTGTATGACAGATGTCTGACTTTCAGATTTTATTCAGTTAGCGAGTTCTGAATGTACTGAGTTTTATCAGCTTGTTTCAAGATGTGCTGCAAGGCTCCTAGGCTGACTGCATCTCTCTATGGGGATGGTAATCTCATAACTGACTACCCCAGCTTTATGACACCTTGCACAAGCACAGCAACACAAAGAGACCATATTGCAACTGAGGACCAGGATTGTTGTCTTGCTGCACTTACTGGTTTTGAAAACTCAGTCACAGAATTTTGCAGTTTTATATTTAGTTTTTTATAAAATAATAACAACAAAAATAATAGTTGTTATTAATAGCAGTCTAGTTTTTCAGGAACACATTCAAATAAACTAAATACCTTTTTCTCCCTGATTAATAGTGCAATATCTTCATCTGTGTGAGACAGAGAAAGAAAACTGAATAAATCCATAGAAATTGCCTTGCCTTTTGAGTGGCCTCACAACTGAGCTGTATATTCACCAGCTAATAGGGACATATCTCAATAGAAGTTTCTGGAGATAATATTGCCGATCATTAAACAACAACCCTTCCCCTCTTTTTGTTGTTTTTTTAAGTGCTAAAGCAGGCAGTCCCACAGGTTTTTAAATTAGCAGACACAACCTCAGTCAAAGTTGGGTTTGGAACAGGCTGGGGGGAAGGGGAGAGGAAGCAGTTCCTGGACAAACCCAGGGTCTGTTGGTTTCAAGATGAACCAATCTTTATGCTCATTCAAGAGAAATGAGGTTTCGCTGATTGCAAATTTTAATAATTTGGTGACAAATTAGTCCTTTTTATACAAAAGAACATGTTATATATTATGCTAAATTACACTATATCACTTGTGAATTAAATATACCTGTTGAAAACCCATTGAAACATATTTACAATATACTACTGTAATGTCGGTGGATGCTGATCCCTCTAGGGCTAAGAACAAGTAAATGCAATGAATTATGAGTGAATCAGCCAAAACCAGTTTAAAAGGTATGGAAGATACAAGCCAAAATAGTGATTTCTCTAAGTAAACTCCCCTACATGATGTATGAGTCATTTCTCTCTCTGATATAACTTACGATGCTAGGAGTCTATATTTGTGAGCTAAATCAGAGTAGGTTACTTTTTAAAAAGTAAAATGACAAATTCATGATTTTTATTTTAAAAAATGGTATATCATAAGTATCTGGCCCCAGCATTTTATAATTTAAATGTCATTTCTTAATGTTTTAGTTTTTCTTTTTAATGTTTTCCATTATAAAAAGCAAATGGACCTGTCTGAGATGCACAATATTGCATATAGGATATACTGTATATTCAGAAACAACAATAGCACTAAACATACTAATGTGACAAAACAATAAATGGAAACGAATCATAATCTACTACATTTTGAGAGCTGAGGTTAATAGAAGTATTCCAGATTTGCACTGATGTAACAGAAAAGATTTCTCCCAATATCTGTGATGGAAAAAAAAATCTTATGCAACCCCATTGCTGTAGTTACCTTGACAAGAGCACAAACATGAGAAGTCTTGCTGATTTGTTAACTTGTTTCTTCCAGCTTTTAAGTTAAAAGTCTCTCTCTCTCTCTCTTCTCTAGAATGAGGTTTCCATGTTGAAAAATGAGGTAGCACAGCTGAAACAGTTATTGTTAACACATAAAGACTGTCCAATAACAGCTATGCAAAAAGAGTCACAAGGATATCTAAGTAAGTAACTGGTGTGTTTTGTGTTTATCTATAGTTATTCACAAGAACCCCAAACAAAGGTGCCAGTTCTTCCCTCTACATTTGCTTGTTATTTAGTACTTTCATTTGAACCAATCTTTCTGAACATCAGAGTATTAAGGGTTGAAATAAAATATCTAGAGATAAGTACATAAATTAAAACGAGCAATTTTAAAACTGATATACCCTCCCAATTCTGCAGCTGACTTTTTCATGGACAGGAGACTTCTGGGTTGCTCACTTGCAGACTGGGGCCATATGTTTTAACTAATTATGATATCTCTCTTTGTAAAATATGCCACTTATTATTTATTTATCAAGCTCCAACCAAAAATAGTATTTTATGCTTCAAATAAATAAATAATGTTTCTGCCTCCCCCCCCTTTTATTTATTTCTTTATTTATTGAACTCAAAGCTCCAATTCTACAACTATACTACTGGGCACAATGCTGCTGATGCATTAAAATACCTCAGGGCTGTTCCTTGACTGGGTGCACTGGTAAGTGAAGTAATGGTGGACTCCAAAGGGAATAGACAAACATATCTGTAAATCACTTTAAAAGGGGAGGGAGAGTTACCATTCAGAAGTACGCATCAGATGTTATGATGTGTGTGCATGATTCTGTAAAAATACAAACAAGCTAAATGGCTCTTTGACCCTGAGTGAAGCAAGGTTAAAGTTTGGACACTTTTGCTTTGTTTGTATGGGTTCAGAACCATTGAGCTACAACATTTACAGCCTAAGGGTTCAGACAGAAGAGCAGCTCCTAACTGTAATGCAGAATGATTTCTGCATAACATTCTGAGTTACACTGTTACCCCAGACCAAACAGAAGTTCACTGTTGGTTCCAGGGGGAAGGGGAATCTAGCTGCAGGCTGGGAGCTGCAGCCAGGTGCCCGTAGCAATGGCCAGGGCTCTCCGCCAGTGCTTGCTGTTTCAGAATGGGAGGGGAGAAAGGCAGCAGAGGGAGCCTCTGCTCCCTTTACCCCATCTTATTCTGAAAACAGTGACAGGCTGAGAGCTCTGCAGACACAGATTACGGAAGACCCTACATTTTGAAAGGGATATGTGGGGTAGCTGTGTTGGTCTGACACAAAAAGAAATGTACAAATCTATAACTCTTGGTTCTAAAATGCTACCTTTTATTAGACCAACTGAGAAATTGCAAAAAAAAATGCAATTCTGGGCTCATGCGCCCTTCATCAAAGCCTGATCCCTGAGCCTGACGAAAGGTGCATGAACCTGACAGCTTGCAGAAAACAATGTTTTTATTTTGCAAGTGTCTCAGTTGGTGTAATAAAAGGTACCATTTTGGAACCAAGAGTTCTGGATTTTTGCACTACATTTTGAAACATCTTTATCTGATACCTCATGCAATGAGGGGTCAGATTTTCATCTGACTGGCCATTTTTAAGCAGTTTGTAGCCATGCACTTGTGTTTGGTCACAGCTATAAACTGCTTTTTGTGGCCAGATTGGGCAAAAATTGTCACTTCTGACTAAGAGCATAAATCAGTATCCTTTGATAATCGCTAGTGTTGTTACCCCTGTTTACTGCCCTAACCAATTCTAATCATGGACTGAAAAATAAAAGGAAACTATCATTCCCTGAGATTGGTGTAGCTGAGTTCTACAACTCTCTCTCTCTCTTGAATGTTCCTCTCTCATTTAAAAAACAAAACACTAACAGAGAGACTGATGACAGACAGAGAAAACAATCCAAACTTGCCTTATAAGTGTGGTAAGTGAAGGGCAGATTCCCTATTCAGCATAGCAAAAGGAGACTCTTGGCTCCCCAGTTCCCTGTCTGGATCTAGAGCAGGCTAGAGCAGCCCCGGGGCTGTTCTAATATTTGCCAGATGGCAACATTTGCTTAAAGTAAAAAATGAGCTAGAATGCAATGTGCCAGCCACACCTCCAACACAAACACACGTTCTTCCTGCATTGGAGTCTTCAGGGAGAGTTATATAGGAGCCAGCTGCATGCCCTCTAGGGGTTTCTTACATAAACATGGGAAATAGAGCCAGTTTCCATCCTCTCTTCACCACAGTGTATCTGGCCTTTTCATGCCAGTCAAAGAAAAATAGAATTTCATTATATTTAGTACTATAATTTGCTTAAACGACCTCTTCTATATGGTGGCACACTGCACTGTAATGCAGCCAATAAAGCATTTCAGTAACCCAGTGTTATGAACTATTGTGTCACAAATCTTATAATATTTGGCCTTTAAGGCTAAGTACAGACAGTCAGAAAGCCTGAGGCTGAAACGATTCAATCTTGAAAGCCTCCTTAGTCTAAGCTGCATGGGTTGAACTAATAACCAACTGAACTGACATTCAGTTTTCAATTGGGAAAGGCAGGGAGAGGTCTGCACTGACCAAGGTCAGTAGGTGGGGGCACTAGAATGCATCTCCCAGCCTGCTGGCCATTGCCAGCCCAGCCAGGTGTCCCCAAACCCTTGCTGTCCCCCCACAGAGGGCTAAGGAGCCCCCTGTCCAGATGCTGGCCTGACTTTGGGGAGCCTGTTCAGGTGGTTTCCCCCAGCCTGGGTTCCCCAGCCCAAGTAGCCCTGGGGAGCTGAGGGGAATGCTCTCTCCCCGTTCCCAGATGCAGATTGCTTCAGAGGGAGGGAGAGGAAGTCCTCCAGGCTAGGTGCCTGCCTGTGCAGCCCAGCATGGGGGCACCAAGGAGCCCTACCTTAGGAGGCTTTTCCCCACCCCAGCCCAGGGTCCCCCAACCCAGGGCAGCCCCAGGGAACTGAGGGGGATTCTTCTCTACCCCAACTGCTTGTCTTAGTTGCTGGAGTCTCAGGGATAGCCCAGGGAGTGAAGGAAAATTCCTCTGCTCCCCTGCATTAGTTTTGTCTCAGACTCGCAGCACCTAAGGAAAAACTAGCTGGGGAGGAGCAGGAGAATTTCCCTCTGCTCCTTGAAGTTGCGTGAGACTCACAGGGGCTGAGGCAAGCAGCTCTGCCCTTCCAGAGGAGTAGAATTCCCCTCAGCTCCCTGGGGCTGCCTGGGGCTGGGGGACCCTGGGCTGGGGTGGGTGGAAGCCTCCCAAGGTGGGGCTCCCTGGTGCCCCCACACTGGGCTAAATGGCAGGAACCCAGCCTGAAGGACTCCTTCTCCCTCTCTCCTGTGGCAGCTGCTGAAACAATCAGCAGCTCAGAAAGGGGGAGGAAGAAGAGGAGAGACCTGCCAGGGGATGAAAAGCCCTCATGACAGGGGCTTTCCCTCCCACTATGAGCTGTGTAGACCCTGGCTAGAGTGGTCTGGGGGTGGGGGCGGTTTATTCCCCTGCCCCCCATGCCTATGGACTGACAGGTGCAGACAGGAAGCAAGCTAAGGAGCAAAGGGGTAAGACAGTCTCTGCTCCACAGGAGCAGGCAGCATAGCTCAGGGCTGCAAAGCATCCTGGGATGCTGGGGGACTGTGAATTAACTTGAACCAGGAAGGAATCTGGGGCAGAAGTTCTATAAACTGGTTTGACCTAAATTATCTAAGTCTGATACTGTATCCAACCAGGTTTAACTTAAACTGGTTTTGGTCATTTTAAAAGTGGTTTATGTGCATTGAACTTCTGTTCAGTTACAGGTTTAAACCAGTTTCTGATCACTTAAACTGGTTTGTGTGTAACTTCAGCCCCTTGCCTAAGAGAAAATATTAGCTTCTGGAGTCATGTTATTATATGAGGACCTGATTTTAAAACATGCCAAGTTTCTAGCTCTCAATTTTGTGGGGAGAAAGTTGCAGGTGTGAACCTTAAACCTTAAAGGCTCAAAAATCAGAAGTCAAATAAAAAGCACTTGGGGGGCACGTCTACATGAGATGTTTACTACTCAGTAGATTAATTAGCTGCAAAGTAAATGTTTCAGTGTCTGCATGTGCTCCCCTACTATGCTGGTGTAAACCAATTTCCTCTATAGCAGGATAGTACTTGTAAATATTATCTTGCAGCAGCACACATGTAGACTCTGCCTCAGCTGGCTGGGGCACGAGGGTGCTTCAGTATGGGGGCTGCCTGCTGGCTATCCCTGCACTGAAGCAGTCTTATACCTTAACCAGCCCTTCCACAGCATGTTTAGCTGAGGTGACCAGCCCCAGGCTGGCAGGCTAGTCCCCCAGACCCTCTGCCATCCAGGGCTGCTCCAACCCGGCTCAATGTGCTGCACTCCTGGGCCCACATTCAAGTGGCAATAAACTCCAGAATGTATTACTCCAGAGTTTATTGCTCCCAGGCGCATGTTCAAACGATGCGCCCAGGTGTTTATTGCTCCAGAGTTTATTGCTTTGAATTAATTGCATGTGTAGACATGCCCTGTGTGCATAATTTTAAAGTCCAATGATCTCTGAATACATGGAGTCAATAGGCCTGCAGCCTTAGTGATAGGTCTTGTCTTTAATATTACTGTAATACAGCACAGACTCCTACAGACATAATGTGATTTGTGTTCTTTTTTTTAGGTCCTGAGAGTAGCCCTCCTGCAAGCCCAGTCCCAGCTTGCTCCCAACAGCAAGTCATCCAGCATAACACCATTACAACTTCCTCTTCTGTCAGCGATGTCGTAGGAAGCTCCACCCTTACTCAGCTTGCCAGTCACAGAACAGATATGAATCCAATTCTTTAAAACTGAATGGTCAAAACTGCTATGGGAGTGGTAGTCCTTTATGTGAAGGACGTTTTCAACATTAACTCAGCCCTGGAAGACTCCTCAATCCTTGAAAGACTATGGCTTTCATTTTTATAGTTATTAAAATGTCTTTTATACTTAGTTACAAAAAAGGGAGTTATGCAATTAATATGCTATCAGCTTGAGAAGTGCTTTGGTGCTTTCTCCAATTTTGGTACCAGTTGTTTATAAACTGAACTGTTTCTGTACATAGTCATGTTCCCTTCTTAACAGTCTAGCCTGAGGCCTCAGAAACATGGAGTTTTGTTAAATTGCAGCTTGTTAGCCAAAATGAGGCATACAAAGTATTAAAACAGAGTCAGACATTGGTAACTAGAAATATTAAGGCTATAAATATTTAGAGCATGCTCTGGTGACAGCATAATAAAAAATAAAGTTAGCTTTGTGATACCACCAGAACCTCATCAGGTATGCAGAACCTCTTTCAGAAATAAAAATGCTTATATCAATATATGGATCTCAGAACAAAATCACCCCAAATAATACACTCTCACGTTTGGCTTTCCACTTGCCCATGTCCTATTAATCTTTATTTTTCACATATCTTCCTTTCCCTTTCTTAATCCTCCAGCCCTTTCTTCTTCTTCAAGTTCCTCCTGTTTTTCTTCATTCTAAATCTCTCTCAATATTCTTCGCTGCTTTTTTTTTCTTTTAAGAATACTAATAAAGGGGGAAAAAACTTTAAACCCACCCACAAAAAACTGTTGGTATATCTGCTGCTCTCAATGCCTTCACTCACAGCTGGCTGAACTTTTGCTTTTTAAAAAATCAAAATGCAGGAGTTTAATGCTCCTGATTTAGTGTTTTTAATAAACAGCAAAAGTTAAAAGCAGTTTAGTCACAGGTGAAGCATGACTGAAAGACAGCTGTGTTGATGCTAGGAGCCTTGTAAGATTCTGTGGTAAATGTCCATGGCACAGGACAAGAATAGCAAAATCACACCTAAGAATTACATCAGTTTTTTTACACTGTCAATCATTAATGTAGAAAATCCTTGAAGTATACAGCAGTTCAGAAAGAGTCTAATCACTCAGTAGATGAATTGTTCCACCATCGAAAGCTAACAGCCTAAGATTTCACAGGCTATAAGTAAAATTAATCAGATTGAAAATTTTGACCAGTTGGAAAAATATTATTATTCATTACCAGGTAAAAGACGAATTCTTCACAGCCATTTTTTAAACATACATGGACAGGATCCTTAGCTGGTATATATTGGTGTAGCTCCATTGACTTTAACAGAACAATGCCAGTTTACCTAGCTGAGGATCTGTTCTGTGTGAACACCAAGAACATTTTTTAGCTACTATACGCTGCCAGACTGGTGTAAATTCTGCTATACACTGTGGGTGATATTCACTCCTCAAAAGATGGTCCTTGCACTCCGTCTTTTTCTTTTACTTTTTCTGAAGCCACAGACTTGTGCTGGCCCTCTCCAGGGCTGACTTCCATCATGGGATAATGTATGGGAAATGAAGTGTTAAAGAATATGGTAGACAACAGCCAATTAGTTCTAATACATTGGCACCTGATTTTGTTCCCAGTAAAGTCAATAGAAAAGCTCACATTTACTCCTGTGCATAGGTGACTGGTAGGGAGTGCACAGGGGTGCACGTGCCCCCCCGACGGGGCCAGTTTCCCCAACACGGGCAACACTGATGCTGTCAGTAGGGCTGGTGCCCCCCCCCCAACAGGGCCACCACCATTGGTGGCTTCTGTGGGTGCTCTGCCAGATTCAGGAGGCACCAGTCACTCATGCTCCTGTGGCAGCAAGATTAGGTCCTTATTTTGTGACAGATGTTCAGACTTTTTTCAATTGCATCTTTTAAAATGAAACGGCTAATTAATGCTATTTGTAGTAAGTACTCGGCTCCTGAACATATTTTGTTCTGATTCTGAGTTGTTGTCCTCAAAGGCTGTTTCTGTTATTTGAAAGAAGAAATCATTTTTAAAAGGGTGAATTTTTTTTGATAGAAAAAAATGTTAAGAAAATGAAGCATGAGGCACTCTAGCAAATAGTGCTCAGGAGGAAGAACAAAATTCTGAGCATCATGAATCATAATTTCTGAATCAGCTATATCTTGGTAACTAACATTTAAAAGCAGTATTCTTCCACAGCTCTGTTACCACTTATGCAAATACTTTTGAAAAAAAAGATTTTTTTTACATGTACAGAGTAAATCATGACTTGATTATATAGTCTAAGAACCAAAAAAAATTAAGAAAAAATACAAATGTAAAGGATTTTCTATTATATTTTAGACAAACATATACTTTTAAAGTGTTTTAAATACTGAATCTATAAATTTTTTTAAAGTCCAGTTGTAACAGCTGAATGGTTTTGCTTCATCATGGCTACTAAAAAAAAACTTTGTTCAAACACACAGCTTTAAACAAGAATCTTCAGTTGAATATATATATATAAGGATATACTGTGTCCAAATTTCATATCTAGAACCTCACTATTCATCCAAAAAACAAAATGCCATCATAGTATTAATTTAGCTTCAATTTTTTTACCCGCATGGAAAGCACTTAAGTACATTCAAGTAGAAAAACAAAACAAAAATCTTCATAATAGAAGACTCTGAGCTACACTGCACTAAAATTAAGGTTTGGTTTTACTTGTGTTAAATCTCCTTGACTGTAATATTTAGCTGTTAAAACTAAAGCCTCTACAGTAAAAAAGAAAAGAAAAAAAAGAGAAACACACACACAAAACCCAACAAAAAACCCCACTTGCCCAAGTGTTGTTAAATTCAGCAACTTGACAGTTTGACTGATGTGTATTATATATAGCTCAATTATTTCTTTTTTTAATGCTAACTAGGCAAGCCAACTACACCTTAGCCTAAATGTGTAATTACAATGAACTGTCTCCCCTCTGTACTATTGGCCTTTAGGTATAATTATTATTAGTGATGTGGAAACAAGTAAAGGATGAAAGCTTTTTGCTAATGCTTCTTGTAACTCTAAACGTAAGGTTCATAGGCCAAAACAACATGCAACATATTAATATTAGTATATACATAAAAGGACCAACCCAACCAGGCACCCTATTCTTCAACAGATTAACTTCCACACATAAAATACTTCTGTATTTTTAGAGGACTGATTCTGCAGCCTTTACTTTAGCATATAATCCTTCCCTGTATAGTCCTAATGAAAGTTAAGGGTGAGGGCTGCAAGAAAAGGCCCTATGTCTAGATCCGTACAACATCTGTTCAGCAGAAGCAGCTTGTTTTTAAGCATTGTTAATTTAGGTACCATTTGCCATACTACTTGATTTGAGGATAACCTGTAGTTCTCCATGAGCTACTTACTGAACACTGATCTGTTTTATTCCTGCCTTTCTTCAGCTAGTTGCAGCTCTGAATCTGAAGTCACTGCCAGTGGGCTTTCAGAACGACCCCTGTATTTTTTGATGGGAGTTAATATGGATGAGCCTGGTCACATGTGTAGTTCAAAATGAAGCATCCAAATGTTAAACATTTCTGTGTACAACATCTCTCACTGTGTGACATTGAAAGTATGTTGGAAATCCCAGCCACGGATGATTGCAATATTTACCAAAAGTGCTGTGTTGTGATTCAAACATTTCTTCCCCCTCAAGTCAATTTATACAAGCCATATTCATAACACTGCCTGTGGGAGACAAGTAGTTTGTGTGCTATCATGGTGTGTTTTATAAGGACAGTGATGATGATGATTAATAGAAAATTTCATACTATTTGGAGTTAATTCCTGCTAGATAAATGAATGCAGTCCATGTTCTGAATAGTGGAAAGTCAATGGTAAGCGCCTCAAGTATATATGGATTTTAGTGTGTTAACTGATCTTGTCGTGTTAACTAACAAACCAGCTGTAACTGTTGTTAAAACCTGACTTTTGGGGGATTAATATTTTTTTAAGCAACAATATTTAGTTTTTAAAAAGCCTTTTAGTTTAGGTAGAATGTGCTTTTTTAGAAGCTAATAACACATTTTTAAAATAAACTTATATAGTGAATTTATGAAAATTCAAGAGGACCAAAGCAAAATTTAAACAGGAATCTATTAATTTAGTATTCATATAGAATTTTATAAAGTATTTATTAATAAATGTTATTTTAAACACATTCCATTTGAACAGTATTCTTGTATGGAATCTGTTTTGTTTTGTTTTGTTTTTTAAGTTACAATATTAGTTTTGCAGTAAACTACTCTAGGTGTGTGTGTACCTTAATCTTTCAGGGTCTCGAGCAGAAGTCGTCCATCCAAGATGGAAAGGTTTGCTGAGGTCTGTTGTATAGAAATTCCTAGGATTAAATGTTTTCTTTAAAGCAGCATCTGCTTTTTTGTATCAAACACAATAGTTGTAAACCTACAATTGTTTCCTATCTGTTTGAAAGTGTGCTCTCTCATTTTAGAAAGCGCAGATCAGCTAAAGGAAAATGATACATAGAACTGGAAAGCCTGTCATTTTTAGGCTAATTATATGCATCCTCAATAGAGATTAACCCTATCCTTGCTTCTCTTCTAATATCTCATAGTGAGTTGCACTATACTGCCTTACCATTGCCCCTTCTGTCCTTATCTACTAAGCAGTGTTCCTTAGCTTTAGACCATTGAAGCTCCATTATATATCAGAGAAAATTATTGAAGGGGGAAGAAAAAAAAAGATTAATTTGTAGACAAAAACTAAATGGTGCCTACAAAACTAAACCAGTTACAACTAATTAGTATCCTATTTCTACATTTCAATTATTTATATTATTTTAAAATTGCACTTTAGCTCTCACTTTCTCTTTCTTGTTCTCCCTTGTTCAATCATTTATAATATCTTGTAAAATGTTTGCACCAGATATATTTATATGCTCTAACTGGTGGCATATCTACAACTTGTCTCTCACACCCCCAAAAGGAGGACTGCTAAGAGAAGCTGAGTACAGCCAGTCTGCAACATGACTTTGACTTCACATCCTCTTCATGGTGGCATATAAATGTTTTATTATGCAAAGCATGTGAGGCATCTAAGCTATACTTATAATCTATCTCATCTTGAGAACCAAAGTGTCCTGTATAACATAGGTCAGGAGACTGGCTCTGTCGTGCATTATAATGCACTTTTGATTGTTTTCCAACTGTAGTAGCTACAAAGCTGCAAGGATAACAGCGGCCATACAATATGTTTGAATCCTAAGTCCATGAAATGTTATGTTACCTTGCAACTTAACTAGGGACAGCACCTTAAGAAAAGACTAAAACTTAAAGGAAAATCAAAAGCAATAAAATGTCAAATGAAAACTTATACCAAAAACTTGATCACCACCTGAAATGGTCGCCATAAAATGAAGATGAGAAAGTTTGTATACACACATAATCCCTTCCTCATACTTGTAGTTATCTGGGTTTTATCAGTGGCCTTATGTTTAGAGCTAAATTGCTTATCAGTGCTTGGTGTTTTCCCCAGAGTCTTCCATATTTTCCAAAACTACTTTACAGTAAACTTTAAAGATTGCAAAAGGCCAAATGTCATTAGGGGCTAAAAGATTAATTCTCTAAATGTAAATCTGATACATTTCCAAGATTTTCTTTAGAAATGAATTGATCATTATGACTGGCTATATTTTAGATCTAGGATTCAGAACCTATAACCCCTGTACGAATGCAGGTTAAACATTGTTTAGGTTATGTTTCATGAAGTGATACTGTTTTGGAGTCCCTCCACATATAATACAGCACTGGCCTCATGTTGCATCTAAAGACTATTGAACTCAAAAATATATTTTTAGCTAAATCTTTGAAGTAACAGATAGATTATCTATCTTCTGATATTGTGTCAGACACTGAAGACTAACTGCAGCTTTAGAGAGCTTGCAGGAAAACAAGAGAAGGGCATTTGAGAGGAAATGGCTGGTGCTGGTGGAGTCCACCCTTCTCCCTGGACCCTGCTACATGCACCCTGCCAGAGAACTTTTACCATGGTGCCTGAAAGGCAAAATATTTTGCACCAAGGTTTTGATCTATAGCCATTCTTCAGACAAACTTATGGACTATCAAGGAGAACTTTTCCCAAGTAAGGACTTCAGAATTTGGGAAAGTTATTTCTCAATCTGTATACATGGCCTTTATTCCCATCTCCATAAATTGCTCAGTTTAAAAACTGGGTAGCAATGATCATTAAAGATGGCTTCATTGAAATGCAGTCACTGTACTGATTTTTAAAGCAGCTTTTAGCACTGTGTGGAGTAAACCTCATCTAAGGAAGTCTGTATAAGAGAAAGGTGCTGTCACGTTAAGTTTTGGGCTTGAGGTTGTTTGTATTGTATGCAAAGTTTTTGTGTTTGTTTGTCTGTTTATTCTGTAAAGCAACCACCTTCCTTACTGGAAGGAGAGATTTTTTTTTTTTTTTTTTTTGGTACATAAGTGTAAATACTTGCTACAGCATTTAATATGTTTAATTTTATGTTAAGCTTTTTGTCGCATTGTGAACACATTTATTGTTACAAATGGACAATGAGTTCATTAAGACTGTTCAACTAGGTCAGATTTTTACATCTCTTTCTAGTTAGAAGAGACAAAATTTTGTGCATTTGTACAAATGTTAATAATATCACTGCAATTCCAATATAATAAAGCACTCAAATGTAAATTATGCCTACAGTTTTGCTGTGTCCATGTGTAGGAATAAGGAAGGTAACTTGGATACCACACTCATTGACATGCTAGAATAAAATCTTCCTGAAAGTAGGCTACACAGCTTAGTTTCTTTCTTAGCTTTCTTAGAAATAGATGTATTACAGCATCCTTATCTGCACCATGGTGAGCCTGTCACACTATGGCTTGCAGAGTTTGGCCACTATGAAGGGGAGTGTACACTGGTACCCAGGAACCAAGGATCAGGATCTTCCAGAACTCTTACTTAGGCAGTAAGGTTATGTATTGTCCTCAAAACAAAGCTAGGCTGCAGTTTACCCTGTCCTTACAGAAGGACTCCATTCTTGCTCAGTGTCCAAAACACTGAAAAGCGTGGTGATATCTTTATTTAAAGTTGCTTCTCATGAAGATGCATCACAAGACTATCTTATTGTCCCTGCCGTTATATTCACACCTGACAAAACAGTACAAGAAGACATATTTATGCTGACTAGACAGACAGTGATTCATGGTTTCCTTCAAAGACCAAAAACCAAATCGCTTTGTTTGTTCCTGTCCCATTCTCTCCAAGGTTACAACTCATCCATCAATGTTGCTCTGTGCAAAATAATTGTAACAAAAAAGTTACTAATCATTTTTTAAAAAAAGAAAGAAAATTAGCACAAGATCTTCCCTTTCCTTGACAATGGCACAGCTGAGGATGAAACCAACTCTAAGCACAAGCTCAGTCAGTCAAAGGCTGATTCAGAGGCTAACACTAGATTGTTAATGGATAGAAACCAACAGCTGAAGTGCTCTATCTAGCAACATGTAGAAAAGTGACCTGAATTTAGATGCAAACAAGCCTCCATGGTAAAGAACAAAGGGATAGGAGACAAATCTTGAAGCATTAAACATAAAACTTTGGATTCCCTCTTACAAGGAAGAGAACTGGAAAAGGGTACAGAAACGAGGAACAATAAATCCCTAAAGATTTAGAACAGTGATTCTCAACAGGGTGTCAGCGCACCCCAGGGTGCGGCCAGATCCTTTGAAGGGTGTTGCGAGGTGTGAGGAGCTAAATTAAGTAGATAAACAGGCTAAGGTTTGTCCCTGCCTGAATGATCCCTCACTGCCCAGCCCCTCTGAAAGAAGGTAAGCAATGTAATCTATAGTTTTTGAAACTGGGTGACACTCGGTTCACAAGAGTTATGGAGGTGTGCCTCAAGTCCAGTGAGGGGTGCCTCAGATCCAAAATGGTTGAGAAGCACTGCTTTAGAGAGACAAGATTTTAGAAAAATAAGCCTTATGTTGTTTGTCTTGCATAGGATGATATGATCAACATGAAGAAGCTGTACCGATTTGCCTAAATGACATTAGGTAATTAGGAACAGCCATTCTTATGACACTTAAATCAGATTAAAGGTGCCTGGTAGAAATTTGATGCAGTTCTGTCTGCATCAGACAGAATGCATACATTTGTGGCATTTCACATGCTTTGAACTAAAAACTGGTATTTTGAAATGAAATTTTAAGATTAGAAATATTCAAAATGTCCTCTTCTCCTCCCTTGAAAATAGGTTTTTTAGTCATTTGTATTGTGAGCAGCCGTATGCTGGTGTCCCAGACACCATACAGACAAGAAAAAAAGATGGTCACTTCCCTTTCTGTATGCCTACATGACACAATGCTTTGGGACCTGAAGCAACATAGCCATGCTAGTGGGTGCCCTCAACATAGCTATAAAGCATAAGTGAGGCATTGTGCTAATGCAGCAATGGGATCATTTCTAAACCATTTCAACTGAAACTGCATGAAAAGCCTTAGCTAGGCAGTAGCACCAAGTGAATTTCATTGTATAAGGCTCTTTGGCTTGGCTTCCATTCTCGTGTGCAGTCAGTAAAAAGGGGATAAAAGCAGCCTCATGTCTCCATTATAGGATTGTAATATAACAAAGATCTCAGACATGATTACAGTTATCCCCCAGTGCAGCCGGATGTTACCAGAGTACTCCAACTTTTCATGGCTGGCAGACAGACACTGATAGGCCACAGCTAGCCACAGGGACGGCCCATCCTATCCTGCAAAATGTGCAGCCACAGGGAGCCCCACAGCCAAGGGGCCCCCTGCATCTGGCCATTTGCTGCCCCCTCCTCCCGCTGCTGCCACCATGCCCTGCCTTCTTCGTGTCAGGGGGCCCCAAGAAATTGTAGACCAGCCCTGGCTAGCCAGTTTAGCTCCTTGCAGGGTCCTGGCAAGGAGCTAAACTGGCTAGCTTTGGCCTGTCGGCATAGAAACAATCCCAGAACTGTGACCATTTTCTTGTTGACACCTCATCCTAAGAAAAAAACTGGCTCCCAAGAAGTGAATGACATGCAAATCAGATCCTACAAAGGGAAACAAAAGAGAAATAATTTTGAAAGTCAAACAATTTAAAAGGTTTATAGCCATGGGGGGGGGGGGGAATTTTTGAAAATTTTTTGGGTGG
>NW_017729005.1:9107291-9109496 GCF_001723915.1 Gavialis gangeticus
TACTTTTTCTATGCTCTTTACATGGTGCCTGTATGCAATGGAAAAGTGTGTCTTAATATGCAAGATGTAGCATTCATGCTCATCCTGAACTTAAACCTTTAACTGCAGTGCACTGTTGAGTCTTCCTCTCCAGCCTGCTCTGTTCTCCAGTGCAACACAATGCTATGTTATGAAAACGACCCTTTAAAGCTGATAAAATATTTAAGACATATGTTCTGATTGTGTTATGTAAGCAAATACCAAGAGAAGCCTGACCATTAGTGAACCTGATCAGCCCAATCTCCAAGGACCTGCTTAGAGAACAATCAAGATTGGCCTTAGACACAAGCAAGCTGGGCAGTTGCCACTCAGGCAGAAAGGAGCACAGAGGTATATTCAGCAGGGGATCCAGGAATCTGAGCATGCTGACACCCTACTGCAAAATTATGCAGCAGGTCAGCAGGTGTTTTTACAGGGCACTGCATTTGGCTTGACAGCAAGTCAAGTTAAAAGAAACAAAAATACTTGACCTTTCATGGAGAAAGTTACAATGAGGGTAGAAAAAAAAAAGAGAGAGGGAAGAAAAAAAAAATCAGACTAATGGAAAGCCAGAGCATTTGGATTCTATTGATTCACAGAACAGCATTCAGCATGGCTGAACTTCATTCACCCCATCACTTCTTGTAACATCTACAAATTATTTTGATTCTTCATAGTAGGGTATAAGAACTAATTCCAGTCTAGTAAAAATGTCTTCTTATCCAACAGGGCTCTGTTAAAGATGCAAGTTTTTGTGTATATGCACGTTTAACAGTAATTTTCAAAATCAGTTACAATGTAATTCTACCCCCCACACCCACCATTCAATGTGTTCAATATGACAGTTCTGTATCAGAACAAATGTACGTACATTTGTGGCATTTTACATGCTTTGATCTAAAAATCGATATTTTGAAAAGAAATTTCAGGATTAGAAATATTCAAAATGTCCTCCTCTCCTCCCTTGAAAATAGGTTGTTTTAATCATTTGTATTGTGACCAGTCACTGGTGCCTGACAAGCAGTAAAAGATGGTCACTTCCCTTCCTGTAGGTCTACATGCCATAATGCTCAGGGACCAGAATCAATATAGCCAGGTTAGTGGGGTATCCTCAGCATGGCTATAAAGCATGAGTTAAGCATCATGCTAATGCAGCAATGTGACAGTTCAAGTCTCTAAGCTAGCTGTGAATGCATCGTGCCATGTAGGCACACACTTAGAACGGAGTCCTAGTAGCGTGCACTAAACAGCATGCAGAAGAGTCCAATTTTAAATTATATCCCTGTGTAATATCTGAAACCCAATCTGATTCAACTACCGACATGGTCTTTGATAATAACTACACAGTGCTACTATCAAGCTTGAGTTTTGTGAATTAAGCTTGAGTTTTGTGAAACAGCCATTCTAGCCAGCTCCAGAGAAATATATTTTTGTTGTTTCTTGTTTTGCTAAAAATATTCTGTGTGCCTGATGACCCAGTGAGTCCACAGCAGCCCTACTCTTTCCACAGTGATTCCATGAGATAATAAAATAAACATGCCTGCATAATATAGGTATTCTGTGGCCTTTTCCCCTCCTGTATCCTTGTGCCTTACAACAGACCCTTTTAAGAGGCCTGTCTCAACTGCTGTGGTACATATGGCAACTGGAGCCCTGTGACTGACAATGGGGGCAGTAAGTGTCATTCTCCTGTAAGAAGACATCCTGTTAAAATGGCATTGTGTGCACAGGTTCCCCTCACCAACAATGGTTTTGCCAACTATGTTTTTGAGCATCCACACTTAATATTCTATATACCATTTTGGCTACCAGGGTATACAGTTTTGAGTAACCACCATTTTCCATGCCGTGCATCAGCCCGTCTCCTGCTATTTTTCCCATAAGCCTTTTGCCTTGCCAACCACGGGAACTTTCAGGAACCTAACCCCAGCGGTTGACAAGGAAGACCTTGGCGGACATAGAGCTCGGATTAGCGTCCAAAATTAAGGATAACAAAAAGTCCTTTTTCAAATATATTGGGAGGATGAAGAAGGCGCCGGGTAATGTGGGACCCCTGCAGGATACGCTGGGCAATCTGGTGGTTGCGTCAGAGGAGAAAGCGGACCTCTTTAACCAATTCTTCACCTCCGTTTTCTTGTGCAGGGACCGGGACTTCCCTGCTGTGATAGAAGCCGGACTCGAGGGGAT
>NW_017729005.1:9110055-9116859 GCF_001723915.1 Gavialis gangeticus
GCTAGGAGCTGGAACCAACTTCCAAGGGAAGTGGTGCTGGCCCTTACCCTGGGGGTCTTTAAGAAGAGGCTGGATGCCTACCTGGCTGGACTCATTTGAGTCCGGTTTTTTGTTTTGGGGTTTTGTTGTTCTCCCGCCCTGGCGGGGGGTCGGGCTAGAAGATCTACTAGGTCCCTTCCGACCCTAAATCTATGAAACTATGAAATCTATGAAACCTGTATGCAGTTTGTCATCATCATTAATAATAATGCTCCTGTCAGCCACTTTCTATATTGCAGGTGGAAGCATTAACAGAAAGTCCCAGGATAGTTGTACCTGAGGACACAACTTGTAGCTGTGCTAATAGTGGCTACACTCTAAGTAGGGATGGCCAAAATGCCATAAACTGCAACAGTAAGCAACTCTGGTGCTGATTCATTAGTAAAGTGATTTTCAGTCGCAATCTCTGAGCATGTTGGCTCCGTGAGGCTGACAACAGTTTCAACTTTATTTTCATTAAAGTCAGCAGATGTGACTCTGAAGCTACACTAAGTGAAGCCACAGAGTAAGATCATACATTTATGTGCTGCTACTTTTTCAGGGTAGAACTGTTCTTTTAAACACACTGGAGGAGGCTTTCAGACATCTCTTCGTGGGGGTGATTTCCTCATGTCTGTGGTGTCTGACACCTCTCAGTGACAGCTGTACAAGGTTCTCTTGTGCAATTTGCTAACTCTAGTATCATTCTAAACACATGGCCCTGATGGTATGTTGCAGAGTTTCTAAAAAATGTTACTGTTTCATTAGTCAAGTCCAAACTGAGTACAGGGAGCTTGGGAACCCTTAGAGAGATTACTGTTTGGATCAGCTGGACACCCAGAAATGGCCTCTGATGTAAGAGTTCATTCTTGGATCTGAATAAGAGAAGCCTATTCAATCCAAACAGAAATCAAGCATGAACCTCCCTGTCTTGTCAACTTCCTGAAATCACGGAAGGCTTTAGGAATGAGGCAGTAACTTTTCCAGAAAGGCTCTGTTCCTAAAACGTCATATAAGAGATAGGAGCCCATTGGTGTCACAGAAAGGAATTTTCTTTTGCTAACACTGTTCAGCTAATCTCAAGCACCTACAAAAGCAAGCTGAGAGCTTTAAAATCCAATTCATTTGAAGGGGACTGAAACAAAAATTAAAATAGCTCAGTCCTGGTACTGGAACCCCTTCTGGATCGGGCAAAATCCCAAGTCTGTCAAGGGGGAGAAACTGAGATTTTAAACTTGATTCTATTCCTTATCTGTGGCTTTGCTGAACTTTCACTAAAATACAATAGAGACAGTAAGAGAAAAAACTATGACTACTTTTGCCCATATATACGTATAGATATAGATATGCCCATATATATATGGGCATATCTATATATATAGCCATATATCTATATCTATGCCATATATAGATATAGATAGATAGATAAATATAGATATGCCGTATATATATATGGCATATCTATATCGATATCGATATAGATATGCCCATATATATATGGCATATCTATCTATCTATATCTATATCTATATGGTATATATATATGCCTTACATTAGTGGTAGGTAAAGTTAGGCAAGTGAGGTAAATGGGTAAATGCAATTATCCTCATTTTCTCAATGGCATAAGGAGACTAACAAATATACCCTAAACTCCACAGGTAGCTATTGGTTAAGTGAGAAACAGGACCCAGGAATCCTAACAACCAGTTTCCTGCTCTTGCTAGTACCGGAAGGTCCCATCCTGAAGGCTTTTTAGTGGCTATAATTTTCTTGCCTGAAAATGGATCAACCAAGTTCTCATCAGAGCCCATAATGGCCATCTCTAAGGAAAGATGAACTGTGGAACTTTATCCTTTGTTTCTACAAAGCAGAAGCCAAGTTTGTTCACATTACAAAGCATTCAAATCTCTTAACACTGAGGTTAGATTTCATTAGGATTGTTCTACATACTATAACAATATTCTCCAGTTCTCTGAAATATATATTAATTTGCCCAGCCTAAGAGCCTGGGAAATGTCTCCTGATTATGTAATCAATAAATGTTCAAAAAAGTGCTATTGCTATATGGTAAAGGAAGATAAGGTGAAAATCTTCTAGTCCCATTCCCTGGACAAGCCCATACTTTTAAAAAAAACCTGACTGACTGAATGCCTAACCCCGGAAATATATATTCTTTACCTAGCTCCCAAATGCATGACTCTTATTCACAATGATGCCAATGAAACAAGTTGCAGTGAAAGACAGCTGCTGAATCAGGCCCTCATTGATAATTTTTCTGTATTCTCCTGTCACACACTGTTTAATTTCAAACTCAGAGAAGTCAGACTTTTAAAGACTGTACCTTTTTCTTCTCCTAACAACTCCTTCAAACTCCTGTGCTTAAGTAAGCATCTACTTATCAGGGTGAAAACTTTTTCCTTGAATTATTTCAAAGATAGCCTTTGGTGTTGCTTCCTTCTAAATATATACTAAGTTCTTCTTAAGGATTATTTATGTAAAATTTCTTTCCCCTTACATTTTTGAAAACATCACATGTTTTTAGTAGCTGATTTCTGGTCTGACAAAAGAAATATTTCGAGGAATTCAGTCAGCACCACTTGCTAATGGAAAATCTAGTAACTGAGACTTATTTTTTTTAACCACAGTAAAAAATTATATTTGTTACCACTGGATTCCCAGTAAATGCATTAATTACAGCAACATTTAATGAAGCAAATAAAAAAAGACATTATGTATGGAGCACTGTGAAAAACAAGTTATGTAGCTAAGTGCATTCTCATATATTCTTAATAGAAGTTCTTACCTTCAGGTAAAAAAACTTAATAAAATATTCTGTAATGTGCTATGGGACCTACTGTTGATTTACAATACATTACTGCTTTAGCAGTAAGCAACCTTTTCAGAATGCACAGCAAGCTCTTACGCATTTATATATAAAAAGTTTTTTTTCTTTTCGCTAAGATTTATTGCATTTCCCCAGAGCATATTCATATTCTAAAAAGTCTTTGTTTTACTATGCTACACTGATTGTTATAAAAGCAACGATAACCTTTCCAGATCCTACGTTTGCAGTATTAAAAATACATAAAATGTGAATCAGAAACACAAAAAATATAGATAGCAATCTTGCCTCATTTATTTTGTTTTTAATATTACAGAAATAATTTTGCAAACATTTCTTATTCCACCTAATTATAGTTTGCTTTCTGACATCTGAAAATGTATGATGAAATTATCATTAAGTTCCAGTTCTAATTCCTCTAAGGAATTCTAGTTTACTAATTTTCAAAATAATTCACATATTATCCCTGCAAGTTTTCCTCCTTCATATGTAAATTTCAACATGCTAAGTACCCTTAAAATTTTTAATCATAAATCATGTCCAGTACAATGAAGGTAGGCTGAAATCTTTAAAAAATGATTCCCTGAAATTCCATCTCTAGTTCTTTCATGCATGTCATTAAGGAAAGCATTTAAAAAATGACTGCATTCGTCTAACATTACCTGAATTATATTCTTATTGTTCTGTGTGGGTCACAGTCATTATTACAGTGGTTACAGCAATTCATTTCACAAATTTTTTTAAGAGTTTGAGCATTTATTGTCCAATTTCTGTTGAACTTAAGGGTCATTTTTATGGTTAAATTCAACAGAAGCAGGGTCTGGCTCTGAAAGCAACTGTTTGCCACTGTTACAGATATCTGCAACTTAAATGTATATGTAAATATTTTCTAATTTGGGCACTAACATCAGAATAACTCTAAGATGTTAGAGGAAAAAACCCTTAATCTATTTCCCTTGTACATTTGACAGAATGGTGAATATAGTTAGTGCCTCTTTTCCTCCAAAACAGTCAGTTTTTGCACTTGTTTGTGTGGATATTTCAAACTGAAACAAGATAGGGAAATTGATTATCAAGCCAAGAAATGAATTGGAGATGGGTTTCTGAAGCAGGTGTTTCACCCTAGGAAATAACTTAAGTAATTTGATGACAGCGACTAGATAACTGTCTTCTGTGACAAGCGTGATAGGCAATTCTTGTGACTGCAGGGACAGTTAAGAAATTATCAGAGGTATAGGACCTCATTTTGGCTATAGGGGATAATCCAGGAAATCAACTGAGGTTTGCATTAAACATTTGCCAAGTCACTTTTCCTGTCCCTTGGCTGCCTTTTGGCAGTTCTTTACCAGTTTCTGCTAACATAAGTGAAAGAGACTCGCAGCCTCTTTCACAGCCTGAGATGTATGCCCCAGAGCTTCTTCGCAAAGAAAGAAAGTAGTGAATTCTGAAGCTGCCCTCCAGACGCTCTGTACTTTCAAACATCACTGGCAAAATTGGCTTTCTGACTGTGTCCCCTTGCTCTTGTATTTGAATTACCTGTCAGCAGCAAGCTTACGAATGAGGGGGGCAATTCAAGTTCTCTCTCCTCTACCAACTCCGTATTTTACTCCACTTTACCTCTTTCTTCAGCTTCTTTTCCAGCTTCTGTTTATCATTCATACATGCAGAGGGTCATGCATGGCACAGCATAGAACAAAATTACTTTTCTTATTTTAAATTGCAAGGTAGCAGGAAGAACCTGAGAGAAAGATTTACTGGACAGAACCAATGACTGCACAATTCGCTTCACTTCTTAGCTAGAGGAAAGTGAAAAGGGAATGAAGATCCTAATAGTTACAGACAGAAAATATCCATTTGACTGAGCCTGTTCTCTTGTGCCTGTAAGGTACAGATCCCTGCTACAGTCTGGATAATCCATTAAAGGCAGAGTAGACTAGGCTTTCAAAATCAAAATAGTCAGAAACATTGTCTATGACACTTTTTTCAGGTAACTGACCTGGCGTTCTCAGGGACTGGCAGAAGGTGGCAGCTCAATTCAGTTGATAAGAATTCATGTTTAAAAGCTGGGGACAGGTCAGGTAACATTTTAACATTTTAAAAAGGTGTCCAGGATGCATTTGCTTTTTGAGTGGCATTTGCTCTGCCTCCAAGTTTTGCTTTTGCAGTTTTAGGATGCTGCTGAAGTAGAAAAAGGAAAGACCTAAGGAAAAATAAGACAAGAGGCAATGAAAGCAGCCATGCTCTGTTTCCAGAGCCCACCATGCCCTCTTGTGGTGTGTGTGTATATACATATATATATATATATATATAAATTAAGCCACAATCCTGCTATTTCATAATTCCATTCTTTAAAGTGTACAGCATATAATGTAAAGTCTGGGTATCTGTTAGTTTCAAACACTTTCTACAGTTTTCTGTGTTACTGCCTGCCATAAAAAACTAAATTCTGTTGTTATATCTGGAACACAGGAACATCACTACCATATTACTGGGTGGCAAAATATTTCATCTTGCTAGAAGTGTCTTGTATCTTTGAATTTTGTGGCATTTTATTCCCATTCAGAAACAATTATTTAGGATGATCCTGAAATGAAGGAGTGAGTGGAATCTCTGAACGAGTTCCCAGAAGCTGAGATCTATGAAGCAAGTGACAGAACAAAGGGGAAAGAACATGCTGGACCGGGAAGAAGTTTTATTAAGTGCAGCATAAGAGTCTGCTTTAGGAGTCTATCACTGAATTTATGTAATTATTTAATCATCAAAGCTGGTTACTTGGAGGCTAAACTCAGTTGTAAATTTGAGTAAGACTTATCTGCATAATTAATGTTGTTTTCTAACCCATCTCCCCTAATCCTGATCTCTTGGGGATATTGAAAACCCCCAAACATCCAAATATGCGCTGTGCATCACTGCACTGGTGCTGTGATCCAAATGGCTGTTGTTCACACTTTTACCTCTATATTCCTACCACATGTGTTAGAGTCCCATCATGCTTTTTATTCATTTGGCTAGTAGGTAACCCATTCTGAAGATGCTGAGGGAGACTATACAAATAAACAATAATATTTGCTAATAAATTCCAGTCCAAAGATAACAAAAGGAAGAAGAACAAACATTTTCATCATCGTCTCTTCAGTCTGTCTGCTGTGCACCCCAATGCCCCATCTCCAATCTATTGAACTATCACAGAAACTTTACAAATTGACAGTTTGAAATGGTTTTAAGCAAATGGTCTGTTTGCTTATTGGAATTAGTCTAAAACTTCCCTTAAGCCTAGGTACATGAGAAGCGTGCAAACAATAGTTTTGGGTAAGTAGTGCAGAGAAGAAAAGATGAAGATCTTCTAAGCATGTAACAGCCTATTTTAATGCACATAAAAGCATCACCAAAAACCCCACGCTCTTTAGCTAATGCACATTAAAATAGGCTAATGCACAATTTTCTAGTACCTCACAATGGAGGGCATTTATACACATACATTTTTGTGCAATCCAGCATGTCGGAGCAGACTCGATTAATCGAGTCTGCTCTGCACACGAGCTAATGCACGTGGAGCTGTGTTGCTTGCAGCTATGTAAGTGGCAAAATGTGTGTCAGTGCAAAGAAAATGGCAGTGGTGCACTTTTGAACTAAAACACCTTCTATGTGTTTTAGTTCAAAAGTGGATTACCACCATTTTCTGTATGCTGACATACATTTCGTCGCTTGTACAACTCACAGGGTGCTTTTCAAAGCACCCAGTATTGCAGCGCTTACTTGTGTAAAGATGTAGGTACTAGATTTAATGCACATTAAAGCGCATTCATCGCACCAAAATTAAGCTTAGACACAAGACTAAACAGGATCCAGACCTATACTAAGGGGCTCTGGGCACTAAAGTAGATATAAACTGCATTCTCACAGGAACTGGTGGATAAGAGTGGGCTCAAAATTTGTAACCTTCT
>NW_017729005.1:9121859-9122511 GCF_001723915.1 Gavialis gangeticus
TGTAAAAATGTAGGTACTAGATTTAATGCACATTAAAGCGCATTCATCGCACCAAAATTAAGCTTAGACACAAGACTAAACAGGATCCAGACCTATACTAAGGGGCTCTGGGCACTAAAGTAGATATAAACTGCATTCTCACAGGAACTGGTGGATAAGAGTGGGCTCAAAATTTGTAACCTTCTTTTGCACTCAAACTTTAAAGCTGACAACTTCAAAGGTCTCCAGTAAGAACCTTGGGGAATTAATGTAATTCATTCTTTCCTGTCAACATTTTACATTGTGGGGTCATTACACTGTTCACCACAACTTGGCCAAAGCCTACTGTTTCAGTTTATTTTAATAGGGTGTTTATCTTATTAAAGTAATAACAAAGGAGGATGACTGTATTAATTACTACATCAAACTAAATTGCCACAACCCTCCTTCACCAACCGCTAAAAATGATTAGTTAGATCTGCTAAAAGCCAAACTACTGAAAGTTTCTATTTTTTTAAGCTTTAAGATTAATGGGGTCTTTTCAAGTTAAAGCTGTTGTTCTGCACTATACAAGAGGGAAGATTTAGATTGTTTCCTAGTGGGCCTTATGAGACTTTGGACTGAATTAATTGTTGCCCTGAACTTCTGCAGTCATGCACACCCTTGAAAAGTG
>NW_017729005.1:9127511-9128342 GCF_001723915.1 Gavialis gangeticus
ATTATTGCCCTGAACTTCTGCAGTCATGCACACCCTTGAAAAGTGGTTTTAACATGCTACTATTCCCAATGGATAGCATATTCAACTCACTTTGCACTGGTGTAAGTGGCTAGGCAGAATCCAAGGTGATGGAATATCAAACTGTTAGGACCCAGTTCTCTGCTTATAGCAGCAAAGTCAGTGGCATTACAACAATGTGAAAACTAGTAAGAGGAAAAATCACATCCTGTTGGCTTTGCCTTGCTTCCCTGTTTGCTCTCTTCCCCTCAATCTTCCTTACAGGACCTATACTAATCAGCAGCTGGCAGAATGTTCTGACCCTCAGACAGTGGAGGTCCACAAGTCATTACTTATTTTATAGAAGCATAATTCATTAACAATGAATTATGGATATGGGGCACCTTCTCTTGTTGAAATCATGTACCTTGAATACAGACAGCAGTATGTTCAGCACTACAATTGTAGCATTAATTAGGACAGGAAACAGCAGGTGCATCTAAAGAGTAGAGAGAGAACAAGAGGATGGCGTAACAGCTCTCCATTTTTAGTGCTGATTTTAATCCAGCTTGGACATAGTTTAAAACAACTCAGGGCTCCTCTAAATTTTGCTGGCTGGTTAAGGTACCTAGGTATTAAGGGTATGCAACACTTCAGTTGCAATTCAATTCAGAGAAGATTTGGCCCAATACAGAGGCTGAATCATTGAATCCTAATCAAATTGGAAGACCAAAAAACCCCTCTGAATCAATCTGGAAAAGATTCAGGAAAAGACTCGGCGATTCAGAAGGCAGTCTTTCAGGGGAACAGAAGCTGAGAAGAGGGAGGGAGAGC
>NW_017729005.1:9133342-9134930 GCF_001723915.1 Gavialis gangeticus
ACTCGGAGATTCAGAAGGCAGTCTTTCAGGGGAACAGAAGCTGAGAAGAGGGAGGGAGAGCAGGGGAAGACTGACACCTGTAGCTGGCCAGTGACTGTGATCTTTCCCTGAGTCCCCTTCCAATCACAGTGCTCTGGGGGAGGGATGTAGAAATAACACACAAGCCTGTCTGCAGCGTTTCTATCCCTTTTGTGAACTGTTTCTGCCTGAGCACCAGGACAGCTCCCTGTTACTGGCTACCATCCCTGCTGGTTTAATCCTGCTGTGCCTTAACATGCACATAGTCATATATGTCATGAGTTTTGCTTGTCAGCACCTTGAGGTACAGTTTTCCAGAAACCCCTGCACCTATATCCTTGAAACTTGGCAGGCTTCATGTCCTCAGATGGGGTTATCATCTCTTTTGTGTTCATCTATATATGCCAAAAAATGACAAAGTTATAGGCATTTCAGTGATTCCCCATTATAGTCTATTGCCAAATCTCCGAATCAGCGTTGAATCTTCCGAAGCCATTCAACCAAATCAATTTGGGACAGTGATCTGAATCAAATCATGGTCATCCAAATTGGCCAATCAACCACTGTCACCTGAATCTTAATTGAATACTTTCCTATTTGTACAGGCCTGCTAGGTATCATTGTGTCTGCTAAAGCAAGGTACAATCATGCACTGAACACATTCTAGTTCCTGCCTTTGTCTTGCCACTACCATGGCCAAGAGCAGGGCTGTCCAACTCCTAAGAGGAAAGGAGCTATACTCTAAGCAGGCTGCATCAGGCCATTTGGCATGTGCAGGCAGCACCCTCCCACTGCTGCATTATATGGGTGGCTCCCTCTCCCCACAGCACAGGCACAGAAAGTAGATGCGGGAGGAGAAGCCCAGAGACCCTGGCTGCTACTGAAGCTAAATCAATACTGATGGCAGGGTGGGAGACTATGGACCACAAATTACCCCTTCATGGGCCACAGGCAAACCATGGGTAACCAATGGAGCAGCAATGGCCTAGAGATTGGGTGACATAGGAACACAGCCAGAGCAACACTAGCTGGAGAATTTGCAACAATGAGGCAAATTCTAAGCTAAGGAGATTCACTTCCTTCTGGTTTCAAAGTACCAAGAGTGCAAAGGTTCTCAAAATAGCAAAGAATCTGGCCCTATGTCCTCTCAGTGTCTCTCGATTCTTCATGAAGTTTCAGTGAACAGGATATGTTATCTGTCACATTGATTTGAGACTATATAACTTTATTATGGACATTATAACCAGACAGAGGTTATATTTTGGGGGGGAAAAGGCCTCTTGGGTTTAGCTGCAGGTAATAGTAATAGGATTGTGGTTATCCCACTATTTATGCCAGCTCTCCCAAGAAGGATCTCCATGACACAGGTGCCAAGAAAAGGAATAATACATGTTGCTATATGAGTAACACCCTCAGAATTCTCACTGTATTCAATTAAAGGGATTTGGAGTTTAGCATTTTGAGTGTGATGGTTATTCTCTCTGGGCCAAGTTCTCTCCTTGGATGTCTCCATGTGGCTCCCATTACCTTCAATTGGAGCCTTATGCAGGCATCCAAGAGTAGAATTTGG
>NW_017729005.1:9139930-9145409 GCF_001723915.1 Gavialis gangeticus
GGAATAATACGTGTTGCTATATGAGTAACACCCTCAGAATTCTCACTGTATTCAATTAAAGGGATTTGGAGTTTAGCATTTTGAGTGTGATGGTTATTCTCTCTGGGCCAAGTTCTCTCCTTGGATGTCTCCATGTGGCTCCCATTACCTTCAATTGGAGCCTTATGCAGGCATCCAAGAGTAGAATTTGGCCTACAAAGAAGAATCAGTGCTTCAGTTACATGCAGGCAGAAGCATTTGGTACCTCTCATGTGGATTTTTATTCCTGAATGGAAAAGTCTGAGGAGAGCAATAGGCTTTCTGGTGTTCCCTTCTGATTTAGGGTATGACTACATCTTGTACCTTCCAACACTCAAGAGCCATTGTTGAGTTAACCTAACAGAGAGAAATTGTAGCTGAGGGGTGTGAGAATGTGGCCATGCCGCATTCTCTCCCTTCATGTACTTTGCTATTTACAAGACTATAGAGTTCATGTACTTAGTAAAAATGCTGACCCACCATGCCTGAACCCCAGCAATTACAATATTATACCGTGTAAGAGGGTATGCTTGTATTTAAGAAATTGTTTCAAAGCCAAATATGGGAAAGGTAGTTTACTATTTTGTTATGTATTATCTGACATGTTTACAGTCTTAATGTTAAAGTGTTTTCATATTTTGCTCTGCTTTCTCTTTTAAGGGGAGAGAGAAAGCTGCAACAGTATGCCATTCAAAGATAATTTTAATGTTCTTATATGTCCTTAATTATGTCATCAAGAAAACCTATTGGTGCTTGCTTCCAAAAGATATAAATATATCCTCATATTATACCTTATAGATTTTTTTTTATACTGGAGACAGAGACTTGTAGTTAGAGAACTAAACTGGACATTTGGATTCTATTCTGGGGGTTATTACAGACTTCCTGCATAACCCCGCATATTCATCTGAGCCCATCTGTAAAACATAGCTACTAACAACTTTGCCTTGTATATTTAGACTGTAAACCCTTGAGGGCAGGGACAGAATAAGGGTCCATATAGGACTTTATTCTGAAACATAAGTGCCTTTTTTCCTGGCCTGACTTAATCCACGTCCAAAATGGATTATGTTAAACTCAGAGAAAGACATGCACATTCCAGAACAAGCATGTCCACACAAAGGCTTGTATCAAAATAACTTTTTATGGATTGACTTCAGTAAATCTCCAAGTGTAGACAAGTCCACAGCTTTGCAACAAAAAGGAAAAGAATTTCAAACAATTCTTTGTGGCCAATAATTCAAACTTTCCCCCATATATTCTTTATTTGTTTTGAGACAGGGAATTATTTTTGTTGAAAACTTTGTGACCTTCCAAAGGCAGTAAAGAGGAGGACTTGATTTTACAAAATCACAAAAATTAAAGCTCTTTAGTAATCCACTGTGGTCCTATTTCCTATGGTCATATTTTACATTTTCTCAAAGGCCAAATTGTGACCTTGATCAGTAATATACAGTTCTCACTGATGTCAATGGAAATTCCATGCACAGACCAGGGTGGCAAATTGCCCTGCATACTTACAGTAGAAATTGGTGGTGAGATGAAAGTTTTTAAGGGTCTAATTCTTGTGCAAGTGATTGATTTTGAGTATTGAATATTTAAATGGGCTAGACATCTTATCTGATGATTCCTTGAAGTTAAAATAGGTCATCTTAGAATTCAGAGTACCCTGTCAAAGAATTTTCTAACTCACTCAAGCTCTCTGGAGTCATTAATTATACATTTTTGAGGATTGGTCTAGGGACATACTTAAGTTCCTTTTAGGTAGGCAGAGAAATTCAGTGCAAATTATTCTACTTGCACTCAAAGCAAATTAATAAGTTAAATGCAGGTTTCCTTAGGTTACCATTCTTCACCTGTGATAATCGCAGGTAATTATTTTGCCCACCAGTCTGGGCACTCCCATGGGGAAAAACCTTTTCCTGGTTCAGCAAAATTTGGCATATGAGTGTCACACTGGGAATTTAGATCTTTCATTAGTAAGTTGCATTGCGGTGACTGCTGATTCACCACATTTGAATATTAATCAGAAATAGTAGTAATGGTAGGCAAAAATGCCGACATTATTATTTAAAGAGGAAATGGTTATTAGCCTGACCACATTAGCCCTAAACATGAAAGAGAAATGAGTCTGTAATGAGAAACGAGTTGATTTTTTATTGCAGCAGGATTATTTACAATGTTTCAAGATTGGTAGTTACCACCCAAGGCATGTTTGAAGAAGGACTTGGTTAGGGGTGGGGAATGGGAGGGAAGAGGTAGCTGCAAATTAAAATCCTAAATGTAGTACCACTGAGTTTGATGAAATCCAAAGCCCCACATCCATCTGTTGTTACTCATATACCATGAATAGGAATCCCACTGAACCAAAAATCACCAAGCTAGATTTGGTGTTTCTCAGACCAAATAAATGTTCTGATTAGTGAATGCTTTAGAAGTTGGCAGCCAGAATACCACAGGGGTCTGACATTCAAAAGAAGTTTATACTTACTGAGCAACAGTGACCATGATTTGCCTTTTCTCACTCCTTAATGAGTACGGTAAGGCGCATACATCAATGGTGCCCAAACATTTTCATACTTTTCAGAATTGATACTTCAGACATTTGTGACTAATGTTCTAGACTCCCAACTCTCTACTTGAGTGCTAAATTTCTTCTACTGGACTTGGACATGTTATCTATCCCATCATGCAGGCCCTAAACTACAGCATAGTTTGGTCTACATTAGACGCGTCTACATGTTCATTAATACTCTTTAGGTATTGCGCATTAAGTCTAGTACCTCCATAGTGAGGTACTAGAAAAATGTACATTAGCCTATTTTAATGTGCATTCGCTAAAGACCATGGGTGCCTGTACATGAGCAGGGAGGCTGCTCTGATGCACTGTAATTCCAGCACATCAGAGCAGACTTGATTAATCAAGTCTGCTGGAGCATGGCAATTACTGCACTCCAGCAGGCTCCTGCTTCTCATGTATCAGCATCCTCACATTTCAAAATGATGCTGGGGGTGCTTTATCTAAATCTCGTTCAACGAGCTTTAGATAAAGTGCTCCACCAGCATTTTAAAGCATGGGGAAGATACACGAGATGCTCTGGGTGCTTTAAATTAGAGCAGCTCTCAGAGCTGCTCTAATTAAAGCTCCCCCTCCCCCCCCGAGCATGTGTATAAATGCCCCATAATTTTTATGTGGTGCTTTAATGCCCATTAAAATAGGCTAATGCACATTAAAGCGCACATGTAGACACACCCATTATATTATATACGTGCATAAAATGTAGATTAGAGTCTGTTATACAGGAATGGAAATAATGGCTTTGCTATTCTTTGGTCAATATTTTAGGACAGGGGTTGTTGACTTAAGATCTATGGGCCACATCTGGCCTGAAAGGCCAGTCATCATCAGCAATTTGGTGGCAACACAATTTAGGTCACAAGTCAGTAATCAGATCACAGTCGCATCAATTCGGCAATTCAGGACATGTCAGCAGCAATTTGGTGGCAGGGAAGTGGCAATGGTCTTCTAGCTGTACTGTAATCAGCCCAACATTCCTAAAAGTCTGCTGGTCACTGTTTATGCACACTAAACTTGTATATTTGACCAAACAGTCTGGGAAGTACATGTTCAGGCACATGTGCTGAGGAACAAATCCTCAGCACATTTGTGCCATTGCTACTTGAGCACGTGCCTGAATGTGTGGATACACTCATAGTGGTTTAGGAAGACTGATATAAAGTGCTTCAGCACCATCTAATAATATTTAATAACTGTTATTAAGTGCAAATACTAAAAATGTAAACTGTTACTCATAGACAAACTCATGGTCGTGTCATATGCCTTATAAGGACTGTTTGAAGCCTAATTTAACAAGCCATCAGACAATGACATTACTTTTAGTGGGTGTGGTAATATTTACTTCACTACTGCAAGTTACTTTTTTGGGCACTGTTATATTAGCTAATGATTAACAGGTTTGCCCTTAGGAAATTTTGTTTAGCAAACCAAAAATATATCTCTTTTTAATATGAAACAGTTGGCATGAAGGATTATGGATGTAAAATGAGAGTTTAGATTTCAGAGGAGAAGCTGGAATGTGAGATGCCCCCTAAAAAATCCATATTCCTGTTGCATCTGTTGTGCCAGCTACACAAAAGCAAGAAGGCCAGAAACTGTTTCCAGTTAGACCAATGGGAGTTTTGCCATGGATATCAATAGGAGAAGAACTGACATAGACAGGAAGCTAAATAGTCTGCTGTTACTATGGGACAGAGGGAATAAGAGCATTTGAAATATGCTGGTGGTAAAAACTGTATTCACTTTATTTTCAGATTTTGCCACCCACAGCAGTCGTTTACCAGAAGTGATTGATCTGAATGCTCCACAGCTGTTACAGAATAGTGTTGGAATTTAAATGCTAAGAGAACTAATATGCATGGTGCACAACTGTTCGTTTGCTCCATCTCAAAGTGAGAGCTACCAGGAGTAGTTCTTTCCTGAATGACTCAGGTTCTGCTCTGGCAATTTGCTCTTGAACCTTCCAACACTGCTGAAGACTGAGGGAAAATACAGCAGGATCCTTTCTTACCCAGTTTCATTAGCACAACAAATACAGCATTCAGCTGAGGTTGTGTATTTCGTCTTAGTTACACAGATGAACAGCCACCGGAAGCCAGATTTCCCAAAGACCTGCAATAAGCAAAGGGTTTTTGCTTTGGTTCCTATAGCAATACTTTTCCTTATAGTGAGGCAGAAGCAAGGGCAGGGTGACACAGCTAAGGGCACTTGTACACATGACAGTCATCATAATGTACACATGACAAAAATGGCATGTGGCTTAATGGCCTCACACATTACACATGCGCGGGTTTGGGGGGTTTTAGATGAGTTTGCATCGTTGCAAACTAAACTACATGTGGATGTAGTTTAGTTTGCAGTAATGCATTGCAGCTGGCAACTTACCCCCCAGCCGCGGAAGAGGCAGGCAGTCTCTGCAGAAAAAAAGAATCGCTCCTGGCTGCTTCTGCTTTCAGCAGGTGCCTGCTGAAGGCAGAAGTGGTGAAGGGCCTGTTTTTTGGGGGGCTTTCTGGCAGAGCCTGCCTACCTCTCCTACAGCTGGGGGGTGAGCTGCTGGCAGGGAGAGCAGCCCCGGAGCTGCAGGGGGGCCTGGTCCTTCCCTCCACAGTGGCAGTGCCTCCTGGGGCTGCCAGAGTAGGCTGCTCGTGGGCCAGGTGCTGCCCCAGTTCTGAGGCAGCACCTGGCCTGATCCAACTGTTCCCCGAGTCTGCCTGCTGGAAGCTTGCCAGGTGTTGCTCCTTGGGTGGGCTTGGGGAACAGTCAGATTGGGCCTGGTGCTGCCTCTAAGGTGGGGCAGCACCCTGCAGCTCAGGGGCCACTCAGCCCACCAGCAGCTCACCCCTGGCCATGGACAGGCTCCAGCTTCAACCAAAAAAAAAAAAA
>NW_017729005.1:9145581-9187381 GCF_001723915.1 Gavialis gangeticus
TCAACCAAAAAAAAAAAAAAGAAGTGATCAGGCCCCTCACTGTAACATGATGGAAAAATTTAAAATGGCAGTTTTCAATTAAAAACCCACTGTTTCAGTTTAGGGGGCACAGAATAAAACCTTGAGGACTAAAACCCTGTCACTATATACAAGTGCCTTAAGAGACTAACTGGTTCAGAGTGACAAAAGCTTCTGCAGACAACAACCTATTTCATCAGATGCTAGAGGGACTGATTCTCTATAGTAAAATCCAAATTGTATATTTTGCATGACTAGTTGGCTTACCCAAGAAAAGAACTGGAGTATGCACTTGAAAGGTTTCTCCAGATTTTATATCTCTAATTATATGATAGTGTAACCATTCTGCTGGGTAGTGGTTGGCAGCAACAAGGGCCGAGTTCAATTTTGGAGTACTAAATACATTTTACCTCGGCTCAAGCCCCCACCCAGACCACCTGGGAAACACTAAATAAATTACGAGGGTGTAAACACAAAAGACAGATTTATTACAGAAAACAGAGGAAAAACACCAAATGCAATTTAAAATGCTTCTAACTACAAGGCATAGTCTACAGGTTGCACTGTATCAGGGGAAGCTGCTAGAGAGCATGGGTCCTTCTGCGGTGCAAGAGGCTCCTCATCGCTCTTGGAGGAATGGTAGCATGCCAATCTTTGCTCCAAAGGAAAGTCTGTATGTATGTATGGGGAGCATCTGTGGCTTTAGACCGTATGCACACACCCCAAAACTTCTGAGCTGGATTATATGGCCTGCTAAAATGATACTGCAAGAAAAACTCCACAAGGAGCCAGGTTGATTAATAGCTACAGCCGGCCCAAGCACACAGCTTGACTAGAGCAAAGGACCATTTAAAGAAACAAGGGGAAAGACCAGACCTACCCTCTAGGCCTGGGCTGCGGGTAGTTTGGGTCACAGCTTCATTAAGAGCAGAAGGTTGCAAACCTCAACCCTCGCCCAAAACTGACAGGATTAGAAACTCCCAGGTTTCAACCCTGTTTAAACTGCCAGGCCTAATTCCTGGCAAGCCAACCAAAGGAACTGATACTCTTTTCCCCCAGTATTAATCCCTTAAAACCTCAAAAAGAACAAAAGGAAAGAAAAGGAGCAGAGAGGAGACACTGAGACAGTTCTCCCTCTCTCTTCCCTCTACCTGAGCTTCCCTTTTCACTATCTGCAAACTCCTTCTCCATTGGAGGAGACTTCACTCTTCAGAAACCCCTAGCAGCTTCTCTCCCTCCAAATCAACCTAGCTCTTTGCTCCTTGTCCAGTCAGGGGCGCCACACTCCAGTTCCTCTCCCAACCAAATTGACCTGAAGGATCCCCCGCTTCCCCTGGACAATGAGGCCGGAGGGTTTTTCATATCCCCCCAGACGCAAGCCCCAGCTTACCATGTGCTGAGCACATGGTCAAAACACAGGGTCCATCTTGCCCACAAAAAACATAATATACAACCCAAGTGTGTGTGGGTGCTACGGTAGTATGCACTTTTGGTCTCAGAAATGCCTTTGATTGCATTTTCTTATACCCAGTTTACAGATGTGAAGGTTTAATGAGCTCACATAAAACAAAGAAAGCTAGCAATATAAACAGGAATAGAACCTAGAAGGGTGAACCTGAACTGAGAAGTACCACGTATGTTAGCTAAATAGGGTTAACAGAGACCTATGGAGTAGATTGTGAAGATAAGTTTAAGACTATATAAACACATGAATAAAACTTCTGCTAAAATCAACGTGCTCACATCCTGTTACACAGAAGCAACACTAAATGCACACTTCCTTGAATCCTAGGGTTTTCCTTCCTAAGATATTGAAACATAGTGGCTGAAGGAATCTGTAGAAAGTCCAGTGAGACTGCTCACATGAGTAAGGTTTTACAGAATTTAGCCCATTAGATTAGAAGCTTCCCAGGTAGGGGCAACATTTTTTTTTAGGTTTGTAAAATGCTATGTGCTTTGTCAGGAAAGAAAGTGCATACATAATAGGGCAAATGATAATTACTTGCTTAACAACAAGAATAAATAAGAATTTTGGAAAAAGATTCAGGGCCGTCACTCCAAGCAGTCTGAAATACTCTACCTTCAGAAAAAAGGCAGTAATCTGAATGCACCATCTTGCCAACATACTTCACTGCTGACCCACATAAAACAGAGCTCCCAGTTCATGGTTAGGAACAATGTTCAGGTCCACAAGACTGCAAAATGCTTCAAAACAGGTTGGTAATATAATACGCCTCAGCACTTGTGTAAATGATGACAACAAGATGCAGATCAACAGCAAAAAAAGCCTCAAGTCCCTGTAGCCATGAGATAAAGAGTAGTTTCTGACCATTCAAACTCGACCTTTCTATTTATACTGCCAAAGGGAACCAACTGCACTGGTATTTTATGAAGTGTACCCAGGTGTCTACTGGTAGCAGGGCTAATATTGACAATTCATTTAACTTAAGCTAGCAAACAATTTAAAAACAACTTTTAGTTTTCAGCAACTTGGCCTGGATTCAACATTGAATTCCAACTGTGTAAAAATTATGCATCTTCCCTGACACTGCCCTGACTTCCTAATTATCCACATATAAATGTATACATAGACTCTAGGATCTACAAAGGTATCTGCATGGAGGAATCAATCTAATAAAGCCTCAAAGGTCTCTTGATGTTATTGACTTTAATGAGGCCAGGATTTTACGTGACAGTCTTGATGTGGGCCAAGCATATTGCAGCATAAACATATTCCCAAATGATAATTTGCTGTGTCCATTTAAAATATTCTGAAAGTAAGAGGAAAATAATTTTGATTTTTGTTAGTTTGAGAAGTTAAAGATGGAATTTGGAAAAAGAATACCTATCCAACCCATGCCACCTAAAATATACCATAAATATGTTACAACAGAAATCTATTCCAGGATTTTCCACCATTTTCTTCATCATTAACTTCACATTTGTAAATCTAATACAGGGTGGCCAGATGAGCTATTTTAACCTATGGCATCATAATACTGTGCAATAAACTCCTTCACTTTTACTGGACCACACTTTTTATGTATCATCTTATATAAACAATACAAAGCATTTAATTATCTTCCATCAAGCAAAAGTTAGATAAATATTTTTAAGGCATGTCACTGACTTTATATACTGTTTATTTGTACTCCCTTGATAACAACACACTTATAAACCAAAAGGCTTGATCCTTGTGGCTTGATGTGCATTATGAAGATGTGTTTATTAATTAAACTTCAAAAGGGACCACAAGGAAGAGAGACTGCAGAGAGCTAACGTCTCCTCACATCTCACGAGATAAACAGAGTGCAGGGTCTAGAAAGTTTTAATGGAAGAACTCCAAATGCTACAAGATGTGAAATAATGCTAAATGCTAAATCAATATATGGCCAATGATAGTGCAAGGCACTGTTGCTGAAGGTACAGCTTTCAGAGTTAGATATCCAAGTAAGATTCTGAACTCAGGGCCTTGGATCCTCACTCATCTTATAAAACAGCAGCAGTTACAGGGCTAGGGAAGGGCTCGCCCCCACCAAGGGCCCTGTCTCCTCCCACTGCAGTGGCCTGGCAGGGGCACAGCCAGCCCATAAAGCCCATTGAGGGGCAGGGACGGGGTTATTCCCCCTCCCTCCATTCTGCTGCAGAGGGGACAGCAGGGGCCTATTCTGCCACAGGGAGAGACAGTCTCCCCTTTACCCCAGCTGCCAGTAGGGATAGAAGGGAGACTAACCCCCCTCCCTGCCCCCTCTGCCTCAGAGGCCATGGTGCCCGGTGCTGCAGCAGGAGGGGGGAGCAACTGGCCGACCCAGCGCAAGTCCCTGCCAGTGGGACAGGGAGGGGGGAATTAAACCCCTCCCTGGCCAGACCCCTGCCCCTGTCTGTCCCTACTCCAACTGGGGAGCAGAGGGGCAGGGCCAGCCTGGCTGGGCTGAAGCAGAGAGCCCAGCTCGGAAAGCATGCCATAATGTTGGGGGTCTCTGGTTCATCTTAAACCAGCAAGGGGTCTGGGACAGACAATATACAAATTGGTTTGAGCCAAATCAATTAGTTAGGTCTGATACTACATTCAGCCAGGTTTATCTTAAACTGGTTTCAGCCATTTTGAAACTGGTTTATATGCACTGAATGTCTGTTCTGTTACAGGTTTAAACCAGTTTCTGATCACTTAAACCAGTTTGTGGGTAATGTCTGTCCCTAGCCCTGTGAGGCACCTATATCACAGGTGCATCTTGCCCTGCTCCATGAGGCCAAAGGGTTAAGTCCCCCTGCCTCCATTCTGGCACCCTTGGGCACCACTACTGGCTCTACATTACAATAAAAAGTTTTTAGTCACACAAGAACCAATGCTTGAACTTACTCCAATTAATCTAATTTAGGAGATATGGCTTTTACAGTTTGTTAGTTGTTTTAAAATGTTTGTGTTTTTTGTGTTTCACCTCCAGAATCCTAATTGGCTCAAATAAAAATAAAATTTAATAACTAAATAACTCTGGTCCTGTTACTTGAGCTCATGAATCTCTTGAGGATTGGACCTTGAGAAAAAAAAAATATACCCTGAAGCACAGGAGGAGTAGGGAAGAGGAAAGAATTATGAGCAACCTTGGAAGAAGCAAATGTACATACACACTAGGCTGAGTTCAAAAGGAGAAAAGGCTTTGCAGTAAAGATTAGTGTATTATACCTCCATTCTTGGACAGTCAGCAGTATGCTTTGCCAATTCATAATTAATATCTGCTGTAGCTAAAGAATCAAGTGCCAGATGCAAATCACTGTGGTCCTTTTAAAATCCCGCACAAGTGCAAAGATCCTTTTTCCAGTGAGTGAGAGTGAGAGATATTCAGGAGACAGTTTGCAGAATGATTTGCTTTAAAAAAAAAAGATTGAGAGACATCTACTAGATGTTCTTAAGTAACATAATTACTGTAGTCATCTGAAAAATAATGATGTGGAATTGCTGGGTGGGTGTGTGCTGGACTGTCACGGAGGAGGCCTGGCTTTGGCTCTTCATCCTGAATGCTTGAATCATAAGTTGTCAGCACAGTGGTTGTTTTGCCTGCAACTTCTGAAAGGAATGGCATAATTCAAAAGTTGTCCATGTGGCCAATTAAGACAAGGGTCATTCGGATCACTTGCAGAGCATAAAATGGAGAGCTCTTCCATGATCCAGAAGTATCTTCCAGAGCATAAAATGGGGAGCATATGGAGAGGGTTGATTTTAGTGGGGACAGGAGAAAGAGCCTTCATTTAAATAACCATTCACTATGGTACCAGGTTGTGGGCAAAGGGTGATTGTACATGTAGGCATGCACAACATGAGTTTTCTCTGCAGATAAACAGCTTGGGCAGCATTGTGCCAGAGTACAATATGCTTGTAGTTTATTCCATAATTTTTCATTGCAAATTCCAAGTGTTGTAGAAAAGCTGCAGAAAAAGACTCTTCCTAACATTTCAGGGAAAAAATTAGTCTCAAAATGTCTCCATCACTAATGACAAATGACAGAAGACTTTCTTAATTTGCATCCACAGATGTCCTACGTATCTTCCAACTTTTGCCTCAAGACAAACTTAACTGTTCTTACACTACAGCACTTGATATACGGCCCTGGTGGGGGTGGCAGGAGAGACCTCAGAGGCCTGAATTTTCTTTTTTATAGGGCTAGAGTGCTGTTGTACCAATGAAGGTCCAGGAAATAAGAGAAGCAAAGAATTTTCTGGTTATATCTTTTATTGAACTAATGGTATTTTTGGGAGAGATGTTAGATAAGCTTTTGGGATCAGCGTAGGCCACATCATCGCTGGCCCAAATAACATGCATTATAACATCTTGGGTTCATTCACACGAACCTTTATCAATGTCATATACTCTATCAGCTGTTTAGAGAGCCTCTTTGCTGTCTACACTGGACACATGGGGCAATCCCTATGTGTAAGACCAAATGAACACCTACCTAGCATCAGTACCAAAAAGACAGACAAGCCTGTGGCAAAAAAACTTTAACCTCCCTGGACATCGCACAGCTGACCTCAGAAGAGCAGTACTTAGACAACAAAACTTTAAAACCAAGCTTGAATGGGAAATCCACAGACTGAATTGTGTTAAGTAAGGTCTAAACCAGGGGTGTCCAACCTTTTTGAATGTGGGGCCAGATCACAAACTTTTTATCGTGCAGTGAGCCAGCGAGCCATATTCAAAGACCTCACAGGAAGTGGTATCACATCAGGAAGTGATGTCACATGACCTTTGACACCAGTGAAGTGGTATCACATCAGGAAGTGACAATGAAATGGGTCTAACCTACCTACGCTGATCAGTTCTGAGCTGTCACCACTTCTGCTGGCTGGTGCTGACCCGGTGGGTCTGTCCCATCTGGAGCAGCATGCAGCTGCTTCTGCTGGCCGGTGCAGACCTGGCTGGGCTCCTCCCATCCCCTGTAGCATGTGGGAAGCCAGCTTCAGTTGCATGCCACTTTTCCTGGCCGGTGCTTACCTGGCTGGGTCCATTCAATCTGGAGCAGCATGTGGCTGAAGCTGGCTTCCCACAAGCTGCTAGGGATGGGAGGAGCCTGGCTGGGCCTGCAGCGGCCAGCAGAAGCGGCGGCAGAGCCATGTGCCGCTCGGGATGGGACGGCACGAGCCCAATCGGAGCAGCAGCGGCTCAGCTGCTTTTTCCCCCTGCCTGTGCTGGTCAGTCCCGAGCAGCACATGGCTCCACCGCTACTTCTGCTGGCTGGTGCCAACCCAGCCGGGCTCCTCCCATCCCCAGCAACATGTGGGAATCTGGCTTCAGCTGCGTGCTGCTCCAGATGGGACAGACCCGTCCGGGTCGGCACCAGCCAGCAGAGGCAGTGGCAGAGCCGTGTGCTGCTTGGGACTGACTAGTGCAGGTAGGGGAAAGTGCAGCTGAGCCCCTGTTGCTCCGGCTGGGTTCATCCTGTCCTGAGTGGCACATGGCTACTCCTCTGCCCACGTGCACTGCATCAGCGATGTCAAGCTGACACAGTGCATGTGGGAACCTTGTCCCTTCCCCAGCCCTTCAGCAGCCATTAAGAAGCTGCTGAGGTGCCGGGGGAGGGACAAGGGGTGGGAATGAAAGTAAACCGTGTTTACTTTCGTTTCCCGTCGCAGCACTGTGGACCACAGAAAATGCCTTGGTGGGCCACACAGCAGCCCGTGGGCCGTATGTTGGACAAGCCTGGTCTAAACCAAAACTACAGATTCTAATCCCATTACCAGGATTAGCTTTAATAAGTCCTATGCCCCTCAATGGGTTAATTGCTTTTTTCTCTCCTACCTACCATGCCTTTTTCAACAGCCTCCTCCCCCCCACAAATTCCCTACCCTTCATACTCAAATCACTGCTGTCTATTTACCGATGAAATCTGTTTAGCTTATGAAAGCTTACGGTATACATTTGTGATTTACTTAGTCTATAAACAGGGGCAGGCAATTATTTCAGGTGGAGGGCCACTTACCGAGTTTTGGGAGGCTGTCGAGGGCTGCATGGGTAGCCCCATCCCTTAACAAGTGCCCTGCCCCTGCTTGCCATCATGGGACCAGAAGTCCCACCCCCATATCCCCTACCTTTGCCATCAGAAGTCCCTCCCCTTGCCCCCAGAAGTACTCCTTTCAGCAAGGGGTTTAGCCATCTCAGAACCAGAAAAATACCAAATTATGTTCTAAAAAGCAAACATCTACAACATTCATTAATTTGATTTCAAAAAATAGTTTTGTCCTGATCTACATGTGTTTGTGTGTTGTACACAGAGGTAATTGCACAACAGCTTAAAATGAAGTCTTACTCTTGTAAACTGTGGCGGGGTGGGAGAGTAGGTATAAATTTGTGGGGGGGGTGGCTGTGGAGTGAGGGAGCATGTGGGTATGTGTGGCTATGCGGGGTGTGGGTATGGGGTATGTGAGTGGGTGTAGGGGTCTGTGTGTATGGCAGTGCAAGGGGGTGTGGGTGCATGTTTATGTGGGGTGTGCTTGTGGTACTTGCCATATGAACACACATGCACACACACAGAGTCCCTCTCCCTCCCTAATTGCGCACACACTCTGTGCCTCTCACTACATACATACTCTGTGCTTCCGTTACTACACACACACTCTGTGCTGCCCTCACCACACACACACCAGGCCTGGGTGAAGCAGCTAGTATTCACTTCAGACTCAGATTCAGCCAATTCAGGAGACAGAGGTTTGATTCGGTTATTCGAATTGCTGTCCCAAATTGATTTGGCCGAATCTGATTAAGAGATTTGGCCACTGCTGAATCAAACAGGCCCCATCTCCCGCCCGCTCTCCCTGCCCAGTCAATGACTGCCCCACCTGGCACCAGCATCTTGGCACTTAAAAAAAAAAAAAAAAAAAGCGCCTTGCTCCTGACTCCTGCTGGCTTCCCCTGGGTCCTACTGCCCCTGGCTCCTGTCTTCTTTGACAGGCAGCCAGGAGCTGATAAATATTAATCTTCTCAACTTTTTAGGTGCCCCGTGGGCTGGATAGAATGGCCTCGTGGGCCAAATGTGGCCTGCAGGCGATATTTTGCTCACCCATGGTCTATAAGGTACAAAACTACTCTGCTTTCTGCATGACTTTAAACTAACAGCTAGCTACTTCTCTCGCCTCATAGACAAGCTTTTGGGCACAAAGTATTCTTCGGACAAGTCACCATAAAAGAAGAATTCATGAAACAGCATTTGGCCTTCAGGAGGGTTACATAATTCTCCTGGGGGTTAGATTTAAAGTTAACTCTTCCAATTTTCCTCTGGGCATTCATATAGAGGTTTTATTGAATATGAAGAACTTCAAATGGACATCAAGAAGAGAACAGGCATTTGCAATTTTCCCCCCACCCCCAAATTCACATGTGTCATCACAGTGCTAAAAGCAGTGGGATCAGTGTCATTCAATCAGGTATTTCTTACAGTCTCTACATTTTTTGCTAAAATAAATTTGAATTCTGATAGATTATGGACAAAAATAAAGGATAATGCATTGCTTAAAAAACTTACAAGAGAATTCCAACCAGGTTTTAGGAAATGTGTTGAGAAAAATCGCATCATTAAGCATTGAAGTATATTCATTACTTCTTGTAATGCTGCCCACTTATTCCCAGATACCTAATCCTTAACATGATCTTGCCAGGAAAAGAAACTAGTAGGCCTCAATACTATAATGAGCTCTGCATGAACAGATAACCTTCCCTGCAAAAAAAACTTCACTGACTTCAGCGAAACAATATGATCTACTTATCAAAACCACAGGGTCCTACGTCAATTGTAGGCTCAGCACTTTTACGCATGTAAGCACTGCAGCGCTGGGCACTTCGAAAAATGCCCAGTGCTGTGACACATGCAGTTGTATAAGGAGCACAATGTGCATCAGTGCTGAGAAAGTGGTGGTGGTGCGGTTTTGAACTAAAACACCTTGGAGGTGCTTTAGTTCAAAAGCACACTGCCACCATTTTCTCTGTGCTGACGTGCATTTCACTGCTTATACAACTGTGTGTGGCACAGTACAGTGCGTGTCAGTTCACTTGTGGAGCAGACTTGATTAATCAAGTTTGCTCTGAAGTGGCAGATCTCCAGCACATTGCCAAAGGAAAAAGTATGTGTATAAATGCCCAAAAGGAACAGAAGTTGCTCTCACAAATTTTGTTTGAAAATGTCATGTTCAAGCCCTTAGAGTTAACTGAGGACCAAGAAGAAACATTTTTGTGGGAACTGAAGGATGATTT
Source organism: Gavialis gangeticus (assembly GCF_001723915.1). Lineage (NCBI taxonomy): Eukaryota > Metazoa > Chordata > Crocodylia > Gavialidae > Gavialis > Gavialis gangeticus. The sequence continues at coordinate 9,155,339 of NW_017729005.1, forward strand.
GTCATTTTAGATCTGTTTTCCCTTAGAAATACAAGAATTAGTCTGGTGCTACATACCCTATAGCCTCCTTTCTAGAAGGCCACAATAAATGGAAACAATGAAAAATGTTAACATTAAATTAACCCCCTGGGTAAACAATGCAACCCTCCCCAAAGCCAAATGTCATCAGAAGAATTCCTCCATTTTACACTGACCTGTTGTAAAGTTGTATTAGTCACCCCTCAGGGCTCATTCCCAATCCACAGTCCCACAGAATTTGGCCACTACATAGGGGAGAAGTGTTTGGGTGAAAAGAGAGTAAAGAGAATTACTCGGAGAGGGAATAGGTGGCATAAAACCAAGCCAATTCTGTTTTGCAAAGGGCATACAACATTGTAAATTGTTCCCATGACAGTGTTCTCTAATTCTCATTGCTGTTGCTCCATGAATAACTCGTACAATAGCTTATTTCCTGACTGCCCCTTTCAACTTTGCCAACTTTGAGTTTCCTCTCAAAGCCCTTTATGCTCCTAGCTGTTGTTTGCCAAGCAGCTGCCTTCTTTTTCTTTAAGAAAGCCTTGCATATCCATCTATTCTGAGGAAATTTCCATATGAAAACATGTTGTAGTCTATATGTACTGACTTAGCATTGTTCTGTAACACACTAATTTGTGTACGCTTGGCGGGGGGAAGTAATATTCTATATGTTCATCACATCTACCCATTATATATCCATCTACTGCACTAGAAACAGCCAGTTGTAGTAGGCCACACTGGGAGATCAGTGAGATTTGTCCAAGCCAAGACTGCATAAAAAAAAAAGCAAGAACCTCCGAAAGAACAATAGAAATGCTGCTGTCACTACACTAGCCAAGAAGCAAAGAAAGCATTACTGGCCCAAGCTGCCAAGAGTACAGGATGGGAAACTGGGTTCTCATCTTCACTTGGACACCTGGAATGGTCCAAGTTCAAGTGTAGGTCACAAAGGTGGTCTATAGCAGGCTGCAGAAGTCCTTAGAGGTGCTTAACTAACATAGGTTTATTGCATAAGAAGTCTTACCAGCAATGCTGCAGCATAACTTCATCCTTATTCTCTGTGTTACACAGAGCAGGGCCTCAAAGCAGCTTCAATACAGGGTGTTATAAACCAGCAGAGGAGAAGAGGAATAACATCCCAGGAAGGGTAAAGCTGAGAAACTTATCAAAAACTACCCATGTCTCTAAGGTTGAAATGGGAGTATGAGGAAGCAAATAATGGAACTCTGTGGCTTGGCCCTAACTTCTACAGTGAAAAAGTTTATTTACTTTAGCTTTGCTTTAGGATCAGGACTTCACACTGCAAGACAATGTAAGAAAGGTGACAAAAAAGAAGGCCATATAAAAGAGCAAATGGTACAGAGGAGGTACCTTTGGAGCTTCTCTTTTCCCTCTTATAAGAAAGAAAGGGTCATAATAAATGCAGTACTTCATGTATAAAAAAATTAGTCTGTGGAATTTGTCAGAGGCTAACAAGTTTTTTTTGGGGGGGGGGTTGGGGGGGGAGGGGTACCTATTGCCAGAGGGTAGCAAGGACCAGGCTGTACATCAAGTGCCAGAGCAGGGGAGGGCAAGCGGAAGGGAAGGGGGGCAGGCAGAAGAGAAGGAAGGTGGTAAGTCTTTCCTGCCCTAGGGACTCAAAGACCATAGATACAGATGCTGTTGTCCTTGTACCCAGCTCCTATAGCCAAGAAGCATGGAGATGCTCCTGCCTGGCTTGGACAGGCAGCTGTTCCTATCACAGTAAGACTTGGGGGAGGAATGAAGGCAGAGCTGGTGCTGCTCTCACCCCACACTCCTCTCCCGTTATGCCACTAATTGTTACTCAGGAAGTTTCTGAAGCCAAAAACTTAACAAGATTTAAAGAAGAATTGGACATTTATATCAATACATTGTCATTTATGATACTACTTGTTTTTAAAACAGATATTAAACCTCATGCTTCAGGGTTTCTGCTACTCACTAGCTATTAGGGATTGGGTTAAAACAACCGGAGCAGCAAATTTTCCAACAGTTAACTAACGTACACTTCTTATATTTGCACTCCTGCCTTGTTCTGCTGGCCAGCGTTAGCCTCAGCTCTGATCCAGCATGGCAGTTTCTAAGACTTGGGTTCATTTGGTACTATTTTCAATTTCTTGCAAGTTTTAGTTTTAAGCCTGGGATTATTATGGGTCGCTTCTGATTTTTAACAAAAAATAAATCAAGATATTGTTAGGTAGCTTTATATGTAAGCTATTTTTTTCTGAGGGCGGGTAGAAGATTTGCTAATTTTATGGTACTTTGCCGTATTCAGAATTGAGATTTATTGGCCCACTCACCATTTCCTTTTTAATAATCATAATAACTAACCTGTAAGAAGGGAAGGAAATGCCCAGCTAATCCAAAAAACAGAAAAAGTCAAAGCAGTGAAGTATGCAGCCATTACTCAGAGTCTCTGAGGCATTACGGTTGTGAAACTCATGGCAAGGATTATAATGGTAACAGAAAATAGCACCAAATGAATCTATCCCATTAATAAGGATCACAGGGAAAAGGAGAAATGGCAAAATAATGAATTCACCGGGTCAGTCATTTATAAGCACAGGCTTGAATTATGATTCATTCTGGATGTCAAGAATCTATAAAAGAGGTTCATCATCCCACCAATCTGGGAATTGTGGGCATATTTTAAAGGGATGCCATTGGGTTAAAATTTAGCCACAAATTTTAGCTTTTGTAAATTGAGGCAATTGCAAAAGCCACATCCAATAGAAATGTTTCCCCCCCATCTTTTTTTTTTTTTCAAATCTCACACAACCCAGCTAAGGACTATGTTTCTGTAGCAAAATAACACTGTATAATTTTGCTAGGAAAAACGACTAGAGAAGCACATGAAATGGAACTAATTTGTTTTCATCACCAAAACAAACAAAAGTATGAAAAGTAAGCAACACAAATGGTGCAATATAAATTAAAGTTAAAAATGCTATGAGATGTAATAAACGATGGTAACAGCAGTAACACCAACCCTAGGTCATATCTACTTACTCTGAAAATAGTACTTAGTACCACTAAACTAGATCCCCGTTAGGGTCTGGGCAAACAGGCTCACCCCAAGCTACCAGATCCACTTGCCTAGAAAGTCTGAAGGAAGTTCCAACCTTTGTACGTAACAAATCCAACATCTGAACTTCAGCAACTGATATCCTTTCTTAATCGTAACACTAACTTCATATAAGTGTCATGGGACTTCATCAATGTTCATATATGCTTTCTTCTTGTTGAAGAAAGGAGTTAAAGAAACATAAAACATGGAATAATTAAATTTAGAGAGGCCCTCTGCTGTCTACACCAAACATACAGGGCTATCCCTACATGTAAGACTGAATGAATACCTAACCTAGCATCAATACCAGAATGATAGATAAGCCTGTGGCAGAATATAAGGTGTCATACATGCCACATAGCTCCAAATCCTGCAGTCCTTACTTAACCGAGTAGCTTAAAATGAGGCCAATAGGGTGATTCGGTTGAACATGGAAAATTGTCATGAGGAAAAATTGCTGGATCAGGCCTCAAGAGAATTATTGCAGGTGGAATTGCATATTTTAATGCATTCTGTTGTATTCCTTTATATATTAGTTAATTTAAAGATGAAGCAGTCCACATAACTGAACACCATAATAACCAGAGTAACAATCATCTGTTCAAAAATCCAAGGTATTTCATCTTTTCTGCAAGTCATAGTTGTGAACTCCAGGAACATTAAGCAAATGTAGCTCTAAACTGGGGTGAGCAATTATTTGGGTGGGGGGGCAGCATATAGGGAGTTCTGATGAGTTGTCACAAGCCAGAGTCAGCACCCCTCCCCCCCATTGCAACAACTCACCAAAACTCCCTATGTGGGATGGGGCCATGGGCAGGTGGGGAGCAGTGTTCAGAGCAAAACAGGGGGGCAAGGTTGAGATCACGGAGCAGGGTCACAAGGCAGCCCCTGCTTTGGGATGGGGGCATGTGTGCAGCAGGTGGGCTGCTTGGGTGCTTGGTCATGGCAGCCGGCTGGGGGTGAAGGGCAGTGAGCACATGCAGTAGAGCTTGCCTGGGTGGTGTGGTCCACTGCTGCCCCTGCAGTGCTCCACATGCGGTCAAGCCCCACCAGTTCCTTTCCAGGGTAGCCCTAGCCCTGGGTAGCACACATAGCTTACCAGTAGGTCTGCTCCCAGTGCAGCTGCAGTTGCCTTGGTGCTATGTTGCTCCCCTTGCCTCCAGTGGCAGCTCCTTCTTCTCCTCCTGCTGCACCATTATGGATAAGGATGGGTGCAGCATGCACGGCTCTGGCTGCAGCTTCCATCCTCTCAGCCTCCTTCCAACCAGTTGGCCACCTGGATGAAGCTTCATCTTGGTGCAGAGTGGCACAGCAGGAGGAGGAGGAGCCACTGAACGGGAGGGGAACAAAGCAGCACCCAGGTGGCCACAGCCACACCAGGAGCAGCCCCACTGGAAGGCATGCATGCTAGTCAGGGCTGGTTCAGCGGCTGTGGGCTGAAGCATGGCCCAGGCTATCCCGGGCTTAGCTCAGTCCCATGCAAAGCATAGCAGGGGCAGACACAGGCAGAACTGAACCAATTAGCAGGGACCCCTGTGGCTGGAGCCAATCAGTTGGTGGGCTGGATCCGGCCTGTGGGCCATATTTTGCCCATCCCTGCTCTAAACCCTGCACCTGTGGAACTCAAAAGAAGTTTGCCATTGCCTTCTTTAGGCACCTGACTAGCCCAGCAATCATTGCATAAATTTACTATAACAAATCACATTTCATAAATAAAGCAAGTAACTGGATCATCCTGTGTTCAGAGAGTCATCAAATGAGTATTTGGAAGTACTCCTTTACATATTCTTTTATAAAGCCACATAAAGGGGACACAAACTATTACTGAACATTGTGTGACTCACTCAGATACTATTTCAGCATGCAATTAAGATAAATGGGGAAAAAAACCCTAAAGGACATTTTTAGTCATGGGGATGTACTGCAAAAGGATCAAAAGAAAAATAAAAAATACTGTTTCTTCCTTTGTTGAATCAAAGAGAATCTTTATTAAATCTACCCTGACAGTATGAGGAGCCAGAAAACTAAAACTTATCCTTTTCCCAGTACTGAACAGACACAGAACCAAATATTCTTAAAGACAAAGGCCTGCTATAGCATGCTAATGTTCAGAACTGCATCTACAAATATTGGAACTATGTATTCATTGAAATAAATTGAATGTTTCATTGATAAAAAGTTGTAAGGCAAACCAAAAGAGGCAAGGTTGATAGACATAGGTATGTTTAGTCTGGAGAAGAGGGGTGGGATGTGGGAGAGATGAGACACGATCACAATTTTCAAATATTTGAAAAAGAAGATGCCATAAAGTAGACGGAGAGAAATTGTTTTCCCTTGCTATATAGGGCAGGAATAGAGGGTTTAAAATATAGTAGACTTAGGTCACAGGAACCATTTCTTGCTTTGTAAAAACAAGACGACAGTAGAACAAACTGCCTAGAGAAGCTGTGCAAGATCTTTCATTAGAAGTTACCAAGAAGAAGCACAATAGGCATCTCTCTAGGATACTTCTGGAACAGCAGAGTCTGCATCTGTGCAGAGGATAGGACTAGATGCCCCTGGCGGTCTCATTCAACCCTATGATTTGTGAAATAAGGTATTAGCCTGAATCTGTAGATTTTAGGAGTAACTACCAGACAGGTTTGCCAACCCAAGACCTTTTTTTTTTTTACTGACAGTCTGCAATTTTTTTATTTTTTTTTTACTGAAAACCAAACTTTTTTTAATGATATTTTTACTGTCATGTTTTACATAATGTAAATGTAACCCTTGTGCCAGCCAGTGCCTGATTTAATTCTGAGTTCAAATTTAGGAATTTAACACCAAACAGTAAAAAAGCTTGGTTATCAGTAAAAAGTTTGCAGATTATCTGTAAAGAAAAAATGTTCTTGGGCTGGCAATCCTCCTTGACCCTACTTACCCCCACACCCCAATGCCCCTGCCCATCCCTTGTATTATGCTGCTTCTCCAAGCCCACACCCTAGCCTTATTCATGCTAGTCCTAACCCTCCACTCTGGTATGGACCCCAAGGGACTACTGTCTGCCTACTCGTGACCCAGCAGTGTTACAGGCAAGTGACAGGATGCAGCAGAACATGACTAAAGGGTGGGGCAGAAGAGGGGGCTTTGTAACCTATGGGACTCTCTATAACCCTGAAAAAAATATTCCCCATAGGGTGCTGGCTCCTGCTCAGACAACATTGTCCTTTAGACAGTGTTGTTCAGAAAACAGGCAATGTTGCTCTGCACTGTTTATCCATCAGTATTCACCTCCAGCTTCTTTCCAATGAAGGATCTTCCATCAAGCTCCCAATTGCTTAATTTTTTTAAGGATGGCTCTTTTTTATGAACAGGCATTTTTTTTTTTTAAATAGACACTCCATAAACTTACGGATAGTTGGCAACCCTGCTATCAGAATCAATATATAGCTCTTTAAAAATACTGTGATCTTTTTAGAAACTTTAATAATATTAAGCTTTTTATGTTTTCACCATATAAATATAAAGCCATTTATACCATGGTTATAGCCAGTTTCCAAATTCCTCCTCATCTCTCTTTCCAAGAAGCATCTTGAATGGAGAAATTATAGACAAAAAACCTCAAGAAATGTTTTATTGACAATAAAGAAGGGCTGCAGCTAAAGGAGAATTATTATTAGCATTTATTGGTATTGCAGTAGTAGGTAAAAGTTCCTATCAAGTAGCTAAAAGTTATTACCATTGGGACAGGAATTGTACAAACACAAGGCATAAACGTTTGAAAGAAATTGAATAGTTGTTTGCTAAATGTACAATTTCCATCATTAGATGTTATCATGACTTCTTTTGTTGTATATAATATACACACCCACAACTGGTCAAAGTTACTTTCACTTAGATGTGTCATAGGACTCCTCATTGAAACTATAGGTCAAATCCTGTTTCAACTTTACATAGGAACAGATCCAGGGGGGAATGCGGTGGTGTGGACACTCCCACATTTCAAATGATGCAGTGAGAACAACAGACAAAAACATATTTAAGTCCCTGAGGCAGATAAGCAAATAAGAATCCCCACTATTACCCTCCATTCTCAGTGGCACATCCCCTCCCCTGCCTCTTGCTGCTGCTGTCCTTGGCTGCTCCAAAGCTACTCCTGCCCTGCTACAGATGAGCTCCGTAGGCAGATGGGCTCAGCTAGGAGTAGTAGTCACAGTGACAGTGGGCAGATTTCTTCTCCCTGCTTGATCCTTTGGGTGTTTGTTGCCAACCTGGGAGCAGGCTCGGAGAGGGAACCTCAACTCCAGCCAGGCTGCACTGGGCTCAGCTGGGGAGAGTGGAGCAGGAATGGCTCTGGATCCTTCCCAATATGCCCTTGGGTCAGCCAGAAATGCAGGGTCAGCAGCAGAGGCAGGTAGAGAAGAGAAGAATGAGGAGGAGGGGATATGCTGCTGAATATGGAGGGGAAGGAAGGGGCAACAGAGGGGGAAAAGAAAATTCTTACCTGTTCAGTAAAAGGAAGTCCCAGCATGCTGCTCCTGCAGGACTCCTTGTGGGCTGTATTCATCCCAGGGCATGGGATAGTAGCAGGTCTGAAAGAGGCAAAGAGTCTGGGGACAGGAAGTCCACCAGTGGCAGTGGATCCATTGGATGGTATCTGGTTGTGCAGTGACAGTCTGAGGATGGTGGCAGCGAGCCAAATTTACACCAATGGCTGTAGCCAGCAGGGTCACGAAGCCCTGAATTCCATGGTAGGCCACACTCTCCCCTAACATCTGGTGGCCCACTGGTAGCCCTGCAGGCCAAAGACAGTGGCTTTGTGGACTAGATCTAGCCCACAGGCCCTATGTCTGCTATCCCTAGCTTATACAATTAAAATAAATATAAAATAAAGTCTACAGTGCATAATGAAGTGGTTTCACAAAGTATCTACAGAAAAATGTCTTCAAATACCTCCTACATTGGCTCAATGGATGTGCCACCACCACCCTTCCCTCCTGCCTGGGCTCTGCAACCTGTTTTCTAATGAGATGGGAAATCAATATTAAATTCAAAATAGCAGAATGTATTTGAAGGCAACCACTGCAATAAAAAAAATGGACTAATGACCTGCTGAAATGCAATGCATCTTCCACAACTGCACATCAACTCCCTAGTGACAGCCTGGGAGCAAGACTAAAGTTAAATATTTAAGAAAAAATATATCGTAAAGTCATTAAAAGTTAGAGATGGAAAAAAACCCTATTAGATCATCTAGTCCACCGCCCTGCTGTGTGTTCTCCAGCGTTCAGTCTTGAATGTTTTCACATTTAGAGTGCAAAATAACAACAGTGCTGTTGAAATAAAATATGTCTAATGGATTTCTTTTGTATGATACCAAGAAAAATTAAGACAGTGAAAAGTATGCTTTGTATTCAGACAGTGAAAAGTATCATGTATTTTGTACGCTTCCTCATTCATAATTTTTCCTTATACGTTCAAATTAGCTTGAAAAATAGAATGCTCTGTTTGATATTATTTCCATTATTTCACTAGTTCATATGCACTGGCACAATCAGGTAATGAATTTCTTAATTTTTACTGGAAACTTAAAAAAAACCCCAAAAACAAAAAAACCCCCAAGAAAACACTTTAGCATTAGGCTCTGAAAAAAACAACTTTCAAAACTCAATTCTGAGCTGAAATTTGAGTCTATACTATAATTTTAAAACTTGGTCTTTCCTCTGATCTAAGTCCCACATAGCTATTCTATTTAAAAGGGAAGAAAAGTGTCAGATTTCAGGACAATTAAAGTAACAGTTTTCCCTACACAATGAGGAACTCTCTCTGCCAAGTAAAGCAAAAAAGAGAATATTGCAGTAGATGAAATGTGACAGCTACAGCACCTGAGTATTTCTCTCTCTCCAAGTCTCAAGTTGCTTGTAAAGCTTTTATTCACTTTTTTTGTAATTCTTATTTATATGCCATAAAATCCATAAATACATTTCTCCTCTCAATTTAAGGCTTTTAGCAGAAATCTGGGAAAACAAAGCATAATATTCTGACTTCTCTTTAAAAAAAAATCATATAAGAAACCTTTTGGAAAATTGTATTCGTTGGCAGAAACAATAATATTTTATCCTGAATAGACTACAGAAATCCATAAGAATCCCAGGTATACAAGCGCAAGCATGTGAAAATATTGAATTCTGTAAGAATACCCACAGCACCAAAACTAAGGGCCTGGCTCATCTCTAAATACGAGCAACTCGTTCATGCCTACAATAACTCTGTAACCCTCTCTATTCTTCCACCTTCGATTTCATCACTAAAGAAACATTAGCTGATGAGAATCTAGTCTGTTTCAGGTATAATACTTTTGATAACATTCTCATGCATTCTTCACTACCAGAGATGAAAAAAAATCATAGAAAATTAAGGTTGGAAGGGACCTCAGGAGGTCATCTAGTTCAACCCGCTGCTCAAAGCAGGGCCATCCCCAACTATATCATCCCAGCCAAGGCTTTGTCTGCCCAGGTCTATAAACCTCCAAGGAGGGAGATTTTACAACCTCTCTGGATAACCTGTTCAAGTGATTCACTACCCTCCTAGTGAGAAAATTTATCCTAATTGTCCCAGGGGTACAAGCACAGGAGGAACACAAATTCAGAGGAGAGACCCCGAAATCAAAAAATATCCACCTGCTCTAGGTTACCAGACGCCTTTGGAACAATGCCGAGGGAAAAAGCCCGCACGGTTCATTAGCTGTGCTCATATACAGCTGAAGCCGGCGGGTGACATTAGGCTTCCTGGCTAAACCCACCACACAGGGTTTGACTCCGAGGCTCTCTTTTTCGGGGTCTTGAGGCTCATGGTCCTCTTTCCTGCTCCAATTTGGAGCTCAGGCCTCCCTGGCCCAGAGGCCCGTCCACAGCCAGGGGGCTGCAAGTTCAAATCCAGAGAATGGCCCCAAACTCACGCCACCCCAGTCCACAAAAGACAAAAGTAATAGAATTGCTACCAGGTGCACCAAACCACCCCAGCCTTTGAAGACTGCCCCTGCTAGCATTGGGGTCAGTACACCCCAAAATCCTGCAACCTCGCTGGCACCAGGGCCTATGTACCCCCAAAAGCCATGCCCTTTTGGCACTGGGGTCTGCGCCTCCAAAAGCTGCGCCCTTGCTGGCGCCGGGGTCCCCACTCTGTAGTGTGCCCCCAAATGAGGCCTCCTCCTTCCCCTAACAGCCTCACCCAAACCACTGGTGTTATTCAATAACCAAAAGAAAAATAAACAGTCCCATCCATAGGCAATAACTGCCACCAAAAAATGTGATTAAGGAAAGCAGCATGCCAGCTTACGTTTACATAGGGCTCATGCTTCAGCTCCCCACCATCGGCTACAGTCCTTAGTTTGGGGCGGCTGCCGTCTCTCCATGGCTTCCGCCGTTCCCGTCCTCCAGCCTCTGAACCACTCACCAAGCCTTTCCATGGAGCTCTGCGATGCACTCCTTCCCCCTCAGCTACTGGCCCCCAACTGCTGCTCTGCCCAGGGTTTTTATAGTCCTGGCTTGCCCCTTCTGGTCAGTTGACTAGCTGGCCAGGCTCAGCATTTAACCCCTTCCTTACCAGCACTCTGTGCCCAGAAGGTTCTGATCTTAAAGGGGTGGACCCATCTTCTGGTGACAGGGCTATGGTTCCCTGTTACAGACCCAAAAGCCCATCAGTAATGTGGAAATACGACCTGGTACCTGAGAAAGCATAAAGACCATCAGGATCTGAGGGTAAGCTGCTGTGACATCAGACAACCCACGAATATTCGTTGGGAGGAACGTCTGACCTCAAGGGACCTCCAACGGGAGACCCCACCACTGAAGTTACATCCAAAGTCATGGCAGGCAAGTTCTGGGAAACTCCCCGGGGAGACTGAGGCCTCTACCAGAGGTTACACAAAGCCTCCCCATGTCTATCATCAGGCGCCCGCGCTAAGGCAGCGTGCAAATGGATTTTCGAACTGAGATGGGCACACTAATATCTAACCTAAACTTCCCCTGTTGCAACTTGATACCGTTGCTCCTTGGGCGTCTTTACATGTGCTCTGGGGTAAGGAGGTGGGGGCACTTCAATTAGAGCAGCTCTCGGGAACTACTCTAATTAAAGCACCTGCAGCATCTTGTGTATTCAGCACCTGGCACTTCAAAATGGTGGTGAGGGTGCTTTAACTAAAGATTGTTCAATGAGCTTTAGTTAAAGTACCCCCTCCACCATTTTGATGCATAGAGATGCTGAATATGTGTGACACCAAGGCTACATGAGTGTGCTAATTAGCATGCTCTAGCAGACTTGATTGAGTGTGGTCTAACGCATGCTAATTAGCACACGTCAGAGCAGTATGTGTAATGGTGCCTCTGGTCCTGTCATCTGCCACCACTGAGAACAGTTTAGCTCCACTCTCTTCCGAACCCCCCCTTAAGGTAGTTGAAGGATGCTATTAAATCCCCTCTCAGCCTTCTCTTCTATAGACTAAATAAGCCCAGTTTTCTCAGCTTCTCCTGTGCCCCAGCTCCCTAACCATTTTTGTTGCCCTCCGCTGGACTGTAGCAGGGTAACTGTCAGGGCCAGTCTCCATGCTGGCTAACCTCCCTGTCTGGACAGTCTGCCCGTCTACAATCTCCTGCCATGGCTTGATGTAAACAATAAGTTGTTTATTTTAAAGCAGGAGGCTGCCCATTTTAAAGCCCAATGCCAAGGACATATCACACAGCTCCAAGCCTTCCCTTTACCCTGTCCCATGCCTCACAGATGGAATCCAAATTTTCCACTACTCCCCTGGCTTCTTTTTGGGCCACTCTGGCCTCTGGCCTAAATTAGGCCTCAGGCATCATCAGCTGTTCCTGGGCCTTTAACTCACACCCCTCACCGGAACCTCTACTCCAACTGTACCGGTCAGCTTCTGTGTAGTCCTTCAGACCATCTTAGACCCTACTCTACACTACTGCTGGCTGCTGCTACTACAGTCAACTCATGTGATGTGCAGCCCTTCAGACTATCTTCAGGCCCTACTCTACACAGCTGCTGGATCCCTACAACTCTGCCCTATCAGTGGGGCCTTTGGGCCTCAGGCGTCTGACAACTTATCTGGGACCCATTAACTCAGCCTACGGCTGTTCAGGCCTCAGGCATCTGTCGACTTACCTGGACCCTTGTGGGCATTATGCCCCTTTGGGCCTCAGGTGGACCCTGCCTCAGGCCCCATGCAATGGGTCTGGATGTCTGTGCTTTTCTGTCAGGGCGTGCTCCCCTAGCCTTTCCCCTCCATTGGGTAACCCACAAGGCAGTGGGGGCTGAGGCTTTCTGGCACTCCATACTCGCCCTTCACTGGGAAGGCACAGGTGTGGCATTTCCTGGAAGATGCCCTGCCAGTTGAAGTGCCACCACACCATCCAGCCCCAGCAGGGTGTAGTTTTAGGTCATTCTCTAGAACCAGGAACATCCTGCTATCCCCAGTATTTCCTACCCTGAGCTCTAGCTAGGTGATGTTCTGCCTCTGGCTGCTTGCACCAACTGCTGCTGGCTTTCCTGCTCAAGCCTGCTCTTATGGCTAGAAGCTGAGTCCTCTTCCCCAATCAGACAGTCTCCTGCTGGCCATGTGACTCCTGATTAGGGAGTGCAGCAACCTGCAGGCTGCCTCTGCTGCCTACTTAGGCTGTTTGAGTGGCAGGCACCACAGGGCCTGCTACCAGCAGGCACCCAACAGTGCCCTGCCACATGGACTCTTTCTAATTTGTCCACATCTTTTCTGTAGGGGACACAGTACTTCAGCTGTAGCCTCATAAAAGCTGAACAGGGGGGAATAATCCTTTCCTTCAATCTGCTGCCAGTGCTCTGACTAATGCAGCCCAGTATACCATTAGCCTTCTCTGCAACAAGGGCACACTGTTGGCTCATATTCAGCTTACTGTCCACTGTAACACCCAGGTTCTTTTCTGCAGAGCTGCTGCTTAGCCAGTCAGTCCTCAGCCTGTACCGGTACATGGGATTGTTCCATCCTAAGTGCAGGATTGCGCTTGTCCTTATTGAACCTCATGAGATTTATTTTGGTCCAGTCCTCCAATTAGTCCAGATGTCTCTGAATTCTAGCCCTACCCTCCATCATATCTACTACTCCCTCCAGCCTAGTATCATCTGCAAACTTGCTGAGGGTGCACTCTATTCCATCTTCCTGGTCATTGATAAAGATATTAAACAAAGCCAGCCCCAGGAGTGACACCTGGGCCACTCCACTTGATACCAGCTGTCAACTAGACATCGAACCATAGATTATTACCCTTTGAGCCTGATGATACAACCAGTTTTCTATCCACTTACAGTCCATTCATCCAACCCATACTTCCTTAGCTTACTTGTAGGAATGTCGTGGAAGACTGTTTTAAAAGCCTTACTAATGTCAAGGTATATCATGTTCACTGCTCTCCCCACATTCACAGAGCCAGTCATCTCATTGTAGAAGACAATCAGGTTGATCAGGCATTCTTCCAGGGACTGAGGTGAGGCTGACCAGTCCCACCTCAGTCCCTGGAAAGGTCATGGAGCAGGTCCTCAAGAAATCCATTTCTAAGCACTTGGAGAAAAAGGTGATTAAGCTGTAGACCCCTGGAGGCTGACCAGTCTGTAGTCCCCTGTACCCTTCTTCCCTTTCTTAAAGATGGGCACTATATTGCCCTTTTTCAATTGTCTGGAACCTCTCCCGCCCACCACAAGTTTTCAAAGATAATGTCCAGAGGCTCTGCAATGATATCAGCCAACTCCCCCAGCACCCTCAGGTGCATCGCACCTGGCTCTGTGGACCTGCACACATCCAGCTTTTCTAAAGAGTCCTGAACCTGTTCTTTCTAGAAGTGCAATGATAAAGATTTTTTTGGCCAATACTGATGGCCATTTATTAACCAGCCATATTGGCCAATACTGATCTGATGGCTGATATGCAGCCCAGAAGCTTGGAGATCAGAGTCCAGCTGCTAAGTCTGTGGGAGGAAAAGGGCATGGGGGAGAGAAGGGGTATGGTGGGGGCAGATCAAGGCTCCTGTGGTGAGGGAGGGAGTGGGGGTGGGGCTGGGGCTGCAGCTGGGGCATGGGTAGGGGATGCCCAGCTAGGGCAGGACGGGGCGTAGGATAGAGCTTCAGGCAGCTTATCCGGAGGGCATGGGGAGTGTGTGTGGGGGGGTGGCTCCCATGGCTGAGCCACCCCCAAGGGAGGCATGGGGGACATGTGCCCCCTGGATTTGCGCATGGGGCAAGGGTGGGCTGCCTGTTGCAGGCTGGGGCTGCGGGCTGCACTGGCCTCTTCCTAGCAGGGGGGCTGGGCCAAGGCTGTACTCACAGCAGATGGCAGAGCCGGGAGGGGGGCTATAGGGGGTATATGGTGAATTTTGGGGTGGCTGTAGCTCCCCTGTACCTCCCCCAGTGCCACTGCCACCTGCCCTGCCCCAACCACAGCCCCAGCCCAGCTCCCCCACTGGGAAGAAACCAGTGCACCCCCCAGCCACAGCCTACAGGGGGTAGCCCACCCTTGCCTCATGCACAAATCCAGGAAGCACATGCCCCCCATGCTTCCCCCAGGGGTGCATGCAGAAGCAGGAGCCACCCCCCCCCCGTCCTGGATGAGCTGCTTGTGGCTCCATCCCCTGCCCTGCCCTAGCCCCACTCCCTCCCCCCACTCACTGTGGGGGCCCTGATCTTCTCCCCCTATTCCCCTTCCCTCCCACAGATTTACTGGTAGAAGGCTGCTCTCCAAGTTGCTGAACTGAATTCCTGGTCACATGCATACACACAGCATTTATCAGTGACATAATCAGCCACATGGGCCAAAAATAGCCGACTGCTGATAATGTCAATTTTTTTTTTTTATCGGTGCCGATACAATGTGGACCGATATATTGGTGCACCTCTAGTTCTTCCACCACTGTTGGCTGCTCACCTCCTCTGCAAACTGTGCTGCCAGGTGCAGTAGTCTGGGAGCTGACCTTGCCTGTGAAGACTGAGGTAAAAAAGGTATTAAGTACTTAAGCTTTTTCTGCATCATCTGTCACTAGGTTGCCTTCCCCATTCAGTAAGAGTCCCACATTTTCCTTGATCTTCCTCTTGTTGCTGACATACGTGTAGAATCCCTTCTTCTTACCCTTCACATTCCTTGCTAGCTGCAACTCCAATTGTGCTTTGGGCTTCCTGATTTCATACCAAATGCCCTAGCAATACTCTTATACTCCTCCCTAGTCATTTGTCCAAGTTTCTAGTTCTTGTAAGCTCCTTTTTGGTTTTAAGATCACTGAAGAGTTCCCTGCTAAGCCAAGCTGGTCTTCTGCCATACTTGCAAGTTGTCCTGCACATTGGGATGGTTCATTCCTGCACCCTCAGTAAGGTTTCTTTAAAGTACAACCAGCTGTCCTGGATTCCTTTCCTCCTCAGACTGGCCTCCCAGCGAGTTCCTACCGATGAGTTCCCTGAGTGAGTTTAAGTCTGCTTTTCTGAAGTCCAGCATCCTTACTTTGCTGCTCTCCTTCCTTCCATCCTTAGTCATCTCATGGTTGCTGCTTCCCCAGTTGCCATCCGGTACTACATTGTCTGCCAATTTTTCCCTATTTGTGAGCAGCAGGTGAAGAAGAACACAGCCCCTAGCTGGCCTCTCTAACACTGCACCAGGAAATTGCCCCTAACACTCTCCTAAAACTTCTGGATTGCCTGTGTACTGCTGTATTTTCTCCCAGCAGCTGTCAGGGTGATTGAAATCCCCCATGAAAACCAGGGCCTGTGATAAGGATAATAGCTAATAATAGATAATAGCACATAACACTAAACAAAAGTCAATTTACAAGAAAGGCAATTTAGAATTTGCTCCAATGCATGCCATAATTCCCAAAACCACTTGGTGGCACTAGTTTTCTTTGGATAGAAAGTCAAAACTGACAAAGCCATAGCCTTTCACAGAAATGATGAAGTGAAACAGCAATGAACAAATATTGAACTCGTGTACAATGAAGGGCTAGAGATCATTGCATTAATATTTTAGTGTTCCACCAGGGGCCAGTGTTGTAATGGTAACTAAAGAAAAAAATATTTTATTCATGTATAATGCATTGGAGATCTACAAGGAAGTCACAGATCACTAAAAGAGATGCTGTGTCATACAAACATTATCACCACAGACTGGATCTAGTAACTTAGAATAGGTTTAAACTGAAAAGAGACTGAAAACAGCATTGGGAAGGTTCTTGAGGAAGGTATCTGGCAAATGAGGGTGGGGTGGCAGAGAGTTAGCCCTGCAAATTCACTTTAGGACCTGATACCTAAACTGGGTCCATCCCACATACACCATCACCCATAAAAAAGTTTCAGTGAGATGGTAAGAAATGTAATGCTTTCATTTACACCTGTGTTTTACACTGTTTTCAAATTCTTTTATACCTGTGCTGAAGGGTAATTAAGGACAAGTTTTAATTGATTATTATCCTTCATACTTCTATGAACACCCAAGAACTTGTTACTGGAGATACATGATCCAGAAAGGACTCTGCTTTCATCACTAGAGTTCACTTGAGCCTCAGAACTAACAGTTAAAAGGGCATCTGTTTACCTGCAAACTGAGCAAATACACTATTAAAACATTAAAGCAAAGTAGACATGAATCTTTCCCATATCTTGTACTCTGTAAAACTGGCCAAATCTGTTCTACAGCACAATCACACACATTTGTCGAGCCTTATTCATCCTGACCAGGGTGAATGGGAATTGAAGACAGCTAGCATCTTGGAGGATACAGGGCACGGGTCCCCAAAGCACATGTAGATGCTTCATAAATATTGCTTTATTAATATTAGATTTCTAAAGGCTTGACATCACAGCAGTGGTTAGCTTAATTCAGTACACTCAGGTTACTCCCTCCAGCTAGGCTCACTCCAGAAAAAGCTACCACACTAGGAAACAACACTTGAGCTAGAGAATGATTTGATTAGCAACACACAGATCTGATTAGCAGCCTGATTAGATTAGCAGCTGATTAACTGTTGTAACAGGAGCTGCTGCCTTCTCATTGCAGTACTGGATTCAGCATCAGCAGGGACATCCATCCCATGCCCCAAGACAGGCCAGTGAGCATAAGCGACAGACTTTCAGGTGTAAATAGGAATCAGGTCTTCAGACACTGGCAGACCTTAGCTTTATTATAGAATATACTGCCCTGAGAGAAGCAGGCTGCTCTGAGCCCGCCTGTGATAAAACCCATCCATTCACTTCCTATTCATTCCTGAACATCAGTGGTAATCTTCAAATACTGACACTTTATAGGAGTTGGTTATCTGAAATCTGTGTTTAGTCCTATATCCCTTCTCAGCAGCTTAAATTGGCTGGGAGAGTCTTCCTTGCAGTCAATCCTGCTTGGACTCTCAAGGGACAGAAACAGCACTCTCTTCTCTGGAGTCAGTAGAGCAAAAATTGGTTGAACTCCAGAACATGAGTGCATAAGATGCATCTTATGCAATTTGGCTTCTGTTTGAGGACAGGATTATAATTAATGATAGTCACTCTATTTAATTAGTGTTGTTAGTGAAGGGCAGGTCAACAAAGACTTACTTCAACCCCAAAGCAGAATCCCCTGTCCAGAATAAATACCTGACCCCTGCTCTTTCCCTCACCAAAATTATTTCCAGAACTTAGTCAGGGCACTGGAGAGATGATTATTTTTAAATACTAAGATAGCATGGCAACAGGACTGCTATAGGTCAATAGAACAAATAGCAAGTAACTTTTTATTGTATTTGAAGATCCAAAAAACACAATCTCAATAATGGAAGCAGTTCTCTCTAAGAACACAGACTAACTCTCAGCATGGCATCAAACTGATCAGGGTGTATATCAAATGAGGTAAATATAATTTTTTGAAGACTAACTATTGATATTGGATATTTTATCCATTCTGTTTCCATTACACCAAGCTGCTTTTTTCTCTGAAAGGTGTTTATCCTACTCTACTTTAAAACCACAAGTTCTGCTCATGCATATCAGTTCCTTCAATTTTGTCACAAAAGTTGTACAGTGCAGGACTTGCTATAGGGATTTAGAACTTCCCCATCTGGCAGATGATCCTCTGAAGTGGAAAAGAAGATGTGCAAGCTTATGCTATTAAACTTTTAAATTTGAATGAAATCCAGCCGTTTAGGATCCATGAGCATTCTTGCAGTTTTACTGCTCACTGTATGTATACTTTCAGTCCTTTCATTTTTGTGTTCTTTAATTGTTAGGGCCTGAGATCATAAACGCCTTAGCATTTCAAATCTAAAGTGCAGCTCTTGGTAATTTGTTCTAATCAACCGCAGTAAGAAATGTCTTCTCCATAACCTTGAATGCTTTTTTCTCCCCTGACAACAGAAAGTTCTCCTTGCAAAAAATAAACATCTGGTTTGAATTGAACATCCAATTGTAGTTACTTTAAGTGCCAACTATTAAGTTACATCAAATGTTTTATGTTTGAACATGATTTTTCTAGACAGCTAACTTTTTAACTGAAGCACAAATGTACATGTAAAATTACTTTAGAAGGTTAATTCCCTTGAAGATATATATATTTTTTTAATCTAGTGCAACTGGTCACTTTTTCCTGGCCTCCATTTACAAAACTTGTTATTCACAAGTTCTTAGTAAAACTAAATATACAGCATAAGATACTGACAAAAGAAAAGTAAATTAAGCCAATTCTAAAATTTACAGTATGCAGAAAGACTTCTATGTCTGCATGAAATCCCATGAAATTAAGTCAGCATGCTACGTGTGGTAGGAAAAGATCCCAAATGTTGACCATTTTAACCAGATTTTGAAATTCTTAAGATTCAAGTCAAGACCTTTCCTCACCCAAAAAGTTGCTCCACTCCTTACCTTCTGTATAACAGAAATTGCCAGTTCTCATAACTTTACTGTAAATCACACAGTATAGTGGTGTTTTTCTTAAAAAGGGGGTATCAGACATATAACTTGTGGGCTGGTTCTGGTGTGAGGAAGAGCCGTATGGTCTGGCCCATGAGTTGCTGAACCAGCCCCACGCACTGGACCCAGCCACATGAACTGCATTTAATATGTGGGCTGAACCCAGCAACACATGCCCTTCAGGCAGCACCAGGGAGAGGGGGCAGTTTTAAGGCACATACACATGCGATGCACCCCACCAGACTGGCCCCGAATGCTGGCTGTAGTGCCAGTCTGGATTTGGCTATGCTGAAACCAGCATGAAGGGCCAGGCTAGTGGAGTGTTGTATGCTGCCCCATACAGGACCCCTGTACTACAAGCTGCCAGTCCAGCTCTGCACACTGCACACACCAGCCTCAAGGTTTGCTATGCACTTAGCGTATGAGGCTGGCACAGAGCAAGCACTGTCCACAGCACTCGGGCTGGACCCAGCACTGCAGCTGGTCTGGGGTGCTGTGTGCAACCTGTGCCCTGGACTCCTTGTGCCATTTGCAGTGACAGGTCCACCATGTGTGCCACAGACAGCATGTGCCCCATGCCAGCCCCATGTGCTGCATGCATAGCAAACTCCAGGGTCAACATGCACTGTGTGTGGGCTGGACCTGGTGCCACTGGTACTGCACAGTGGGGCTAGTCCCAGTCTGGCTTGCAGACTGGCCAGCGACCCTTAAGTTTGACACCCCTGCCTTAGAAGATTCATTTCTTGAAGTCCTGGGTTATGTAAGACTATTAGATTTTGTTTTATTTTAAAATAAAAGGTGCCAGCCCTCATGGTTGTAAAGAAACATAATAACTAGGGCAACCCCACAAAAAAACTTTTTTTAAGTCTAGTTCCACCATATGGGGCACAATTCATGATTTTGGGATGGGTATGATTGATAGTATTGTTGAAGCAATAAGGCTTAGGTGGTCTTCTGCCTATATAACAGCCAAAGGACAGGGAGTAAGCTTACTAGGTAGAGAATGGTTCAGGATATCAGACATCAAATTAACAGGAGTTTACAGCATTGCAATGAATACCTTCAAGATGTCCTAAAATTGGGGTGTCAAATATCCAGCCTGTGGAGCTGTATCATCTGGTCCCCTGGGAAAAGGGGGAGACAAGTGGGAGACTTGCTTACAGCAGGGAGTGAGCGACAGTGGGGTGAGTGATAGCAGCATTAACCTTTGTGCCACTGCCACTCACCTGCTCACTGACTGGGTCCAATGGATCCCGGGGGCTGGGTGATTTTGACACACCTGTCCTAAAGATATTCAGAAAAGTTTGTGGAAAAGGGCCAGATGTAACAAATTTCTGGCTGTTCCCTTTATGCTGAATCCAACTATGGCACGGATTCAAATAAAACCTTGTCATGTTTCACTTGCAGGGACTAGGGGTGCACCGATAGAGATTTTGGGGGCCAATACTGTAACTAATTTTTAAGGAGACACATTGGCCACTACTGATCTGATTTCCACTACAGCTGCGTGCAGCTGGTAAGTCTGTTATGGTGAAAGGGGAGGGTGGAGGGAAGGAGCATGGGGGGCAGATCAACGCCCCTGCAGTGAGGGAGGGAGTGGGGCTGGGATGAGGCAGGTACAGAATGGAGCTGCAGCTCCTGCTGCTACGTACCACTCGGCCGGCAGCTCCCACTGCAGCTCCCACCGCTCATCTGGGAAGGCACGGAAAGGTTGGGGCGTGGGTCCCAGGATCTGCACAGGGTGGGCCATGTGAGCAGCAGCTGCAGGCTGGGGCTGGTGGCCATGCTGCGCTGCACTTAGGGTAGGTGCTGGGAGGGGGCTATGGCAAAATTTGGGGTGGCTGCAGCCCCCCCACCATAGCCCTCTTTCAGGGCTGCCGCTGCTCACCCCCAGTGCAGCATGGCCCCTGGCCCCAGCTGCAGCCCACCCTGCCCTGCCCCATGCAGATCTGGAGGTAGACCCCCACCCCCGTGCCCTCCCAGACTAGCACTGGGAGCCTCCCCCTCCCTGCACCTCCTGGACAAGCCATGGTTCTGTCCTCCATCCACCCCACCTGGGCAGCACCTACCCCAGCCCTGCTCCCTCCCTCACTGTGGGGGTCCTTGATCTGCCCCCCCATGCCCCTTCTCTCCCCCCTCCCCTTCCACCACAACAGACTTACCAGCTACACACAGCTTTCCAAGCTGCTGGGCTGTGCTTCTTGCTGCCTGTGTGCTGCACTGCAGCTGTGTGCATGCATGGGCATTTATCAGCTAAATTAATCGGCCACATCAGGCTGATATCTGATGTAGACAATTTTCTTTATATCGGTGCCAATCCAATATAGGACCAATGTATCATTGCACCTCTAGGAGGGACCTACTAGAAAACACAGAAATTGCAAAATCTGGCATTACCTGCAAAAGCAGTTAATGTCCATGAAATCCACAGGGGAAAAAAACCCCAACTTACTAAGAGTAAAATGCTGACTCCCCAGAGACAGCCAGCAGTCCTCACAGTGCTATGGCCTAGACTCACAGCCTGGCAGAGAGAAGAAGGGAGGGGGGACATGGGACTGCTAGGATAAAGGGGAGCCCAAGATGACTGCCACCCCTACTCTTTGTCACTGCTTGACCAAGAGGACTGCTTTTGTGTGGCCCCACCCTCTCCACCAATCAGCAGTGAAAGGCAGGGCCACTTGATAGACAGCCCTTGCAGCCAATCTGTGATGAGGGGTGGGTCCATATAGCAGACAACCCTCAGCCAATCGGGGGCTAGGAGTGGGATCACTGGGGCCCCTCAACCAATCAGAAACCTGGAGGCTCTGCCGTGATCAGCCCACAAAAATAGCAACAGGCCCCACGATCTCCCTGCAAAAATCAGCCAACTGCCACCTTGAGTTGGGTAGCCCCCCTAGATATTTACCCTTTGTCCAAAGTTCAATAGAGATTATTTTATAGAATAAGGTGTCCAAGAAACAGTCATAAATCCATCATAATCCACTTTCATTACATTTGTCATGAAGTCAGACGGTAACGTTCCAATACGTGCTGACTACATAATAATAATAAACGACAAACAAAGCACTACAGAAAAATCCATACCAATTTCCAGCCATAAAACAGCTCCTTCCCATTCTTGCTTGAAGGAAGGTTTTTGCTTGTAGTGGATTTGATGCAAAGAAGCTCCTTGTGGATGATCAAAAGATGCATAAAATGATCATTACTTGCAAAGAAGCATTCCAAACCAAGTGCCTACAATTTGGAGTCCATGTTGCACCAGGAATTTTCCAAAACTTTCTGGAAGACTTACATGTCTAAAGGGAACTGCTGAAGTAACCCAAGAAAAGCCAAAACAGTGAGACAACTCCCAACCCCTGAATTGGGTAGCCGAAGTCAAATCATACCAGGCCCAAGTACTTAGGAGTACATTATTTATGGGGGAAGTGTGTTGTACTGAATGAACACGTGGGAATTTAGTCGTACAGATACATATGTGTTTTGCATGGCAAGTGGTGCTATTCTGTACTGTGTTTCTCCTGCTGCTTTTTTTAGTATAATAAAGATGGTCATCCTGTTGTTCCATGTCTTATCTCACTGGGATAAGCAAACCCCTGCAATACACACAAAAATTACCGTAGTGGTTAAACCTCAGCATAGGCAGGACACCACAGCCCCTTCCAGTTTTAAGGTATTTTCATGTTGTAACTATATGACAAAATCTATGCATAATGTATGAATTGTTATTGAAGCAATGACATTATCATAGAATTGCTGCCTCATATAATGTCCTTGTATATAGAATACTTATTGTCTGATAGGGCCTGCCATGACTGCCAAACCAGGGTCTACAGTCAGTAAATAAACCTTATGGATGACCTATTCAAATCAAAACATCTTGGGAAATGGGAGAAAAGGTTCTTCTAGGCTTCAGCCAGCCCATCTCTCTGCAAGGGTGCTGGAATACCGAACAGAACAAAAGAAACCTGGTGTCAGTAGTGGGGCATATAAAACTAACTTGTAGAGCATACAGGAAGGTTTGGGCAGGAAGAAATGAGAGTTTTGCAACAGCAGTTTCCAGTTTAACTGCAGGACCAGCTAAGGTCAAGAGCATGTCTAGGTCTAGGTCAGCTAGAGTAGGCAGCTAAGCCTTGCACTGTAAGAAAAGTCCTAGGCAACCCATACAAGAGTCACCTAAATTCAAAGTAAACCGAGTCCAGAGATACTCAAGCAGGGTTTATTATTTTTGTCTACATCTGTGTTCTTCTCATATTACTGAAGTTAAGAGTAATTCATTTTAAAATCCCATGCAAAATCTTTGTGTATTATTATGCACTAGAAGTACCATACCACAAGCTCCAGTGCCAAGTTGTAAACCTATTATACCCACAAGGGAAAGGCATGTATATAAGCTGCTAGAATGCATGGAAAGTCCCTGTTCATGCTTGCTAAGGGTTATCCTAGGACTTGCCTCTGGGACAGCATACTTTTCACCCAGTTACACAGGCTGCTTGTACATTTGAGCAGTTAAAAAAATAACACTGATCTTTTACAGCTATTTTTGACTTGTTAGATTATCAGCAGCAACAATACTAAGTACCATTTATACATCAAGGCCTGGGTCAACATCGGGGTGACCAATAAGATGCACTGAAGAATGCCTAGTGTTAGGAAAGCTGCTGTTGATAACTCCTTAAAGGAAGGGAAGAGCAAAGAGAGTACCCTGTGGTCTTGAGAGAGAATGGTGATATCGGGGTACTCTCTTTGCTCTTCCCTTTCTTCTCTCCCCTTTCTTTAAGGAGTTCTCAACAGCAGCTTTCTTAACACTAGGTACTTTTACCCCCTACTCCACACTTAGCCCAGTGCAGCTGGGAATACTGCTATTAGTTGGCACTTTTGCCACAACCAAACATAAACAAGCATATCACTGATCAGCTAACTTTACCAACAGGCCCAACAATATGAGGGCAGTGTGAGCTGAGGATACAGGCAGCAGAGCTCTCATGCTCCTCACATACCAAATCATGTGCCAACACTGAAGAGAAAACCATAAATTAACCCAACATGGGGAGGTCTGCAACCAACACACTTCATTAGGAAATAATGAGCTGACATACAGTCTATACTTTTAAACGTTCTCCTTGAAGGCAAATACAAAAAAAAAAAATACTGGCCAAGAGAAGATATTTTATGACTCAGCAAAACGTATAGTGCGCAAAACCTATAGGGGAAAAGAGAAGCAAAAATGTTTCCCCTTAGACAGTTTACTAACCCTTTGCTCTTCTCTTGCTTGGCAGGCTCCCTAACACAGGACTCTAGATAGAGCTATAGTTAAAGAAATGCCCAACTTTGAAACGATACCTGGCTCTCTCTCAGTTGACATCTAAAAGAATCCAGCAGTCAAGAGAGAACTCGAGTTCATGAAATTGAATTAGCATGTTTTTGCTGTTATCTGTTGCTCCATTTTGCCATTTCCCATGACCTAATAAAGGAAACGTTATTGCCAACTATTTTCCTGCTTTGTTTAATCCAATACATACGGTCACTTCAAGTGTTCTTTTGGTTTTAACTCCAGGTCTGAGCTCTGTATACAATAGGCAGCAGCTTTAAGCAGGCATGCTGCTAAACTACATAAATGTCCAGTCACAGGGATACAAGCAGATGTTTCCTTTTGGTAGCTTCATTTTCCATGTGATAATCCAAGATGTATAATAGACCTAGTTGAATCAAGGATGAAAAATTTCCAGGACTAATTAATTTCACATACTCTGCCACAAATGAGAGCATATCCTCTCAATTACAGGAAAAAAAACTGGCTTGTAGTTTATCATACTCATTTTAAAGCAGACTATCATTCCTTCTTAATGCACAACACTTACCCTGTAACTAAAGCAGGGAATTAAGAAGAATGGGCTAAACTCAGTCTTTATGAAATGAGCAAAAGCTAATTCTGTTTTGAAGTCAATAGCACTACCTCAAGGATGAATCTGGCCTAATGTACTTATACTGATGAGTAATCTAGCTAAGAGTAACAGTTGCATTTAAAATATAAACAGCTACATCATGTATTTGTCTGCTCCACTCCTACAGTCTAAATTGTTTGCTAGTACTACATATTATAAATAGTCTTAATTATACTTCAGCAGCCTGTTTTCCAAGACCATCTATTTTATTCAGTGACATTAACTTCAAGAAATTTGAAATGGGTGGACAATAAAATCATCATGGAACAGTCTAAACGGCCTCTTTCCTGAGAAAAAATATGTCACTTAGCCCATTTCTGATGTGAAATATTTGTTCTTTGGAAGTCTCTCTCTGAGGCAGGCATAAGAGGTATTTTTGGAAAAGATGAGTTAGCACTATGCAGAAAAGCAAAGAACACTGAGAGTCACAGAGGTTCACTATTTGTAAGCTCACTATTTGTTGACATGAACAGAGCACAGGGAGGAATAGTATGTTTCAGCATTACAACTAAAAAATGCTGCTTCCTAAAGGGCACTAAGGCTATTATGGCAATTTTCCAAGCATCACTGCAAGACTAACAATGCAGATATCAATGTTTAAAAAGTAAATGTAGCAAGAAGTAGGAGATGTAGAAGGAAGCATGTTGTGGAGCAAAGGTGAAGGGTTACTGAAGGACATGGAGTATTCCCAGCTGTGTGCTGAGAAGTGAGGTCTTGCAGGGAGGAGAAAAAGAGCTCTATGAAAGAAGGAACGCTGGAGGCCAGGAAGGGAAGTGGGTTTATGTGGAGTATGATGGAAGACAACAGACCTTTGCCAAGGAGTGCAACAGATTGAGAAACGAACAGAAATAACATTATTGTACAATGGCATTATTTTGGGGATGCTTACTATGCAAACACACAAGTTTAGCTCAATAGGGTATGGTCTGGAAAGGTAGTAAGGAGGAGAAAATGGTTCAAAATGGCTACATCTCAACACTTCAGAGTTGTTAAGAGACGATGACTGAGCTCTAAGGATTCTGTCCTTTTTCTAGACAATCTACAAAACTGATTTGCACCTGAACGGGAAAAGGTCCAAAAGCACAGAACTAAAGAAGTGTGGCAGGATTAAGGGACCCTCTTTTGTGACTCAGGCAACAGAGATAGTTGTTCAGTCTCAACTAGACTGAGATCCAGGACCCCCCTAAAGTTGTTTGAAGAATTAGACCTAGATTACCACAAAATGAACAGTGAGCTTTTTGTAAGAGACTTGTACATGAACACTTTGTTGTCTTAAGATTCTTTGTCTCTTGTGCTTTGTTCCTAATAAAAATAAGTTTTGTATTAAGTAGGCTCCTCAGTCGCCTTATGATCTATTTTTCACACAGAAGAACCCAGTCTGTCTTTTGGATAAGGATAAGGATTTGCAAAGTACAATAACCCAGAACCAAGTAAGAGAGAGGAAGAGTTCCAAAACTGACAACCCTAGAGAAGGAAAAAGTCTGATATATGAAAAAGTGGATTCAGGGAGACAAGAAAGGGGAAGAGGGACAGCTGGCTCTGCAACTGTGAAAAGGAGAGAAAGGGAGGAATAAGGCTTATCAAAGAGAACCGCTATGCACTAGTACTAAAAAAAAGAAATCCCAGGAAGTTGCTGAACATTGTCTGTGTCAACTCTGGTTGCTAGCAAACCATAAAAGCAACAAAACAAGCAATTAAAGTAATTAAACATACTGTCTACCCCAATCAGCCCATATATCTCCACTTTCATCATGTAAAGCCAAGTATCCTTGAACTCAGCCTATATTACACATCATGCATGAACAGATTTAATCTACATAATTTATTAATGCTAAGCATAGCACACTCGCTAACAGATCACCCATTCCCATGAGATTTCCTAAATAGTACAGAAACCATATTGTAGCCAATCTAGGTTTGGGACAAAGTTTTATCTAACAACTTTTACCTCAACATAAACAGTTTTGTGTGTGGGATTATACAAGTAGGATCGTTTTCCATTGAAAATTAAAACAATGAAAAACAATAAAAGTAGCAACCACTGAACTATATATACAGAATTCCACCACTCCATGAAGAATAGGAAATGCCTTGCATCATTCTGGAAGTTAAGGAGCTGCCAAAAAAAGGAGCCTATGCATCTGAAAAGCCTCTGGTAACTCAAAGAAAAATGTTTAAAGTTGAGTGCCTCCAATGAAGCCATAACCCATAATTCGGCATCTAAATATGGGATTGGATTTTCAGAAACTCTAAGCAAATGCAGCTCCACTGACTACTCAGCAGCTCTTAACCCATACTTAGCTTTCCATCTGACATTTTAACTAGCCTTTTGGACACAGAATAAAATGGAGGACAAGTCAATGACCATCCTGTAAAACAAAAACAAAAAATGTAAAAAAACAAACAACCCTAATGCCGTGTCTTAGGGAGGGGGGCGAAACATTACTTTTGTATGATGGATGCCCAGATGTCATGGCTTTTGTGTCCTAAAACAGATTTCTGTGGGTTTGGAAGTATATTTATGTTTAAAGGATTTGGCCTTAGTCAGGAAGTTAGTAAATTTGTCAACTTCTGCACTTCAACACCTACTATGACAAAGTAGCGGGCAGATGAAAATGCCTTTTGTTCCTCTCACAGATGTGTGTGTGGGAGTGGGGGGTTTAAAAATCTTTGGGTGAACATGATGGGCAAATTTCAGATAGACCTCTGCTAATGTGAATGGAAGGTGCAATTTTACCATGCTAAGATAAATAAAAATTTACAAGATATACAAACAGGTTGAAATATATAAATACATGAGAAGCATTTACAAGTATAAATCTAAACATGAAATGTGTCCCAAATGCAAGAAGTGAGCCTCATTACATGCAACCATTTTGCAATTAATTCATCTAGACTGGAAATG
Organism: Gavialis gangeticus; assembly: GCF_001723915.1. Taxonomy (NCBI): domain Eukaryota; kingdom Metazoa; phylum Chordata; order Crocodylia; family Gavialidae; genus Gavialis; species Gavialis gangeticus. The sequence goes on from NW_017729005.1 coordinate 9,183,216, forward strand.
TACAAAATCCACAAAAATAAGACGTTAAAATAATTAACGGGATGTTTGTCTTGCTGCACATTTATAATGTCATTGCAGATGGATGTTAGCAACTTTCAGTGAACTGTTTTCTACTACAGAGTGGGCACAGGTTGAAAGCTGCTCAATCCAAATTAATGAGGAAAAAGTAAGCATTTTTCCAGAACTTCCAGTTGCCTAGAGCTGCCCTAACCATACGCTTCCTTTCACTTCTCTCAGATTTAAAAACCGGCTGTGTCTTAATATATTCAATTACAGGGTGAGTCAGGGCCTGAGCTATTGCAATAGTAAAGGTAAGTGTGTCCAATTCTCTTTCCCACCTTAGCTCCATTGTATATAGGTATCAAAGAAAAGGGAAGCTTTGACCTTATACTATTTTTCCAGCTATTATTACAAGGCTAGAGAACTAGCCTAGAGAACTATCCTTCCTTAGGCATAGATGCTCCAATGTCAGGATAGTTCCTGGTGAAGAGACCTGCTCTCTGCACATTCCCCTTGGGGCAGTGTGACACAAGTGACATTTCAATAACAAATAGCTCCTGAGCAAAGTAACTATATTTAAACAGAAATTATTTTTATTTAGCAATGTCTCCTAGCATTCTCCTTTTGAAAACACCAACACAATTTTAAACACCAGTCAACCCTTTTTCTGTTTAAATATTAAAACCCTTGACCAGCTCTCAGCTTACGTCTGCCTCCCATTGTACATACTGTTTCAAGCCATTTGTCAACACAGTGGAGCCCCTTTAAATCTGAATTGATGAGGAAATCACTGCAGATTATCAAATATTGAAAGTATCATTAAGATACAGAAATGAAACACACAAGGAAAATTAAGCATTGGCACAAATTAGTGAGTACTATTTAATGCATGAGAAAGCCCAACATGTGTTCGGAAGTCTTAAGTAGTTACTGATGACAGGAAAAAAGATCCTGGCACCACAAACCATCGCAAACAAGACATAATGTATGCAACACACTACCTTTCACTAAATTCTACAATAACTGGATTACATATGTTCATAGAAATTACAGTTTTGTTACTTTATTCATTCTAATATTTAATTCAGTGTTGTTTATCCTCTTCCCACATTTTTAACTTCCAATAGGCTTCCATCTTTTTTCTGTATCGACAAACCTAACTTTTCAGATTATAGGTTTTACAGACCGAATTGGGCCCTCATTTATGTTTACAAATCCATTCTCTTCCAGCTGTACCTTCTGTGGCCCTCAGTGGCTTTACATAAAGGCCTACCTTAACATAGTCACAGTCTTTGTTAGTATAAAAGTTACAAATAATGAAAATAAACCATTTGTTTCACGCTGTATCATTTTCAAATCAATCTTAAGACACTGATTTTCCGTTTAGAAAATGGTTTTATTGAAATAATCTATTATAACCATGTACAGCATTTACGCATCTCCCATTGGAAGAATATCCAGTGATAGAGCTAAGGTCAGTGTGATATACAGTTTAATGGTATTCAATGATCTCCAGTAACTTCTAGCAATAACGGTGTTGTCCCACTGATGGGCATATGCAGCCTTCATACTACACTACCTGCTTACGAAATAACATAGCCTAGAATTTTAGACTTTTAATTATTTTTTTAAAGACTGGTTCTGTGTTCTTTCAATACACGTTCTATTCAATCCTGTATCAAAAATCTCACTGAGTTTGATGGAATTTTCTCTTATATTGCATGCAAAATATAGCCCTTGGTGGGCACAGAGGATTCAAAATGGGACACTAAGTCTATAGTTTTGCTATAGACTTCAAAGGGGCCAGGATTTCACTTTGAAATCTCCCCACTGCATAATAGGTAAAGGTTAAGACAAACTATCCCTATACTCACTCACCAGTGTATTTGGACTCTAATGTGGAGAAACTCTATATAGGGGATTAAAGACTTATTTTCAGTCACTAGACTCTCAATCAGAGTACCAGTTATTATGCTGCCTTTTGTAAACACTTGTTCCTTAGAAACTGAATCAATAAAGACTACCTCACATCACTGGAGGCTGCTGAACTTCTGTGGAGACTCTAAGAAACTTCTATTCACCATCATAGGTTGAAATGGAACCCATTACATTGAGATGAATGCTTCCATATTTCATTATCAATCCTCCTTACTATTCAGTTTCTTTGAGTTCACTTGAGGTTCCAGAAGTAGCAATGTTCTCAGCCATATACTGAACTCCCTCAAAAAAATATTTGCATAAGCATCACCACAGTTAGGACCTTTTTAATCATCTCATTTCTAGACCACACAAAAAGTTTATTAATGCAAACTAAACCATAATATTTAATAGTAACAAAGCTACACTTTGTATATGCTTAGGGAAGTAAAAATCCAAGAAACAAGGTAAAGTTGATCTTAAAATAATGAATGCTGCTCTGACAACAAAACAAATTCAAATAAAAGAACTGACCACATGCTACTGCAAGAGAGTAACTCAGGATTACGGTTTCACTTTATCGTTACCCAATTAGCAGAGAAAGACATTGTGAAACCTAGAATAACATATAAAAACTTGTGATTTCACAGTGAGGTACAAATATGTAAAAAAAAGCTTCTAATTTTAATACAGCAAAGCTAAGAAAAGAATGATTTCTTGATATAAGGTTGTTTCACATTTCTGAAATACCCTCCATCTATTATTAGCACATCTACACCATCTGTCAATTGACACTTCACCTTTGCATCCACTCCCATAACTACGAAGATGGAGCATTTGATAGTCTGTGGTCTACTGCCCATGTACCCAGAGAACTAACACACACATTAAAGTGTACAAGTACCAAGCAGTATTGATTAATTTAAAAAGAATTCACTGTAAACGTGTTACACAATTTGTACGTTTTCCCTAGTGGTATAAGCAATATATTCCTATAGAACTACCCAGTTGCATTACTGCTTTCTGTGTAAAAAAAGTATCTCCCCCCACAACCTCATCTTCCACCCTCTCCTCCCTCTCCAAATGTTCTGCATTAAAACAATTGGTTTCAAACTCTTCCCATTCCTCTCCCAGGTCCATTTTACTGCTGTTTTAAAACATTCATGCTCCAACCTCAGTGCTGATGTATTAAAAAAAAGTTTGTTGGAAACCACAGTTTTTATTCCAAGTTATTGGACCAGATACTTGTCAGCTTGGCCCATCTCAGCCCAGTCCAAAGAGATGTCCTAAAAGGTACTACATCCACTGATGGCTCCAGGGTGGGGAGAAGACACCCCACCCCATGCCTGTATTGGCTCCAGTTCTTCTTGAGAGTGTCTTAAAAGGCAGGATTAGGTTAGTGCAGCGGTTTCCAATCCGTGGTATGGGTATTACCAGTGGTACACAGTCAACCTGTCAGTGGTAGGCGTTAACAGATGTATTATAATGCCAAAGAGTTGGTGGTGGTACCTAAGGTTGAACTGAAAAACATGCTGGTGGTACTTAAGGCTGTCTGGTATTAAATCGGTGGTATGCGATCTGTCCGAGTTTGGGAATCGCTGGGTTAGTGGTTATTCTAGAGGGCCCCTCACAAACACAAGGTTTCTGAAGAGAAGACAGCAGAGGGGCTGTGTCAGGCTACAGCCTTCCCGGCATGCGGGAGGAGACCCCAGGGGGGAGCACGCTGCTGCCCCCAGGCGGCTGGGAGCGGAACCCAACGGAACCCGCCGGGGCCCCGCGTTCCACGCCCCCAAGTGGAGGCGCTGGGAGCTCCCACGTGGCTGCAACCCACGCGAGGCTATTCCCCTCCCCCCCTTCTCCTCCTCCCCGAACTACAGCTCCCAGCAGGCTCTGCGGCACGGAGGCGCCGGTGAGGGGCCAGCTGGGAGCGGTAGTCCCGGCTTCAGTCGGCGAAGCGCTGCAGCAGGTGCTCGTCGCCGTGGCGGGCGCCAACGCCGCCGCCGCTGTCGAGGAAGCGCTCGCAGGGGAAGTCCATGAGGTCGGCCTCGCTGAGCGCGCAGGCGGCGGCGGCGGCCCCGCGGCCCGGGCGCGGCGCTTGGAAGCCGGAGAAGTCAGCGGAGACGCCGGTGCCGGTGGAGCGCAGCGGCCGGCGCGTGGAGTAGACGTGACGCACGTGGACGGGCGCCGCCTTGCGCCGCCGCCGCCCCAGCACCTTCCTGCGCACGAGGCGCGAGGCCCAGGCCGCCAGC